>NC_056728.1:1514696298-1515041298 GCF_019279795.1 Protopterus annectens
TAACTAGTATTCTTTAGCAACAATCAAATATAACTTCTTATTAACTCTACTAAGTTTTTTCAAATATATGTAACCTTCTTTATGTACTTTATAAATTTGCAACCTCTTATTTACTTCTCTTATCTTTACAATATAATGTATTTGCATTCTAAGCTTTTCTCCCCGGGCCTCTACTGAAAATGGACATATATCCAGCTAGACTAGCCCGGTCAACAAATGTAAAATAAAAATAAAATAAACAATTCTTACTTTTATGGCACAGTTTACCTCTCCTATGGCAGATCAAATCTGAATAGCAATTGTTTAACTGAAGGTGCAATTTACTACTTATCTGGCAAACCACCTGTTAGAAGAACATCCATTCAGGTAGGTGAAGCTGACACTCCCTGGATATTCAGATTATACATCTTTGAATAATGACTTTTGGAATGAGTGTCCTGTTATGGAGCTACTTTCCTTTTTACTCTGCTGATCAAGCCATTTCAAGATTTCCGACATTTAGTGGGTGCTGAATACGGGACTTGATGACTATTCCCCTGCAGGCAGCTTGCTTTTTAGTTTAGCAGTACCAGTGTAACCTGACATTTTTGGTGTATTCATTGTCTCATATTTGTACTGAATAGTTATAATGCAGGTTGAATATAAAATGTTCTTAATCTAGTACTAAAGGTTCTTTTTCAGCTTATATTCCCATGATGCATGTTAGCCATATGAGAAGCACTCATATATATTTACATATTCTGAACGCTGACACATTTTAATTCCACTATATGTGTACTGCCTGAGTGTAAAAGCAAGCATCTCTTGCTTGGTGCACTCATCTTAACATACATTTGAAATGTTGTAGAGAAAATGAAACCAATATACCAGTAAACAGAAAGAGGAAAAACAGAGAGGCATAGAAAGAGTGAAAGGAGGAGTGATCAGTAAGGCAACAAATACACAGACACACATGTGTATATGCATGTGCACATACACAAAGATGCATATGCTATGCAGACTGTAGCTGTGAGGGAAGCAGTCATTTGACGATCAGTAGTGATTCATAATTCTGTATCACTCTGCATTGCAGCAAGCAAGGGCAGTACAATGGCCTGCAAATAAAAGTGGGTGTCAAAATGTCGATATAATGATATGCAAAGATATACAACGTGAACGTTGTGACAATTTAAAGTAAAAAAGGGAGGAGTGCATAGTACAGTTCACCATACTATAGAAGGACAAAACATACTAAAAATATCAGTGCTGTACACAACAAATTACTCAGGATCACAATAGCCATCACATATAAATATTTACTTTCCATTAATATTAACAGTTCCTGCTGATATGAGTGAGAGGCATCTGGATTCAATAAATACAAACTTTACAGACAGCAGGCAGCATTCCATAACTTTAGTTACCAGGAGATAGATTGGAACATTGTATGGATTTTGGATAACATTATCACCCATATATGGAATCTACAGGAATGCAATTTTTCCTACCCTTTGGAGACCAAGGCATATGCAAAGAACTTTCAATACTAGCTACAGGGACTTTCAAAAGGCCAGAAGGGGACATATTATACTTTTGATACTTCTCAGGCCTGCCTCTAGCATATTAAACAAGTTATTTGGAATAATGCTTTTATATTTGGATGGAAATATGGTGTTTTCTAACACTCCCAGAGGAACTAAATATGTTTATGCATACATTCCTCATCTCGCTGAAGTAAGAGCAGTAATGGCCCACCTGGACCATATTCACATAGGATCATAGGAGGTTACTAGGCTAATGGCCTTGGGGACCTTACAAGCCTAGCCAAGAGATTATCCCCAAAAAGAAACCTCAGTCAGCACCTGTCACCCCTGTCAATGAGTTACACAGGTGGAACCGCTGGAACAAATTAGTGGTTTTCCATCCAGTCATCAAGGTTGCACTTGAAGAGGGTCAGCGTGATACTCTGTTTGACATGTATGGGAAGTCTGTTGCAAAGACAGGGCAGCCGCTGGGAGAGAAACCTGTCTCTCCAGCAGGTTTTGTTGATGTTGCATATTAGATTCAGGCCTTTCGACTGAGAAATGCACAAGGACTTAGACTTATGGATACAGAGCATCTCTTGTAGGGCAGAATCAGAGCACACATCATCTTTGAGCAATCTGTATGATACCAAGTAGAGTGATAGTGATTTGAGCATGTCCGCACAGGACAGGTGTTGGTGACCATGGATTCTCTTTGAGATGTATTTCTATAGCCTTTCCAGTCGGTGGAGATGTTTGGAGAGGTACATACCAAACAGGGCATTATAGTCAATTATCGGTCTAATGAGAGAGGAGTATAAAGAGGTAATAACCTCTTTTTTTCTGGATGCAATCCCTTTACTTATGAGATGAACCAAGTAAAAGGCTTTTCTGACCACTGCCACTACATGATGGTCGAATGCGAGATTGTTATCAACCTGTGTACCTAGGTCTTTCACTACAGGTTGTGTGCTTTAGGGGGTTGTTGTTGATGTGGTAATCAGTAGGGGTTGTGTTTTTGTCGAATGGTATGATGATACATTTTTGCATTTAGCTTGAGGCCATGACTTTGGGACCAGTCATTAATTGCTGTGAGACCCTCTTGCAGTATGTTAACATCATCTGGGGAGTCAATGATAGCACTCAACTTTCAGTCGTCTGCAAACTTGATCAGCCACAGGCCTATTGTCTTTGCCTGGGCCTCTGAAAAGTTGATGCCAAACAGTAGGGGTCTCCAGACATATCCCTGGGGAACTCCACTAGTGACAGGTCAGCTATCAGAGGTGGATGCACCTATTTTGACCTTGTCAGATCCCTGGGGAACTCCACTAGTGACAGGTCAACTATCAGAGGTGGAGGCACCTATTTTGACCGTGAGGGTCCTGTCGGTGAACCAGCTGGCCACCAATCTGATGAGATAGTGATTTACACCAAGTTGTGTTAGCTTTTCAATGATGCCCGAGTGGGGGATTGTGTCAAAGGCCTTGGCCAATGCAAGGTAAGCTGTATTTACTGACTTTCCGTCATCCAGGGCCTTGGTGACAGTCTCAAAGAAGTCAACCAGGTTCAACAGGCAAGATCTACCCTTGATGAATCAGAACTGGGTGGGGCCAAGTGCTTGGAGATTGCCTGTGTCCTTGTTTCTGAGATCCATAATAATATGCTCCATGGCTTTACAGATCAGGCCTGTCAAGCTTAATGGGGTGATAGCTTCCAGGGTCAGTAGTGGCACCACCTTTTGAAAGGAGTTGACAATGGCAGTTTTCCACTCTGCTTGAATGAAACCTGTACTTAAGCTATGGTTGAATAGGGTGCTCAATGGTGAAGCCAGTTCTTGCTGGAGGTGGTGCAGAATACAGCCTGGGATAATGTCAGGTCCCATGGAAACTGTGTTCTTTCCCTTTGATAGGGCTTTTAACACTTGATCTATGGAGATGTGAGGTGCAGGACAAGTACCGGGAGTGTCAAAAGAGCCATTGGGGGGAACAGTGAGGTGAAATTTGCACTGAACCTGTCTGCTAGCAGGTTGGCTAAGTCAACAGGATCACTGTAAGTGATACTGTTAAGTACTAATTCGGAACAAACCTGGGCTTTGCCATGGAAGTTCATGACATAACTGAAGAAGGCTTTGTGGCTTCCCTTTGTTTCAGAGGCTAGTTTCAATTCATAGTTGGCTTTGGAGGTTTTCACTAGTGATCTAATTTGCTTGTTGAGGCTAAGGAGGGAGTTTCTCCAATTTGGAATTTGTTCCCTTTTACCCTTGGACAACACTTTCTTCCTTTTTGTTGTAAGGCCTGTTGATCGAGGAGGTCCACCAAACAGGTCTGTGTTTCCTTGAGGAGTAGGTTTTAATTCTGTTGGGTATGGCTGAGTCCATGCAGTTGTACAGGTGCTTGTATACTGCATTGGTGTACTGTTCAGCATAGTTGTCTGCATCCTCTGAGGGGGCGGTGGTGTGAAGCTGCAGATGACCTCCTTTAAGAGGTTGTAGTCAGCTTTTGAGAAGTTTTTTTAGCTTGACTATGGCTGGGGTGGGGGGTTGTGTGGGATAGAAACTTCGAATGAGACTGTCCAATAATGTTATCTCACCAAGGAAGAACATACTATGGGAGTGGTGTAGTGCTCGCCCATGTTGGGGAGAACCAAGTCCAGAATGCTATCTCCCTTTATGGGGGAAGAGATGAGCTGGTCTAGTGTGTTAGAACTGATGAAGTCAAGAATTGTTCAGTGAGTGAGTGAGTACATTAGTGTAGGAATAGTTCACCCAGTCTATAGTGGGATAGTTGAAGTCATCAAGGATCAGGGTGTTAGGGGGTACCTTGATGGAGTCAAGTAGATCGAGATAAGAGGAGTAGATATCCTGAGTCATTATGTCTGTGAATAGGAAAGGCTGCCATTCTGTGAGCTTGCAATTTCATGTAATTCATAATGGATAATGAGACGTGTCTGCACAGCACTAAAGCTATATTCACAGTTCATATACATGCCGAACATCTCAGCCGTATCACTGTTTCCTGCAAGGTGACATTCTGAAGGGCTATCTAGTTGGTAATTGTAGGCACTGTGACTAAAGAAGACATGCACAGCTAAATTTGTAGCATGCTCAGGTCTAGTGATGAAAGTGACGTGTGTTGCAACTGCTTTAAAGTTGATGCTTATTGTCTACTAGATCCCTAATAAAATGCACTTGTAAAGAAACCAAAGACCATACCAAAGCCCAGTTCAACACAGTGTAGTCTCAAACCTGCAAAATCAGTGAATGTGTATTTGGCCAACTCAAAGCCTGTTTCTACTAACTAAATATGTCTAAAAATGGCACTGCAGTATGATCTTGCTGATGTCTGTAAGATATATCTAGCATGTGCTTTGGTACATAATATGATTGTGAATAGTCATGCAAACCATCACCATGATTTGGTTATACCTGGACTGCACAAACTGATAACACCGAAGACACAACAACATCATTGACCAATGACAGTGAGGCCATCAGGAGAATGTAACAACTGCACCCCCTCCTCCCAACAGTGACAGGCTCAGTACATGGCAGCACAGGTGATGCAGAGATGTGTAATTCAGAACTATTGGTACTGACCAGCAGTATCATGGTGAACAGACATAATGCCTGCACTCATCATATCAAGCTATGCTAGTTGGGACATATTAAGTATGAGACATCCCAACATACACTACTTGGTTGTGTGAGCTATAGCCAAATGAAGTTAGATATGAAGAATGTCTATGGATCACTCCATTTTGTTACTATGTATCTTTGGCATGAATTACAGCTTGGTGCCTGAGCAGATCAAGACATGACTCATGTCAGCTCCAGCAGGTGGCAGGAAAGTTTAGTGGACACCTAGATTTAATTATACTGATGCATGATGACCTGTGTTTTAAATATATACATTCAACTGGTAGGATTTATTTACTAAGTAAAAGTCCCATTGTGTCCTACTTGGCTCAGTGGTGTTCAGGGCTATAGTTCTGGGTACAACCTGAGAACCTGAGATCAGTTAATGGACTAGATGTAGGAGAAGTCTAGCAGGGGAAAATGGGAGTGAGTAGCTGATGCAGGTGTGACCATCATGTGGGGAAGGGAGTCAGTTCAACATGCAGCATTGACAAAACCTACTGGAGAAAGATGTATATGGTCAGCTGCACAGGAAGATGAGGACATGCTTGGCTTTGTTAAGTCATGCCTGCACAATAGCCTTAGCGGTCCATGGGCAGAAATGTGCACATCTACCTCTGAAGGCAAAGTAGTCTTCAGTTAAGCTACTAGAAAGGATAAGACCCCCAATTAAGGAAAGAAAACCTCCTCATGGCTGCCTGAATGATGGTTACACCACAGACATGGGAGCCACAAAAGTGATAAAAAAGGAAAAAAATGACATTTTGTCTCTTCCATCCAGATGACAAATATACTTAACAGGTAGCTCATTTATAGGCATTTATAGGTGAGGATGATGTGACTGGGAGACCTTTATTGGATGGTTGTCCCAGGCCCTCACAAGGTGTCTCAGCTGAAAGTGGAACTGATGTTATAGGATCAAATGGAGTGAGAAGTGGGCATATACCTGATAGAAATTGATAGATTTCTGGAGGAGATTGTAGAGTTACCCATATCATCAAGCTACCAGTGGACTGTGGGATCTATACCACCAGCCACCATGATCCATCAAGTTATGATGGTTCACAGGACTGTCCTTTGGGGCTGAGTTTGCAGCTGTTGTGCTGCAGTTTGTATTCCACACTATCAACACTTTTGTGTGATGCTTTTCTCTTGTATCATCTTACACTCTCTGTGCATTGTCCAGCCATTCCATTCACAATTTGTCTGTCCTTCACTTGTCTTTGTTGATCTCCAGTTCCTGGCCTAGTGTGTGCATATCTACTTGCTTCCTGTTTGCCTCTACCATTCTGTGTGTGTGTGTGTGTGTGTGTGTGTGTGTGTGTGTGTGTGTGTGTGTGTGTGTGTGTGTGTGTGTGTGTGTGTTTACCCCTGCACACTGAAATACTACCTTCATGTTCTTCTTTTCCTTTCATCCTCCCCCTTCCTCTCTCTCTTTATAAAAAGTGATGCTATGCCCAAAAAATAAGTTTCCTTGCTTTATTCCTCATCCTGTGCACTCCTTCATGTTGTCCTTCTGTGTGCCCCTCAGCCAGCTATCATACCAAAATTGTGCTCCTCCTTTCAACATCTGAGATGTATCCACATATGTGAACACCGCAGCAATGCATTTGTAAATACTGTATGACTATAAAGATTTATGGTCATTGTACCATCCTTCTGAGGAGCACCAGTGCACATAGCATTGTCTCTGTATGTATTGCTTTACTGTGGTCTGCAAATTCTTGCTTTCAGTTCTTGTGAGATTCACAAAAAGAGGTGCAGGACCACTCTATGGATTATGTCTTGTACTTCTGTGTACTTATTTCAGCATGTGGATATGACACCTTTTGTGTTTGTTCCAGTACTTGTTTATGTCCCTGATTGCTGCTTCTCTCCCTATGGATGTATATTTGGTACCTAAATCTAATTTATAAGGCAGGGATGCTAGTCTGTGCAAGCATTACATGGGCATGCATGTCTTCTCTACAAATGCCAACTTACATTTCTATTAAAAAGCATTTCATTTTTGCAGTGTTAAGGTTCGTGAACTCTGCAATGACACATGATTAAACCTTAGGAAGAGACATAGTTGATATATGCTTTTAAAATGAGTTATTGTATTTTTTGGTGAAGGTCAATAGAGAAAAAATTCTAAGGCTTTCATGTGTCAAGTCTCCCATAAAAACCCACAGGTGAAACCTGTTTGCCTTAATTATAGGTGTTTTACCTGTATTCTTGAATTTACTCAAATGTTCTTAGTAGGCAATGTTAGCAAGCTGGAAATGAGCTTTAAGTAGGGTTTACTATACCTATGAAGGATATTTTTCCAGCTGAAAAAAACTTGTATAAAAGATTTACCATCTAGTGGAGCTATTGATTAGTAAAACAAAAGGGATATGGGGTTTTACAATGATTTCTAATAATTAAATTGACAAAGTGAAAGAAACCCTACCTTTTAAGAGATGAGACTTTTTTCAATATAGTTCAAGGGACCTATCATAGATGAAAAGTTAGCAATTAATTTATAAGTTGAGTATTTTAAAATGGGTGCTTCAAGTTAAATTTCCCAGTCATGAGGAAGAAAAGATACAGGGGAAATATTCAGTTCTTGCATACTAAATATGATTCAGCATACTGATGGTAAAATGAATTTTAGATCACTTATGAATTTTAAGATGCAGGAGATAGTACATTGAAACAAGAATCACTGCAAGGCAGTCACATGCTTATACAATGACAATTGACAGCTTGATAAATCTACAAGTGAGAGAAGAGAAGTACATTGTGTATTTAAGTACTAATATGTTTTTCATATGTGTGTGTGTGTGTGTGTGTGTGTGTGTGTGTGTGTGTGTGTGTGTGTGTGTGTGTGTGTGTATATACATGTGTGCATGTGTACGCCATGTATGTGTGTGCTTGCAATGGCATTATCGAGTAGAATAGTTGTACAGAAGTACTCAAAACCAAAGATTACTAGCAGCATTTTATCCAAGAATATGAAACTTTGTTTTATGTGCCAGAAAAAAAGATGATTATGACTGAATATTTCTAACCATCTTCCTTCAATTGTAAAAAAGCAGACTGCAACAACCTTTGTAATTCCTTCCTGCAAATGACTTGCCAAATCTCATCAGTTAGAAGGAAGACAGCATGCAAGAAATAACTCTGAGTGGGAAGGTATCAGTTTACAGAGAAAATAGGTCAGTGGGAATTTGATGAGAGGGTGAATGAGTGATGACAGGAAACTGCGTATGGGGATATAGAAAGGTTTACTTAGAAAAAGAGAAAAGTGGGGCAGGTCAATGGTCGGAAAGGATAAAGAATCAGAGAGAAGGGAATTTTCCACAGAATGAATGGAGGGGGAGGGGAAGAGATAGACGGACAAAACATTATAGATAATCATTATGATTTTACAAATACTGTTATTTGCACTAGTAATGAATTTAAAAATTTTAATATATTTAATTATACAGAGTTAGATATAAATGATAATTATTTTAAGTTATTTTCTAAGGGTCTCAACTTTGTTCCAAGAACAAAATGTGACATTAGTAGATTGGTGATAGACTTGAAGATGTTTTTAAGAAAAATTAATTTAGAATTGGTTTGTGGGGGTATATCAGAAGAAGGAGATCATTCCAAAGATTTAAGGAAAAGAAGTGTTTGGAACCCTCCTATACATACACAGTTAAGGAACTTTGAGAACATTATAGAAAATGAATTGAGACAAGCAATAAAGAAAAATAGATATACACCAAATCTCTCACCTGGAGAACTAGAATTACTTCAACTAAAGGGGAACACAAATTTGAGAGTGAAGAAACCCGATAAGGGGGGCAGTATAGTACTCATGAATTCTATTATGTATGAGGGCAAAATGTTTGACATTCTGCTCGATGTTTCAAAATAAAATAATGTTTCCAATAATGCAATCAACATCGGTTACAAGAGAATATATTCAGCACTATACAATCTATTTTTGGAAGGATTTATTGAAAAAGATATGTTTGAGTTTTTACATAACAATAAGCCTAAGATTCCATCTATTTTCGGGCTTCCGAAAGTTCATAAGAACTACAATGACCAATGACCTCCCTTTACGCCCCATAGTGGCAGCTGAAGGCTCAGTTATTTCCCCCTTAGCCAGATATATAGATGTAAAACTGAAGAATTTAATGTTGAAAGGAACATCTTATTTGAGGGATTCTTGGGATTTTTTAAGTAAAGTTAAAAAAAATACACTCCATGGTGAGGTAATTTTTGTAACTATAGATTTGGTAGATTTGTTTGGTTCCATACCACATGGTATAGGTATAGAGTGGTTTGAGGAGGCTATTAGGTCTTTTGGTGAATTAAATGACAATGAAATATACATTTTTGTTAATTTAATGGAGTTGGTTTTAAGATATAACTATATATTTTATCAAGGCGAATATTTTCACCAACTTAGTGGTGTTGCTATGGGGGTGAGATGCGCCCCTATATATGCTAATATGGTTCTAAACACTAGGGAAAATAAATTTATTTATAATAGTATATATAAAGAAAGTTGGAGTCGTATAAGCGCTTTTTAGATGATATAGTTATATTTTGGCATGATAGTAAAGAAAAACTGGATGAATTTATACAATATATTAATCAATCAACTAATTTTTTAAAATTCACCCATGAAATCGGTCTCCATGAAATGAACTACTTAGATGTAACACTGATTAAGGATGGGAATGATTTTAGGTCAAAAGTTTTTAGGAAGAAAACATTTTCCAATTCATAGCTACATTTTAATAGTGGACACCCCCTGCATCAGAAGAAAAGTATAGTGAAAGGCCAGCTTGTTAGAATTTCTAGAATGACCTCAGATGAACAAGATTTCATTGATGAATGTGATTTTGTGATTCACATGTTTTTAGACAGAGGTTATCCTTTAGCATTTTGTAATAACATTAAAGAAGAAGTAATTTCTGGTAGAAAAAATAGATTTGAACCTATTTTGAACAAAAGATTTTCTAACTTAAACAACAATGAAGGAATTAGTAGGGCAGAAGTAACAAGTCCTATTGTTGTGAAGGATAAAATATATAGGCAGGCTTTCATTACAGATTTTAGTGGAGATGCAGGGATAATTCAAAGAGTGTTCAACAAAGAGTGGGACAAGTTTATTAAAATAACAGACCTTAGTTTTAAACAAAAAGAATCTTTGAATATTATTTTTAGGAGGGGACGAAACATTAAAGATTGGTTAACGTTTCAAAATAAAGGCAAAAAGAAATCTATGAAGCCAATCGGCACACACCCATGTGGTATGTGTGCACAATGCCCTTGGATGTTCAACACACGAAGCATTTTTATTGAATCAAGAGGGAAAGAAATTACTAGTAAAACACATAATACTTGTGATTCATATGGAGTGGTATATATCGCAATATGTGGGATATGCTCTGGTTTTTATATAGGAAAGACCGAGAGAAAAATAAAAAGGAGAATTTATGAACATATGAATGACATGAAAAATAAAAGAGAAAGCAATGCATTATATAGACATACCACTATTTGCCCCCTGGCAAAGTACAAGTTTTTCATTATAGAAGAAATTAGTAAAGATGAGAGGGGTGGCTTATGGGAAACTCATATTGAATACCGGGAATTGTATTGGCAGTTTATTTTGGAGGCAAACAAATTCCCTGGTTTAAATGATTATATTTCCCTTGCCCCCATTCTCAAGTTAAGAGCAGCTAGATTATAAACATGTATTAGTGTGCTGACCATGGTTTATGTTTTATATTTAGAGATGTTTTTATATTCGGAGATTTTTTTATAGATTTTTTTATAGATTTTTTATTCTGAAATAAGTTGATCAAGTATTTTAAATATATAGATTTTATATATTTATGCATTCACCATAGAATATATTTATGGATATTTATGTATTTGTGTTTGTGGTTTTATACATTTAAAATAATTAAATGTGAGATTTATATATGTAATCAAATGTTTTACATCCTTCTCTTTAGAATATTACCTTTTCCATTTATTCAGGTTTTTGGAAATAATGTTTTATATGGGGTTAAATTTATTATTATTTTCTGCAATTTCAAAACAGGGCCAATAATTGGGAGTATTGTTCTTGAAGACTATAGTTTTCAGATTCATTACATTACTTATATATGTTTATATATGTTTTTATGTTTAAATATATTATATATGTGATGATTTAACTTGATTTTATTATGTTTGGTCTTGCATTTTAATATATACATTAAGTGAAACACACATCATGGGTTTTTTATATATATATATATATATATATATATATATATATATATATATATATATTTATATAAAAAGTTTGAAATGGATGAATTCATGCATACATATTCATGAGATGATGTTTTATCATCATTGGTTAATTTAAATGTTTGTCAGCATATAAATATGTGGAGTTAATTATTAATGTTTGTCTGATGATGTCTGCTGTGTAAAAGACGAAAAACGTGGTGATTCGTTAAGCATTTTACGTTGGATTACTTGTTGAATAAATCACTATTTTATTAATAGTTCTCAGCTCTCCGGTGCTTCAGTTTTCCTCTCACAATGTGTTTTTTTTGGTTATTAGTTGATTTTCGCACTGTTCCTCGTTTTGTGGTTATTAGTTATACATTGTGTATTTAAGTACTAATATGTTTTTCATATGTGTGTGTTTGTGTGTGTGTACATGTGTGCATGTGTACGCCATGTATGTGTGTGCTTGCAATGGCATTATTGAGTAGAATAGTTGTACAGAAGTACTCAAAACCAAAGACTACTAGCAGCATTCTATCCAAGAATATGAAAATTGTTTTATGTGCCAGAAAAAAAGATGATTATGGCTGAATATTTCTAACCATCTTCCTTCAATTGTAAAAAAGCAGACTGCAGCAACCTGTGTAATTCCTTCCTGCAAATGACTTGCCAAATATCATCAGTTAGAAGGAAGACAGCATGCAAGAAATAACTCTGAGTGGGAAGGTATCAGTTTACAGAGAAAATATGTTAGTGGGAATTTGATGAGAGGGTGAATGAGTGATGACAGGAAACTGCGTATGGGGATATAGAAAGGTTTACTTAGAAAAAGAGAAAAGTGGGGCAGATTGCAAAAGAGTGAGATATTTTCACTTGCTGAGGAAAAGAAAATCAGGTTCACTACATTACACTGAGTTTCCTTTGTGGCAGTAAGAATATCTGTTCTGCCTTTTGCATTTGGCAGCTAACATGGGGGGGATTAAGGTTCTGAGCTGTTGTTGAACTGTTTCCTGTAGTCAAGGGTACAGGGTTTGATCCTTCCATCTCTGCTTTCTTACTGAGTTAAGTCATTTGACTAGACACTGCTCCTGGATCATTCTACAAAAGGGACACATCCCCAGTGGGCTTACTTGGTTAACAAATGTGTAACACAAAAAAATATGCTCAGCATTCTAGCTCTCCTCTTTTCCTGCTTTTCCCACCACTTTTGCTTCATGCTGCTGACTTAAATAGTTGCATGGTTTCCTTCTCAGTCCCTCATACACATAATTCGTTGTATGAGGACTTTGCAGCACTTTCCATGGAAAAAAGTACTTTCACAGATCCAAATAGCAAGTGGTTTCTATAATGTGAGTACTGTGGCCCCTTCCCCTCCTCCTCTGTCCTTCTTGACCATTATGACCTTTACACATCTTCAGGGCCTACTGTTGTGCATGCATGTGATGCACCCTTTCTCATTTATCTAGCAAGAAGACTTTTGCTATCTTACCTCTGTTCATATCCATTCTAACCCAGCAGAGCTATGATTCAGCTGATTTATTCTGGACAATACCCGGCAGCTTGATTCTTGTACAGATATCAGACATGCCAAAATACATAGAAGGTAGTCTTTCCAGAGCCTTTTATAGTGGAACCATTATATTTTTGATCCTGAAGTTTATCCAGCGTTGCTTATATCCCTGCATTTGGATTGCTGCTGTCAGTTACCCATCACTGTTATTCTAGTTGTTCAGTCCAGTTGTGAGAAATGCTCCCTGATTGTTTTCCTGTTTTAGTTGCTATCAGTGATCATAGGGAGCATAAAATACCTAGCCACACATAATTTTAAGTAGACACTTAGAAGTTCTTGTCACCTTTTCAAGCATTAAAAACTGTTCACCTCCTGAATCATGCAGGACCCTAAGTGATAACTCTGGTGAAAATCCGTGCCTACTCATCAGGTCAATAAAGTAAGCCTTAAAGGTAGCCCAAAGGGAGTGATGAAAAGTCAACAAGCAAAGGAGAGTAGTAGGGCTGAAATTGAATTCATCCTCAAGTCTTGGTCAGTACCTTCATGAGGTGGACCCTGTCTTCTACAAAATCTCACCAAGGTGACACCAATATATAGATTGTATTTATACCACATATATTATAGACAGAAGTAGGTCAAAAATCAAAAAAGACAGCTGGGTCCACAAGACCCTGGATAAAAAAGTTCCCAATCTTGGTAGACACACTGGTGCCAGGACTGGAAAAAATTACAGTGTAGAATCTTCAAAATACAGAAAAATCCCTACAATGGGGCCAGACCTGTCCCGGGGAGGATGGCCCCCTTGTTGTAGAAGGAAGTAGCAGTCCACAAAAAACACACAAACTGATAAGCCAACGAAGAGCCATAAAGACGACAGAGTGGACTATTGAGGATAAGAAAGAAATTATGTATTGTCACTGTTATGCAAAAAGCCCAGAATTTCCAGACACAAGATATACAAAAAGATTAAGAGAGAAATAAATGGAAAGAAAAATACTTCTGCAAGAAAAACTGTCAGAAGCTTCAAATAAAAATTTGTGGTCATTAATAAAACAGATTATTAATAAACAGTATATAGACCAAGTAACTTTGATCTGTTTGGAAAAAGAAGCATCTGAGGAAGTGCGAAAATATAAACAACAAAACCTAGAAATTTTTGAAAAGTATAAAAAAGAAATATGGACATGGGAAAGAAAGAGAGATTTGATATGGTGCAATATTTATGCAAAGGCAAAAGCCAAATTAGCAATATAAAGAAGGCAGCCCCAAAGATATTCAAATAGAAATACAGGCAAAGGCATCCAGACAAGGAAAGTTTCACAATAAAAAAATAATATCACAAAGATGGAATGTAGAAAAGAAGATCAGTAAAGTAGAAGTTAAAAAAAAAAAAGAAGTTGAAGTTATGGAGTGCCTGTGAAGTGAAATATTTGGTGTAGAAGGTCTAACACAGGTTACATCACAGCATGATGGAATGAGTACCCAAAGTAAGGAGAAACAGGAAGATCAGGAGATGTCAGAAGAAGAAATATGGACATGGGAAAGAAAAAGGTAGTTAATACAGTGTAATATCTATGCAAACGAGAAAGCAAAAATTATCAGTACAAAAAGAAAAGCACCAAGGATATTTGAAGAGAAATACAGGGAAAGGAATCCAGATATGGAAAACTTTGCAATACAAAACACAAGAAGACAAAAAGGAAAAGTAGAAAAGGAGATTAGTAATGGAGGAGGTAAAGAAATAGAAACCGAGGTTATGGAGTACTGCCAAAGTGAAGGATTCAGTGTAGAAAATCTCATTCAGAAAGCACCACAAAAGGATAGAGCAATGGAACTCCAAATTAAGGAGAACCAATAGTGTGGGAAGCAATTGAGCAGGTGCCATATTAAGATATTTTGGAGCCTTCCACAGGAAATGGGTACAAAATTTCACTTGAAGCTGGACAGCAAGGGAAGGAACAGGAAACTGTGGAAACTCTGACACAGTTAATGACACAGTTAATGTTGAGGAGTTCTCATGTGAGTAAGTTCTCATATGACAGAGCAACGGATGGCACAGCATGAAATTGAAGAGAATATGCAACAGGAATATGCTAAAGAACTTTCTATAGAATGCCCGCAGGAAATGGAAAACAAAAAATGTGCCCTCAGTTTAGAAGAAAACAAGCTAAGAGAAGAGTTGCTTGATTTAATAGAGATAGATAGACATAGTAAGATCAATGAAAGAAATAAACTGCAGAAGGTCAATAAAACAAATGAACACAATAATTAGGACTGTTCATAGAGATCCATGTGATATAACAGAAGTAAACAGAATATATTACTGTGCAGCTAAATTAATAACTGATAAAGTTCTACCATAAGAACCCAGGGTAATGAGGAAGAGAAAAGGGAGAAATCGAATACCATCATCGAAATATTGAACAGAGAAAACTATAAAGCAGCTAAGACAAAAAGTGTCACTGTTAGAAGAGTATAGAAGAGGGAACAGATCAACAAAAATACTCAGAAAGATAGAAGTGATAAAAGCAATGCGCAGTATCAGAACAGATCAGGATTTATCATGCACTAATGCAAATAACAAATTAAAAATTTCAGCACAGGCAGAAAGACTTAGAAGATATGAAGATAAATATAAAGGAAACGTACAAAATAAGCAATTTATTAATGACCCAGAAAGGTTTTATAGATAACTGGGAAACAAGGTAAAAGGAATAGAAAGACTACCAAAAAAAGAAAAAATAGATACATTTTGGAGAAATATCTATGAGGATCCTGTGGAACATAACAAAGATGCTAAATGGACAGAAGAAGTAAACAAAAGAATAAGAAGTTTAAAGGTACAGGATATAAAATGGGATGAAGTAACAGCCAAAGCGACTGAAATAGAGTTGAGAAAAGTCTCTAATTGGAAGACCTCAGGCCCAGACACAGTGCCTGACTGCTGATAATTTATAGTCATTTAGAAGAAAACTCAATTATGACAGTAGAACAAAAGGGCAATAAAAGAAAGTCATATGGAATAAAGGATCATTTCTTGTTAAATAAAGGCATAGTGAAGAACTGTATAAAAGAGAAGAATCTAAGTATGTCATGGACTGACTACAAAAAAGCATTTGATTGTATCCCACATTCACAGATAAAAGAGTGCTTAAAAATGTGTAATATACATCCTACGCTGATCAATTATGTCACAGTGACCATGAAACAATGCCAGATCCCTTTGCGGTTAAGCCATGATAAAGAACAAATTATTATTCCAGGGATAAAAATTCAAGGGGGGATATTCCAGGGTGATTGTTTGTCACCACTGCTATTCTGTCTTGCCCTTAACCCATTAAGCTCTCTACATAACAGCTTAGGCCATGGCTATAATGTGGCTCTTAGAAAGCAACAAAGTGCAAAGATTTCTCATCTTCTATTTGTCAATGATTTAAAACTGTATAGCTCATCAGATGAGGAACTGAAAGTTGCCAAAACTTTTACAGATGATATAAGAATGTAATTTGGTCTTGATAAATGTGCAAAAGCAACATTAAAAGCAGGAAAATGGCAGCATCAGGAAAACATCAGTTTGGGACAGGAATGTGATATAAAACAACTTGAGCATGAAAGAGTGTATAAATATTTGGGAATTGATGAAGGATCAACAGTAAAACACAAATAAATGCAAATAAACCTTAGTAAGGAATATTTCAGAAGACTGAAATTAATCCTGAAAACAGCACTGACATCTAGGAACAAAATTCAAGCTATAAACCAATTTGCTCTTCCTGTCCAAACTTACAGTTTTGGAGTGACTGACTGGCCCCAAAATGTGTTGGATAGATTGGATAGGAAAGCAAGAAGGATGCTTCATGCTCATCAAATGCTTCATGCTCATCAAATGATTTATAAAAATCAGTGCATACCAAGATTATATATTCCGCATTCTGAAGGAGGGATGGGACTCCTTGAAATTGATTACATCTATAGATCTGCAATTGTGGGACTCCGCACATATCTGCTGACCTCACAAGACCCAAATGTAGTGAAATTGAAACATTAGGAGAATAAATCTAAGATAACTTCTTTGCTTAATCTAGCAGAAGCATATCGGAGTCAAGCAGGAATGGAAATCAAATCAGAAGTAGATAAAAACCAGGCAACAATTGAATGTGCCAAAAAACAAAAGAAAGAGCATAAGGTGAAGGACCAGATGAGAAGGCAAGAAATGTGGAAAATTTATAAATATAGTTGCAAGCATAAAAAACTTCTGGAAGAACCTCACGTTGATCAGGAATGAACACAGGAATGGTTAAGGAAAGGCAAATTCAAACCAAGAAATGAAAAGTTAATATAGGTGGTACAAGATAATGGGCTACATACACAATGGTTACAAAATCCATTGAACCTGTGAGAGTAACAGACAAATGTAGGTTTTGTAAAACAGAATTGGAAACAGTTGCAAATCTAGTTGCTGGTTGCAACATACTAATGGCAGAAGGATTGTATACAGACAGGCATAATAATGTGGTGAGACTGCTGCACTGGGGATTGTGAAAACATTATGGTATCGATGTGGCTGAAAAACACTGGAAAAATGAGCCACAAAGCATCATAGAAAATGATGAAGTCTATATCATATGGGACCATCCATTACCAACAGTTCAAAGATAGATGCTAGAAAACTGGATGTAGTGGTCCAACAAAAGAAGAGAAAAGTAGCATTGATCATTGAAATCGCCACGCCCAATGACTACAGTGTCCTGCACACAAAGAGGCACAACATCATAAAATATTAGGATTTGCAAGCAGAAGTGAGAGCAATGTGGAGAATGATAGCCAGATAGTTCCAATAGTAGTAGTAGCAACGGGTCTTATAAAAAAAGAGTCACAAGCATATTTAGATACATTACCAATACATGTAACTCCATACGAATTGCAGATTGAGTCATTACTGGGCACATTATGGGTGCTGCGAAGTGCACTTTTGGCTGACATCAAAGAGTGAAACAATACTAATTTCATGAACTTGAATCGTACTTTGACTTAAGAATGGAGTCCATTCCCATCATGGTATTAGAAACCCAAAAGATTTGGAGAAATTAAAAAAAAGTAGACAAAGTAGTACTTTGTTTACTCTGCAGTGGTAACTTAGTCCATGGGCTGAGAAAATATTGAGTTTAGGGCTCTTATCTTTCCTGAAAGTCTTGTTCATTTGATGGTATAGATTTAGGTCTTCAATGTGGTTGTTTGTAAAGCCACTGGTTTTATGAAGAACTAAGAGGCCAGTTCGGGCTGGGTCTCTCATGGCTCAAAAATGAGATGTAGGTCACAGTGGAACAACCATTAGGCAGCTAGTACAAGGGCAGATGTGCTAACCTTTCATGAAACCTTTGCTGCATTTCCATTAAAGCAGCATTCTTGTATACTTGTATACCAATGGGGGGATATTATTTACTATTGGGTCTGATAACAGAACAGTACAGTACAGGATGATTTTTTTGTATCTTGAAGATATTCCAGTGGAAATTCTCTGAGTAAGATAGAAGGGTTTCCTGACTATGATGGAAACATGATGACTAAATTTTAGAGAGAATTGTCTGCATAAGAAATCAAGTCTCTTATGATTGTTAATGTGTGAAGAGAAGTAGCATTTGCAACACATGAACATTTTGTTTCTTTCTGTATGGTACTACACTGCATTTTTTTTTCACTTTTAACTGTAGAGTGTTTTGGAATACCAGCTATGTGTGTGTATTTCGGCCCCTGCAGGAGCTTTTAGTACCAGGAAATGAGCAGAAAATAGTGCACAGCTTACAATCATTAGCAAACTTCTGGAATACTGGCTTTGATGTCTACAAAATAAATGTCAAACGTTATCGTCAGCTGCCTCGTAGAACATCAGGGGATTACCATTCCCAGCTATGCAGCTTGAAAAACGATCCAGACCAGGAACATTGTCTTTATCCTTATTGGGTACATAGGGTAGCTCAACTGCACCATCATCCCTTCCAGCCATGTCTCCATGGGTACACCAGCAGCAACAGAGAATAATCCACAAAAACGTTGTCACCCAAGGAGTAAACGCCCCATACACCAAACACAATCCAGTAACCAGTAAAATAGATTCTTATGTCTAACCTCTATGTTGGAAAGACAGACAGAAGGCTAAGAGACAGAATTAGGGAACATCTCTATCAAATCAGGATTAGATCCACTGTCAATGCCTTATCTAAACAAGTCAGTTGCAATGATGATACACATGAGTTTAGTTTTAGAGTCATGGAAGTTATCCCCTGCAATTTCAGAGGAGGGGATATAAGGAATAGAACTGAGACACAAGAAGCAAAGTAGATCATTAGGTTGATGGCTGACACCCTCCCAGGTCTAAATGATAAGATACCACTGTAGCCCTTTTTTAAATTGAGAGGGCTGAGACAGTAGTGTTGTATCGATTGTTTTTTTCTGTAATAGTAATTAATGGAATGGATTTTTAATTTGGCGCCTTTTTCTCTATATAATTATGAATGGCTGTGTATGTCTGTATATGGTCTGAGGAAGCTCTATCAGGGTGAAAGTGCTTACCACTGTTCCTGTTTTCTGAATAAAGCAAGATTTTGAGGAAGATACTGGTTTTTATTGGATGAGTTTATATAGCAGCAGCCTTTGGTCATCCCGACACCTTGTCATTACTATTTTACTATATATATATATATATATATATATATATATATATATATATATATATGTATGTATCTATATATATGTATATATATATATATATATATGTATGTATGTGTGTGTGTGTGTGTGTGTGTGTGTGTGTGTGTGTGTGTGTGTGTGTGTGTGTGTGTGTGTGTGTCTATATAGGCACACACACACACACACACACACACACACATATATATATATATATATATATATATATATATATATATATATATATATATATATATATATATATGTATGTATGCAAACCAAAACTTCTTAGACTCTGCAAATAAGAAAAAGCAGAGCAGAACAGGTGTTGAGGGCTTTCATTCTTTAATGGTGACAAGACTGTCTTCAGAAAAACATTTTTAAAAATGAGTATGCAACTGGTAAGCAGTACCTTAAATATCCCTGCTGGTGGAAAGTAAGCAGTCAATAAAATAATCAGCTGTAATGATAAACTCAGCCTTTGGGCTAAGGCAAGTCAAAAAGTAATAAAATGTTACAGACAAGCAGTTAATTGTTTTAGTGAACCTGTAAAGTCTGTGAAAAAATAGTGTTGAGGGGATTACCTCAACCACTGCAAAGCATACTTATTATTCAGTTTCATTCAGTCCTGGGAAAATCTCTGCATTGAGGAATAACTGCCACTTTACCTCATGAAACTCCAGTAAAGTATCCACATTTCCATTATATATACATGAACTCAGATAGCGCAATACCTGGGGAAATGTTCTTTTACTTGGGGAATGCTGATCTTGCTAACACATTGATCATCTGCTCCTGACGACCAAACTGCTGTTGGTATTATACTCTGTTCAATGTAACTGAGTACTCCTATATCTACAGTATCTACCTTTCTATTTATTTATATGTATATATATATATATATATATATATATATATATATATATATATATATATACATGTGAATCTATATTGACTCCTCAAAATAAAAATCATTGAGTAAAAAGTACTCAAACAAATGTATTTGAAATTCAAGTACTCCCAGACGTTAACAATATATTGAAAAACAAAATAAGAAAAAAAACTTTTAGAACTACTATTCTTGCAGGGGGAGCAAGCATCTTTACACCCCCACACACCCTGCTACTTATGTATACCAGATCTGAGAGTGCACTGCAGTAGAGAAAGAGCAAATATACTATCCACACTGAATGGCAATCTCATCCATAGGAAGGGTGTCATTTTACAATCTTTTTACATTTGATCACTTTTTCCAGTCTTCTCATTGTTTGAGCAAGTAAATGTTTGAACAGCTGCATGACACCCATAAATATACCTCTCAAACTCTTACCCAAGAAATCTGAACAAAGGCAAAAATACTGAGGGGACAAAGGACCAAAAATACGAACATATTTTAAATGTTGCTCTTATAAAATGTTGCTAGAATAATAAGTCCTGCATTAACACATATTTTCTAATATATATGAAATCTGAAACTCAAATATCTGTCATTAGTGACTTCATTTCTCATTGATTTGCCAGTAAACCGTACATTTTTATGAGATACATACTAAAAATATGAGGCAAATCTGGGTGAAAATAAGGACAGTTGAGAGGTATGCATTCATATTTTCATTCTCACATGCAAATGTGTGTGTATGTGTGTGTGTGTGTGTGTGTGTGTGTGTGTGTGTGTGTGTGTGTGTGTGTGTGTGTGTGCGCTTGTGTGTGTGTGTGTGTGTGTGTGTGTGTGTGTGTGTGTGTGTGTGTGTGTGTGTGTGTGTGTGTGTGTGTGTGTGTGTGTGTGTGTGTGTGTGTGTGTGTGTGTGTGTGTGTGTGTGTGTGTCTGCGGGCACGTGTGTGTGTGTGTGTGTGTGTGTGTGTGTGTGTGTGTGTGTGTGTGTGTGTGTGTGTGTGTGTGTGCGCGTGTGTATCTCATGCTAGTTCAGACTGCTGACAGTGTGAACTGTAGCATCAGAACATAGCCAGTTAATTTGAGACAGTTGATAATGCAGACAGCTCAGAATATAGACAGAAGTATGTAAGTTGGTATAAGAGTGGCAGTGTTTTTTGTGAGTATTAGTAGGTTAGGGTTAGAGTAAGAGTTAGATAAGTGAATAGCTTTAGTGCTGTGTATGATTTTTGGGGTGTATTTGTGTGTCTGAGATTGTCTTGCATAGTGACACTGCTTCAGAAAGGGTGTTTCAAAGGTATTGTGCAGGTTTAGGGTTGGGGCAGGGGCAATGTTAGGGTTAGGGTGGCACACATTAATAAAATGGTTCATGGTGGCAAATCCTTATCTGCCATTTAAGGCCTAGCTGTTGAAGGTGAGCAGTGGAAAAAGGGTGAGGAGATTAAAGACTAGATATTCTGAAAGGTGAAGAGCTATAAGATAGAGTAAGACTTTGCTGCGAGTGAACAGAGGATGAATGAAGTATTTTAGGATTTTGTGAGGAGTGAGCAAAGTCCTATTTTCTACATAGGTGTTGTCATGGTAGAATCAGTGAGGAAGAGTTTTAAAAGAGGGAGGAGAGGAGTTATGAAGTAGAAGATGAGAGAAGGAGTGAGGAAAGGACCGAAGCTGGAGTACAGTGAAGTTGTGATTTTTGAGAAATAAAAGGCCTTGAGATGGACTTCAGAGGAAGAATGAATTAAGAATGATCCTACATAAGGGAGGACCTTCCTCAGACACAAGCAATTACAGACCCATTAGTCAGACTAGCCTCATATTCAAAGCCATGGGAAGTCTTATCATGGGATCCCTCAATCTCAGTTTGGATCATCAAGGGCATGTTATGATTCATAGCCTGGTGGATTTATTTGAAAAGGTCACTAAAGCAATAGATGAAGGCAAAATGGTACACTGCACACCTTGACCTGACCAAAGCTTTTGACACAATTCCTCACTCAGGCATAGTAGAAAAGCTAAATAATCTGGGGATAAACCCATATATCTCTCAACTGATTGCCATGTCACTCACAGATAGGTTGCAGATAATCAAAATAAGGGAAGTTACCTCCTCAAAGAGTCCAGTCACCAGTGGAGTCCCCCCTGGTTTTGCACTGGGACCTTTCATGTTTGGTATCTACTTTTCTAAATTAAAAGCCAATATTAAAGTACTCTGGCTTACTAAGTTTGCAGATGACTGCAAGTTAGGAGCATTCAATGAATCCCCAGATGACTTAGCCATCCTGCAGGAAGGTTTGCCTCAAATAAATAACTGGAGTCAAAATTATGGACTTAAACTAAATGCGACAAAATGCATTAATGTATCCTCTGGGAAGTCATCTACTACAGGGAACTACTACATTGACAATACATTCCTAAGAGTTGACCCAGTTGTTTGGGATTTGGGAACATATGTGGATAGTGACCTAACCTTTGACCAACATGTGTCTACTGTTGCAAGAGAGTCCTTCTGCATTGCACAGCTTATAAACAAAAAGATTTTGCCTAGATCTGGAGATGTCATTGCCCTTCTTTACTCAGCCCTCATTAGGCCATTCATTGAATATAATATACCCTTTGACATGTTTCTGTCCAGAGATGTACAATAACTGGAGCACCCACAGAGATAGCTAACTAAAAGGATGTAAGGCCTAAACAACATGTCCTATGTGGACCAACTCAAAACCCTATCACTTTACTCGGAATCCTACAGACTGCTAAGAGGTGACCTGTGTCTGGCATACAAGGTATAATCTAACCCATTAATGATACTATAAGAAGATAATAGTTAGAAGTTCCATTTCATCTGTGTAGTAGTGGGCTTTAGCAACCTTTACCATTTTTAAGTGATTCGGAGTGAATTTTACCAGTACTTACTTTGTTGAGAATGTCTCAAAAGGGCAGCCATTGGTTAAAACTTAGCACTTCTTCAGTCTTGAAATGTCTGTTTTATGACAAGCATTAAAAAGGCATTTCCAATAATAAAAATAAAGTGAAAATGTAGTTAAATTTTAGGAACGTATATTACGTGGGTAGCCACGGTGCTGCAGTTAGCATTGTCATCTCACAGCAAGAGGTTCTGTGGTTCGATTCTTGGCTGGGGTATCTTCTGTGTGGAGTCTGTATGTCCTCCCTGCAGTTGTGTGGGTTTCCTCTGGGTGCCCTGGTTTCCTCCTACATTCCAAAGACATGCAGTAGGTGGATTAGACACTGTAAATTGGCTGTAGGTGCAAGTGAGTGGTGCGGATGAACTACCACAGCACGACTAGCCACCTGGAAGTGTAAACCTTGGCTCAAGATGTTTGTCACTGTTGAAGGGACACCCCAAATCCATGTGCAAAATGGGAAAAGAGGTTGCGGATGGATAGATGGATATCAGGTGGAAAAAAATGTTCCTGGGAACAGGCGCATGTTTATGATAGTCCTAGTATCACAGGCCTGATGGCTAGATCCTGTCTAATGCCTTCAGTATCAGATCCCGCTCACATGTAGATTATTTCATGCAATCCTACTGACCTCAGTGAGATACTGCAATAGTTACAATTTTTACACTGGCATTGAGCATCAGTGTAAATCTTGTAAATGGAGCAGTGTAGAAAACCAAATTCCCATTCTGGAAATCAGATGTAGGGATCTGCCAGTCTTTATTAGCCTCTATACCTTGAACACTACTAAAACCATACTTTCTAATTATGCACTATATAAATACTAGGGAAAGTTTGCTACAGAACATGCAGATGACTTTAGAATTATCCCATGGTTTATACCTTCCTCCACAACTAGAATATTTCAGAATTATTTTATTAAGAAGAAACTTGGTGACAGTGAAGTCATCATGACAGTAATCTGTGCTGAGGCTAACAAATTTGTAGCACAGATGCTTTACACTGGAAACATATCTCATGTACATTAGAGACCACTCTTCTTCAAATGTATGTGCATGCCTGATTAATTCCTCTTAAAAGAAATGTATCAAACTCTACGATTTCTGGAACACTGTCAAGAAAATCAATATTCTCTTCATCCATCTTCCACTGTCTTGTGTGCATAGATCACTTCATTTACTGATAATTCTTACATTTTAACAGCAAAGAAGTTTCAGCAGTTATCCATCAGACAAAAGGTAAATAAATCCATTCATTCACTAACTCCAAAAGTGTTCCATTGTGTACACAGAAGTGAGCTATATTTCTATTGATGCTGTGAATAAATCACAAACGAACCACGATGGACATCCAAAAACTCTCGAAATCCTTTATTAAAATGAACCCTCGATAAAAAATCCTTTTCCTTGTGGAAAAATATATTATTAACACAAAAGGTGTGCCATTCTGGATGGATAAGCACTTTCAGAATTTCCCTTGCTCAGATCCTGTTACAATCAATAAAAACTAAATGAAAACTCCAGCTAAGCTGGTACTTCCAATGAGTGACCTCTCAAACCTCTTGAATCAGAGGCATGTAGGATATATGTAAATTACCCTTAAGAACACCAGGTATTTTGTTCATAGTTTCATAGTTTCATAGTATAGTACTAGGCTATCTGCCCTGGGGCATTTGTAAGCCTAGCCATAGTGATGTGGCTTTTGCCACCCCATGAAATGGTACAAAAATGTACAGAATAAATCTAGAATACTGTGCCTCTGTCTAGTAGTGACACAATGAAGGTCCCCTTATATAATAGAATTAGTTTACTGTGCCCCTGTCTAGCAGTGACACAGATGTGACCCCTGGGGTAAACTTACGATCTCCCATCCACTCATCAAGATTTCTCTTGAAGAGAGTCAGTGAGGGGCTCTGCCTAATACGAACTGGGATCCTGTTCCAAAGCATGGGAAGCCTCTGGGTTATGAATCTATCCCTCCAGCATATCATATTCATAAGGGTCATTTGCATATATCCCACATGCCTCTGATTCAAGAGGTTTGAGAGGTCACTCTTTGGAAGTTCCAGCTTGGCTGGAGTTTTCATTTAGTTTTTACTGATTGTTTTTTTCTGTGTGACCTTCTCACTCATTATTTCAGATCCTGTTACAACTAAAAAAAATGTTCCATTTAAGGAAGACTTAAGCAATCAAGAAGTTTACACAAGCTGACACCTCCAGTGTGAGCCAGAGGTAAAACAATCCTACCAACATCCTATCAGGTCCTGATAGTAAAATTACAGCCTCCCTTAAATCCAGTCAATGGAAAAACTTTGTGCGAGTTAAAACATCACTCCATTTGGTGTGCATTTAATTTCAAATGAACACTGCTCTGCTAGAGCAGATACCAGTCCTCTTTCTTTAGATAGATTCAAAGAATAATACAACACCTTACTTAAAAATAAAACAAGATGTAGTGAATTGACACTCTGTTTCAATAAAATAAATCTTGGCACATAAGAGGCTGTTGTTCACAGTGCATGAACCATAATGAAACAACCTAAATCAATCACAGTGCATGTATAAGCAAATTTCTTCAGTTCATGCCAATAAAATATTCTATACATGAACTAGCAAAGAAAGGGGGGGGGCAGTGAGGGAGGGGGGCACAGATATATTTAATTGGAACAGAGTGTCAATTTACTACATCTTGTTTTATTTTTAACTAATGTGTTGCATTATTCTTTGAATCTATCTAAAGAAAAAGGACTGGTATCTGCTCTAGCAGAGCAGTGCTCATTTGAAAGTAAATACACACCAAATGGACTGATGTTTTAACTCACACTTGACGTATTTCCATTGGCTGGATTTTAGAGAGGCTGTAATTGTACCATCAGGTCCTGAAAGGATGTTTTACCTCTGGCTCACACTGGAGGTGTCAGCTTATGCAAACTTCTTGATAGGTTAAGCCTTCCTTAAATGGAACATTTTTTTTCAGTTGTAACAGGATCTGAGGAAGGGAAATCCCAAAAGCGCTTATCCACCCTGAATGGTGCACCTTTTGTGTTTTTATATATTTTTCCACAAGGAAAAGGATTTTATCGAGTTTTAATTTTAATAAAGGATTTCAAGAGTTTTTGTCCATGGTGGTTCATTTGTGATTTATTCGCAGTACTGCTTTTTCTTTCACAGAACACTTTCAGCTACTAGCAGGTTTGTTTTGGACTGTTTTTGTTTACATATTTCTATAGATAAGTCACTCCCTTTGTACAAAGGTAGTTTTGGTTCAAAGAATACATGCCATTAAAATGGTCTTGATGACAAAAAGACATATGAGATGTATGATGGTCAAACATTTCTGGAGTTTAGCTGCCTATGAAAGAAATCTACTGCTGCAAGTAATTCAGTCAAGCACCTCTCTCTCTTTCTCTCTCTCTCCCTCCCTCTCTCTGCCAAAACCAGTATGTTTAAAACAATGAGGCACAATAGCAGTATGGTTGCACCATTTTCAGCACTAAACTGTGTGTAAGTCATTAAGGCCACTATCCAAATGTTTGTTATTTTTTACCAGGACATTCAGGTATAATTTCTTAAAGGTGTACTAAAATTTGACAAAGGTGGATGAAATTTAATATTCTATGCATAAGCTGCCAAATGCAGAGCTTTACAGGTATTTCAGCAGTGTATTTTTCCATGTTGTATTATGCTCAGTTTTGATTAGAGGTAGGTATATGACTTCTGTATATGGCTGGCAAAACATGTATGTTTACAAGTGTTTGCACAGAGTTGACATTATGCAGAAATATGACTTGAGAGATATGTTATTTTCATCACTGGAAAAATAGTAACACTAAAACTTCCTGCGTTGCTCCATGGCAATATGTTGAGTTCCACTCACTATTCATTTTTGTTTAAATATTTAGCAGTGGAAAGATAGCTTAGTTGACAATTGCACCTGAATATTCAAATACAATTTGAGAATGCCCTTTCTTCTCAGAAATTATCAAAGAGGACTGAAACAGGTAATGTAAAGCTACCCAAAGTATGAGTACATAGGTATTCGTCTTTCAGCCTAACATGTTGAATTATACTTGGATTCCATAGAGAATGATATATAACTTATATTCAAGGCAAAGAATAAGAACATTTCCAGGCTATATTTCTATTGAATTGTTATTACACCAGAGGTAGGAATTGTGTATATTTCTCAATTCTTCTCTTAAGTGCATTGTTATGTTTAAATATCTAGGTATAATTTTCTGAAAAGAATTGACATATGAATTTGTATGCACAGCTACCAAATATTAGGTCTTACAGGCATTTTACTTTGACTTTTTATCATATTGCATTATACTTGGTTTCAGTTAAAGGTAGGTATATGACTTATTTTCAGTTTGAGAAATGTAGGACATAGGCAAACTTAATCTGTATTGAAAACTGGCAGGACATTTGGGTGGTGACCACTTATAGTATACAAAAGAGGTAAAACCTTTAAAGAGAGGTTTGAAAGAGGGTGGAAAGCATCGCCATGACCAACAAAAAGCAAGGAACATACAAGTGTAGGTTTTGCCACCAGAGCAAGTGCAATTTGGAAGGCAACAAAATTACTATTACTGACAATAACAAAACTGCATCTCTAGCAAACAGGTTAACTGTGGAAAGACTTGTCTTATTTATGTGGCCAGCTGTTTGTCATGTGCTTCTTTTTACAATGGAAAAACTGAAAGAACACTAAAGAGGGGAATTTACAAATATGTGATTAACATTATCAATGCACTTTACATGCATTCAGTTATATGTAAGACCTCAGGTTTTAATTTTTTTATTGGAGAATGTTCCCATTAACATTGGAGGTGGTTCCTGGGACCAGGATTGAATATGGGGAACTAATTTGGAAGATAAACTTAGATTCTGCCTCCCTCTAGTACTTATCGGCAATATAACAATATCTAGGGTACCAAAGCTGAGAGCTGCAAAATTATAAATATTAATTTAGTACATAACAAAATGTGCAAAATTTAAACATTTTTACATATTTTTTAATATTCCTTTCCTTTCTTTATTTATTTTTGACATATATTTTTCTAGTGATGTCACATGACTTTGATCATATTACTTTTTAAACATTATTTATTAGCAAATTGCAAGTTTCTTGTCAGTGCTGATGAAGTCTTGAAGTATGAAAGCACATAACTGTGATTTCCTTAAAGGATTATACCCTATTTCTGAGTGTTGGACTTAATCTAACACATTATTTCTTGGTTATTGATGTTTGTTGCTGTGCTTTCCACTTTGTTTCTTGGTTCTGTTATTAAGCTGTAGTTAACATTATGAAATAAACGTTTTAGAAAAATTAAGAGCTTCCAACATACCCTATACAAATGACCATTTAATTGAATCAAAGGTTTTATTAAGTCAATTAACACCACCTCAGCAAAACAAATTCTTTAAAGTACATAGCTTTTCCACATCCAGCCATATTCTCACCAGGTATGGGCCTTCTTTTCTATGTTTAATAAACCCTTGCTGCTGCTATGATGCTAGGCATGAACAAAAATTGAATATTCTATTCACTAGTATGTTTCTTCCCCGTTGTTGGCATTTTAATGGAAACTGCACCAGTTGTGATTTTCAGTAGCAGTACAAATCACCAGGCTGAACATTGACAGGTTTAAATAAACAAGTTGGAACCTTCACATTCAGATTCATTGACTAGTAGGACAACAAATTAAAATTCAGCGGACTTACAAAATATGTATTCTAAGACAACGCACTATTGCTTTCTTTGTTTTGGTGAGAAACTTGAATCTTGATTATTTTAACTAGATTCTTACCAGCTATACTTAAGCAGTGAACTGGATGGATATTTTTCTGTATTTAGCCTGTGACTTATATGTGATACCACAATTCAGGCAGACCATTACCTTTAAGTTCTATTTCATTTTTGTGCTATCTTTGAATATTTTTAAAGACCTTCATTAAATTATCACTTCAGACATAGGTAAACATACAGTAACAGAAAACAAACCATTTTAACATTTTTTTCATTTAAATACAATATACATCACACATAATAATTTCTTTGCTACTATCATCAGTCCAACATTACAAAAAATTCTGAATGCCTGTCTTCCCTTAAACCTCACTCCTCCTGAACATCATTATGCATGTATTTTTCCCACAATTTCCACTTACTTCTATGTAATTTGCTTCTTCCCTTTTCTAAAGATCCCACTTTCAGTTCTTTCTTTTGTTATTCAATGCCTAAAATACAGTTGGTGTAGTCTTTGATTTCCATTTTCTAGTAATTGCTTTGTTTTTGGTAGCCAACAGAATTAATCTTAATAATGCCTTAATACGTGTGGGCAATTCAGATTCTCTAGCCCAGCTCAAATGAATTGGTTCCTTAATTATTGTCATTTGGTCACCCAGTATTTCAGTTAGAGTACTCTGTAATGAATTTTTAAAATCTGCCAAATCATCACACTCCCAAAACATATGCTCCAAGTTTTGGGGCAACCTCCAACATTTGCTGTCTACCTGCAGAAAAATTATTTTAAAGTTTGCTTGGAGTATAAAATAGCTATGCAAACACTTCCAAGCAAAGATCCTAAACCCTCTTCCCATTGTTTATTTGTAAATTGCTTTTCAAGTTCTCTCTTCTCTATGTTTTCTAACCTCTGATGATTGATTTTATAGTTATTGTGCATTATTTTATATGCACTACTAATTATTCCTTTTTTTAGCAGCTGCTTCTGTTCTAGATTCAACAAAAAATTCTACCACAGCAAGTCTTTCACTTAAAATTCCTTTATCCATTTCTGTTTGCCTGTACACTGAGATCAAGCCATAGTAGGGAAAACAGTCTCTAGTCTACAATCCAAATGCCTTCCTGGCCTCATCACACTTTATTACCTTTCCTGTTTGAGTTATTTGCTTCCAATATCTTTGTTTCTTTGTCAGGTTTCTCCAGGAAATTCCAGATTTCTCTTGCCTATTTTTTGTAACCCTGCTTGCAGTCATTCCTACTGGCAAAATCTCCTTTCTCCATTCTCACATTGGCTGAAGTTCTTAGAATACTTTATCCTAATTTATGAATATAATATTCTGTATTATTATTCTACTTATGGATCTGCATTCAAAACCCCACGTTCTCTCTCTTTTTGAACTTTCTTTTTGCTTCATCATCATCCCTTTTCACTGTGAGTTATAATCTGTTTGTATTATGAATATGTATCTCTACCTGTGTAGCTTTAAACTATCCCTTCAAAAATCAGATAAACCTAAACCACCTTGTTCAATTGAAATGATCATCTTATCTAACTTTACTCTTGCCCTCTTTTCCTCCCAGAAAAAATCATTAAATTCTTTATTAATTTTTGCTCACAACTTTTCTTCAGGATGATAACTGCATGCCTAACTCATATACAAGACTAAATGGGCTAAAAACATTTTCACTGTTTGTATCTTCCTATCCACATCCATAAATAATAGTTTCCATTTTCCTCAATTTTTGTTTTATCTTAACACTGAGATATCTTTTTCTGGCTTTATTAGATACAAAATAAACATGTTGCATTTCTTTTTGAATCCAGATACAGTAATAATATAATCCTATAAATACTCAGCACAGACTGGTCCTTATTTGATTCTGAGAATGTGAATACCCTGGCTATGCTTGTATCAGCTGGAAAGAATCTTCTCTTTTCACATTCTGAATAAAAGTTTAACAAAGGGGATACTAACTTCCACTTATTATCCTTGAAAATTCTGCTATCATCCCATCTAATTCACGTGTTGAGTAGCTCTCTCTTTATTTTTCAAGTCACATTGTCTGCTACCCTATAAAAGGTTTAGGTAAACGTATTGAGCCAACCATTTTGAAAAATGTCTCCATCCTTCCTTCATCCAGCCTAAATTGCTACCCATTTTCCATCACAATGCTTCACTGATAATAACTGGATATGTTACTACTATACCATTGCTGTCCTTCAATGGTATATTGCCATTTCCTTGGCCCTTTCTCGCAGCTTGTGCACTATAAATGTCTGTAATATGATGCTTGTCATTGAATAAAACCTTCTATACCTCTCCCATTTATCATCAGTACTCTGACAGTATAAACTTCTAAACATTTTTATCATAATTAATTTCTTTTAAACCCCTCTTATTTTCACAATGTTGCTTTTTGTATTCCTTCTCCAGCTGCATTAATTACCATTCAATCTCCTTTATGCCAACTTGTCTTATATTTCTCTTCTGTTTAATCAATGCCTTTGCTAAGCCTCTTATGTTTATCTTAAAAAAATAGTTGTGTCAGGTTTGTTCCTCTCCATAGGGTGGGGGTCTCATAGTATGCTTCTATCTATATGTAGTATTTCCTTGGACTGGGTAGATTTCAATAATGACTCAAATTGCTAAGTCACTGGTGGAGCTATAGTTTTGCAATCAATTAATGTGAAACAAACTGTTGCATGCCCTGACCAAATATTTGGAAGAATATCAGTTTATTTGTCCTAAATTCACAAAATTTCTCTTGAAAGCTGATATAGATGTATGTGGCTAGCTATTCCAACCTTTGTGACCATATAGGTGCATTATCTTTTTCTCTGAGATACATCATAATCCACCCATTTACCAACTCAAAGTCCTAAATGAGTATTCAAAGCAAGGTCATAGCTTTCATGTTTCTATCCTTGCCTTATTGCAGTCTGTCTGGAGTGGGACCTACTGTTATACTGAAGTCTCTGTTCATATGTTCCTTATTGTTGTCTATTGCCTTATATAATTTAATAAATTGCACAATACTACCCACATCTGAGCCATACAAATGCTCATTTCTAAGTGATTAGTTTGCTATCTTGACCATAACTATGGTGCACCTACCCACTTTATAAGTTACTTCTTCTAGTCTGTACCGACCCAAGTAGTTATGCAGAAAACTTGCCAGCACTCATTATGGATATTCCACAGCAAATTGTGTTACCCCAATTATACAATAAAAGCTCATATACATTCAAAGATGAGCACTCTGATTGGTCAGTCAGGTCAGCATGCCCATTGTAAATTGAGCATACATCAAAAGAAAAAAGTCCAGCAGCTGAAATACCATTGAGCAGATGGACTTTTCTTTTGGCATATGCTATGAATAATACACCAAAATATTAGAAAAACTAGGGTGTTTCTGCAAAACTAAAACAAAAACGTACCTGATTTTCATCATATTTTTGCCCCGTGTGTCTATTTTTTAACATTTAAAAAAAAAAAAAAAAAAAAAAACAGCAATGGAGATTCTGCTTTCTCCATCACATGTCCTGCACTGATGAACTGTACAAGTGTGGGAACATAATTCCCATAAGCATATGCAGTACATCAGTATAGCAAAGACAATGCTGAAGAAGACAGAAGAGCCCTTATACAATTGCATTATTTAAGAAAGGTAAATTATTTCTTTCCTAAATAATGTTATTGAATAATATCATTAATCCACTCCTGCTTGTGGGCATATCATGATTTACCAATGATTGGTTTTGTTTAATCATTCAGACTTCATTCTCATGATCAATCACACCAACTGTGGGTAAATTCATGCATGGTCATGGATTATTCCTTAATTATTCCATAACCTACAGATGCCAAACTTATTGTTGGGCCTTTAATTAGTTTTCTGCAAATAAGCCAACTAGGCTTCATTTTTATATAGACTGTTGAGAATTACCTTTCTTTTCTATAGCATCAATGTGCCCTACAAATTGTCAACTCCCTAAATGTCATTTACTTTACTTAAGTAGTCCCATCTCCTAAATGATCTTGTGGAATATTTGGGAGTTCCTTGATGTCTGGCCCATAGACGTCTATTTTGACTTCTATGCCCTACAGTGACCTTCCTGTGTACTGATCTTGTTGCATGTTATTGCAAAAGTATTCTTATTGAGCAAGGCCACCTACACAATGCTATCCTTTAGTTGCAGATCCAATAAGATCCCCTCAGTCGTGTTTTCACCACTCACCCTCTTGCAGAGCATTAAGTATTATAATCAAAACCCTAATTTACTGTCTCATTCCCATGTTACCCTGGGAAAGCATCATATTCACAATTGCATATACATAGAACTTAACATTGCAAACTTGTTGTTGTTTTTCTTTTGGCTTTTCCTGGTTAGGGGTCACCACAGTGGAACTCTGGTCCGCTAATGATTGGCAGTAGATTTTTATGGTGCTGAGGTGCCAGCCCGAAGCCCAACCTTCAACGAAGGCACGCCCATTCACGCATGTCTTTCTAATGCCACTCAACCATGAGGAGAACATGCAGACTCCACACAAAAGGTGCTCCAGCTGAGAATCGAACGGGAGAACCTCTTGCTGTGAGGCAACAACACTACCGCTGCACCACTGCGGCTTCCCCTTAACAAACTAACCCTATCTAAATAATTGCACAGTGCAATTTGTACCTCATCCAGCTTAATGTTCAAAACATCCAGAACAGAATGCGTTGTCAAATATGAGGGCATAGAAATAAACCATACTTGTAGACATTTGTTTGCCATACAATATACTTACTCATTTTATCATACATGGCCTGTTTAATTAATATTATTGTGGGCAACCTAGTTCATACCTATGTTTGTCCATCATATTAACTGCTCCACAATGGTGGGAGTATGATCTACTGCCTCACAAAGCCTACAGTGTTCATTACAAAATTGTATGTCAATCCACCTTTAAATCCAATGTGGCAAGTCAGATATTTGTTATGAGAATCACATTGCTTGATTGAATCATGGTACTAAATCTGGCCTTATAGAGCATACATCATGAAGCTTCAATAGATTTTACATTAACTCCCCAAGTTTCTGGACCCTGAAAGTCTACATCTTCCTGACTGCTTCTTTCTCCTGAACTGAATAATGTCGATAATGAGGTATATCAGTATGATACCTCCACCCGGCCCAATTATACACATTCCTGCTGGTCATGCTTAGTGGAGAATGCCTGCACATCTCTTTGTGATACTTCCTGCACAATCCCTTTTTGGGTCTCCTCAATCTTCAAGGTGAAGGGTCCTATTGGAATTCCACTTTAAGTATTGCTTGGAGTAATGCACCATGTTCCCTGTGTCACAACTAATCAACAAAAGCAACATTTACCCCAAGATCTTGTTTTGTTACCATATTTTTTCACTTATGAAATGGTGTAAGCATAAATGCCTTTTGCTAGGTATGCACATGCTGAGAATCTGAGCTGCACTCTAAATCCTCTTTCTTTAAAGAATAATGGGAAGGGTGACAGTGCTTTTCTTTTTAGGAATAATGTGGTACTGTAATCTGGTACCACCCTGCCTGCAGACCCCTTATTTTATAATCATTCACCAGCAGTGTGGCACTTAACATTTTACTTTCTTTATTAGAATATTTAAGACATTTGAATATAAACTGCCTCAGACACCTTGTATTGAGCAGTCTGGGCATTTTCATATTAGCATGCTCAATGACAGGAACAGTGTCCAAGTCTCAAACAGTTTTCAGTTCTGTAGCCATAAAAAATATGGGGTTATTCCCTTCTATATGCACTGGTAGCCCCAATATTCTAACATTGTTATATCTTGTAGTGTTTTCCATATCACCAAGCCTGAAATCAAACTCACTTCTTGTTTGTTGCAGCTGTTGAGAGTTTGCTTCGCACTTCCCAAGTAACACATTTCTCAATGATTTCCTTATTCTGTGTCATAATGAACAACAGCAGATATATAAATATATATATATATATATATTCTGTGTCATAATGAACAACAGCAGATATATAAATAAATATATATATATATATATATATATATATATATATATATATATATATATATATATATATATATCCCAGAGCTTTGGAATAATTGTGATTATGTTTCCAAAGTTTCTTTTATTTTCTTTATATCCTTTGCAATGTTTTTGGGCATTGGTGCAGTCTTGTTTTCATTATAGCTGCTTACTGAGAAGCTACAGATAAATTAATACAAAAACTAAAATGAACAAAAAAAAAAGACTTTTCCAGAAGCACAGATATATGTTCCTTTTTCATTATGTCACACAATAACACAACTCTGGGCACTTACCCACTAATTTTGGGATTTTTTTATTGCAAAAAAAAAGAGAATGAGAACACATGGAGCTCACTAATTACCTTTCATCACATGTGTGCCGCGGTGTGTGTTCCCCTTTTTCTACCAGCTTGATGGGAACATTTTCCATGTATGCTTCATCAGCTTTTCAGTAAAGTCATACTTATATTTGATTAATTGCAATTGCATCTATGTTTTCTATCATTTTCAGTGATGAAAAAGTATGAAAAATCTGCATCAGTAATAAAGGATGTCTCTAGTATTTAATGTGAGAAAGATGAGCTTACATTTTACCCGCATTGCTTTTATTGATGTAATGATACCAGGTTATTCTCTTTGCAAGATTTTTCTTTGTTTTCTATGAAGAGGTAGAAGTTGTTAACTATTTTACATTTTATTCAGACAAGAGACACCAGAATTAGAGCATCATATCATGTACTCATTGCTTTATACCTCCCTGGCATGTAGATAAAATTTGCAATGCTGGAAAACTATCACATATTGCATATCTGTCTTACAAACTGAATGAATGCTATTAAATTATCAAACACAAATAAGCAACATGAATAGTGAACTTAATTAATTATTACAATATTTATTAGATTAATGATAGTCACTGTTATGCTTATAAGCCGCGGTGGTGTAGCGGTAGCACTGTCGCCTCACAGCAAGAGGTTCTCCCATTCGATTCTTGGCTTGAGTGCCTTCTGTGTGGAGTCTGCATGTCCTCCCCGTGGTCGAGTGGCATTCGAAAGACATGCGTGAATGGCCGTGCCTTCGTTGAAGGTTGGGCATCGGGCTGGCACCGTAAAAATCTACTGCCAATCATTAGCAGACTGGAGTTCTGCTGTGGTGACCCCTAACCAGGAAAAGCTAAAAGAAGAAGAACAACTGTTATGCTTATTGGGATTGGGGATATGTTCGTGATTAACTCTGAATTTTTCTATTCATGTACATATGTCCTTTGAATTATGTCCTTTTAGTATTAACAAATATATAAAAAAAAAAAAAAAAAAAAAAAAGGAGGGAAAAATGTACTGTTGGTTAAGAGAAGTGAAGCTTTCTTCACATTCTATTTGCGTTGCCATAGCAACCTTAAAACAATTGCTGCAGTTTCTAAGAACACTGTGAACCTGCAAAGTGCATTTAGCCTCACAGAAAACAAATAATAAGAAAAAGTAACGTTGTTTAGTTATTAAAATGAAAAAAAAAAAAAACTAAGCAAGGTAAATTAATACATAATAGGACTATTTGTAAATATTTTATGATTTATCCTCATAGGAATACATATTCCTGGAAACACAACTGAAATGTTCCCAAACTACATGTGCACTTAAATGTAGCTGCTTGATTAAAAAGTGTTACTCAGTTTAACATGCTGATTCCACAAGCTGTCTGCACTGTAAAAGTTACATTTTATATGTTACTTGAAATTGACAGTCTATAGAGCACATGAAAAGATACATATTACTTTTTGCTACATGCTGTCTTTGCAGTTACCTCACACTCTGTACAAACTCACTTGGCAACTGATAGCTATTTATTTAAAATATCAGTTTAAATATTAAATGTGCCCTTGAAATGCTATTGACATTTTGACAAAATATAATCTGAACTGTAAAATGAATGACTTGAAAGAAGTGAAGTAATACATATATTTCAAAGACAGTTCTTGGCATTACAGTATAAGTAAAAATGTATATTCACAAGGGAGTATTAAAATGTTTTAGTCTTCCAGTTAAAATAGCTTACTGTCAACATTTTGCGATATCAGAAAGTTTGAAGAGCTAGAAAATTACTATTATTTGTCTTTATAATGATTATTAGACAGATGTTAGACTCTGCTTTATTTTATGAATTGTGACACGTGTTTATGAGGAAAAGTGAACTCGATTAGATGTCATTATAATAGTCATTAGATTAAGCCATGGTGGTGCAGCAGTAGCATTGTCACCTCACAGCAAGAGGTTCTCCCATTCGATTCTCGGCTGCAGCACCTTATGTGTGGAGTCTGCATGTCTTCCCAGTGGTCGAGTGGCGTTCAAAAGACATGCATGAATGGGCGTGCCTTCGTTGAAGGTTGGGCGTTGGCCTGGCACCTTGGCACCGTAAAAATCTACTGCCAATCATTAGCAGACCGGAGTTTCACTGTGGCAACCCCTAACCGGGAAAAGCCGAAAGAAGAATAAGAAGAACAATAGTTATTAGAGTAATGGTGGACACTGTTATGCTTAATGGGTTACGGGGCATATTAGCAATTAACTCTGAAATGTTTTGTTTATATACATACTGTCAGTTGAATTATTTCCTATAATATTAACATAATATATAAAAGGAGGGGAAAAATGTATTGTTGCTTGTCAGAAGTGAAGCTTTCTTTGCATTCTATCAGCCTCGTGAACTATTTCAGATTTTTTTTTAACACTCGTTGATTAGGAACCGCTATATTTGCATTGTCATGACAACAGAAAACAACCGTGGCAGTTTCTATGGACTTTGTGAATCTGTGAAGTGCATTAAGCCTCGAAGACAACAAATAAAAAAGTAATATTGTTTAGCTATTAAATTGAATTACAATCTAAGGAAGGGTAAATTAGATAATGTAATAGAAAAACTTGTAAATACTTTATAAATTACTCACACTGGACAACACATTCCTGGAAACTCAAACGAAATGTCCCCAAATTACTTGTGAACTTAAATGAACCTGCCTGATTAATAAGCATAACTTACTTTAACAACCTGAATTCATAAGCTAGCTGCTCTATATATGCTACATTATATATGTCACTTGCATATGCCAGTCTCTAGAGCACATGAAAAAATACATATTATTTTTGCAACTTGTTAACTTTTTGCTTTATCAGAAAATTTAAAGAGCTAGGAAATTATTTCTAATTTGTCTTTATAATGTTTACTTAAGTGTTGTTAGTCACTGACTTGTTTAATGCATTGCAAGCCATGTACAGGATGGACTACTGAATGTTATTTCTGTTTACCTATGTTTGCTGAGTTTCTTTTATTAGTACTGATTTAAAACAAGGAAAAGAAAGGGAAGGGAAATCTCTGTTTTTGGTCAAGGGAGGAAAGGCTTAAGACTATTCTAACTACCCTGAGTACTCTTTAAGATGTTCTAAACACTATTTGATTAATACTTACCTAAGGTAAGTCTTGATTACCATATGGGTACCTACACATTCATTCTAGACCTGATGTGATTACCATTTCTGGAAGCAGGATGTGCCCTATGCAGGGTGGGAATTGTCAGGGTGATCATAGTTCATTCTTAGACTCTGCTTTGTAAATCTATAAATATGTAAAAGCACTGCACACTAGAATGTAGGGCGCCTCTACTCAGAGTCAGGATACCACTGATAAGCCATGTCTTTTCATAAGTGTAAGTTGAAGTTGGTGAGCTGAATAGTGGGAAAGTAAAGGAAGACAGTACATCTACAGTAAATTCATATTTCATTGGTAATCACTCATTGTCTCCTGTAGAGTCCTTTTAGTCAAATTATTTTAGCAAAAATCTATTTGTTGTTGGCTTATTTAGTGTATGCTCCTATGTTGCATTTAGTTTATCTGAAATGACATATCTGATATGTTTGGGATCTCTTAAGGGTAACTAAATATTGGATATTTTCTAAGTCAACATAATAATTGTTTACATGACTAACATTCCATCCTGATATATAAAATACTATAGAATAATAATAGAATAGTATAGAATTCATATCTACTTTAAGAAAAGTCTCCATATAATAATTTAACATATGGAGCTCAGTTAATATTGTTGGTTAAAGGTATGAGTGATAATCCAATAGATTTATCTTTATCTATTGGATTAGGAATGACTTTCATTCCATGTTTAATGGGAAATTCATATTTACTTGTATTTGATACTTTAGAATTAATGTTTTATAGAAACACTTTTTTAAAGCCTGACCAGAATTTTACCCTACTTGTATTTAAAGAAGAAAGAACATTAAATTACACTCCTATGTTTACACACATAAAAATAACATTCATTGTTATCAGACACTATGGTATAACTACTATAATCAAAATAATAAAAAAAAAGAAGCAAAATGTTTCCCCCAACAATAACTTGAAATGGATTTAACATTCTTATCATTAAATACTAATGGCTTAAATAATGCAAATAAAAGATGAAACTTACTAAAATATTTAAATCTAAATAAGGCACAAGTAGTTTTTCTCCAGGAAATGCATTTTAAGACTAATGATAGCTTTACTTGGAACCCTAAGGACTATACAGTCTTAGCTCAATCCTCCTATAGAACAAAGACAAAAGGAGTATCAAATCTCTGGAAGAAAAACATAATCGCTCCAAAAGTTATTTATAAATATGAAGACAAAAAAGGTCTACTAGCATTTGTTATAATTACATTTAATAACAGAATATGGACCTTAGCTAATTTATATTGGTTCCCAGGAACTGGAGCAGGAACGGTTAAAAAACACCTAGATTTTATTTCCAACAATTATAAAGGAAATCTTACACTGGGAGGAGACTTTAATTGTACCCTAGAAGCTTCTGAAACCACAAATCCTTAAAAAGATGGATTGATTCATTTCATTTAATAGATACTTTTAAAGTAAAAGATAATAAATCCTTATTATTTTCCCATAAAGACCATAGATTTGGAACACAAACCAGAATAGACAAGTTATTCGTAGTTTACAAACAAAAATCCTCAACTTCTCAATAGTTCCATGCCCCTTCTCAGATCATGACTCTCTGATAATGAAGCTCCAATCAGAGTTTAAACCTTTAATCTTCTCAACTAGAATTCCTTCATATATTATGAAAATTAAAGAATTCAGACCCTGGATGTTGTCAGAACTACAATTATTTCATCTTTTATTTGCATAATAATAATAATAAAATAAAATTAATAATACAACAGAAATCAGTAGAGTCATGATTTGAGAGTCATTAAAAGTGTATTTATTTGGTAAAGACCCTTAGCTGGTGCAAAAACAAAGTTAGAGAGTGGGAATCTGAATCATTAGACTTGCAAACCATACTCTTGACAGCAAAATCTAAAAAAAATCAGAATTGTCCAGAAGTCAAAGAAGAAATAGAGGAATTAAATAAAAATATATGAAATTCTAACACACAAAACTTGTCTAGCTTTGGAAAAATTAAAAATAAACTCATTAGCCACCTCCCCCAGATATCTACATAACGTATCTACAAGAATTAAAATACAATCTAAAGCAAATAACATTAGAAGCATATATCATGAAAAGAAAGGGAAAAAAAGTATCAGGTATAGGAGACATCCTTGAAGCATTTTGGTTCCATTATATGGAACACTTCAAAAAAGAAGATTTCAATACCAACCAAATAAACTTATCAATATAAAAAAAAAAATCCAGAAAACTTAAAACTAGGCCTACAAAAACCTATATCCTACAAAGAAATTGTTGACAAGATAAAAGAAAGTAAATCTATCAAAGCTCCAGGGATAGATTGTATAATTACGGAAATTTACAAACTCTTCCCTTCAACAGTAATCTCCCTTTTTCATAAAACTTTGCTAAAAGTCCAGTCAGAAGCAAAAATACCACACTCATGGAAATATTCTCTCATAACACCAATTCTAAAAGATAATAAACCATCAGACCTTTGCACCTCATACAGACCTATATCATTACTGAATAATGATTACAAAATATTCATGTCAAACCTAGCTAACAGAATGAAAATCCCACTTTCAAAGACAATTAATAATGATCAAACTGGATGATTTTTATATAACAGGCGCACACATGATAATATTAAAAGGATGCTTACTCTTATAGATTATGTGAATAAAGAAGAAACACTTGCAATCAGATTAGACATAGAAAAAGTCTTTGATTCCCTCAACTGGGAATATCTATTTAAAACATTAGCATTATTTGAATTTCCTCCTCCCGTCATCATATTACTAAAAACATATATATTAATAACTTAGCCTACATTAAATTAGGTCCTTTCACCTCAGAATCTATACATATAACAAAAGGTACTAAACAAGGCTGACCCCTTTCTTCTATTTTATTTGCTTTGGTTATAGAAATACTTGCAGAAATAATACGCAATAATCCAAGAATAAAAGGAATAGAAATCTATGACCAGTACGTATCTAAAATAATGCTTTTTGCTGATGATATTTTATTAACCCTATCAAACTCCAGAGAGTCATTAGGAGAGTTAGAAGAAGTGATGGAGAAATTTTATAAGATTTCAGGTCTACACTTTAATAGATCAAAATCAAAATTTATATTTTTAAATAAGAAAAAAGAACTACAAGTTACAGATAAATCCATCGTGGGAAAACAAGAACATATGGTAAAGTATTTAGGAATAGTGTTATGCAAAAATATAAATGAAACAATATTAATAAATTATAAAAACATTATTGAAACAAAAATATATATAGAAAAGTGGAACAAAATTATATTAACTTTTGAAGACAGATTGCAATTGATAAAAAATGGTCTTATTGCCAAACATACTATATGTAGCATTAGCAATACAGTTAATTCCTGAAAGATGCATTCTTAAAGAAATAAACTCATGTTTAATAACATTTTTATGGTATCCCAAAAAGAATAGAGTAGCTCTAATTCATCACATTCGACCCTGGAAACAAGGAGGATTGAACTTCCCAGAAATAGAAACATATATAACACCATCTGTGCTTAAAACTACAATAGACTGGATAAACCCAAATTATTTTGCCAACTGGAAAGAATTAACAATGGCTATATTAACAAATGAATTTAATATGTTAAAAAAAAATTAATTGTAGACAAATCAAACAAACCCTGGTACATACTATGCATAAGTATACAATATAATATAAAAAAACCTTATAAACAACACTGATTAATCATTACATCAATTCCTTTAAGAAACTTATCAATGCAAATATAGATCCTTTTAACCCCATTTATCATCACTAAGAACTTTCCTCACAAAATATATTAACCTCCTGGGAACAAAATGGATTCTTATGCTGGTTTCAATGTGTAAATAAATTAAGTGTTTTAGATATACATATGATAAAAACTGCTTACAATATTCCAACACAGGACTGGTTAACCTTACAAAGCATTCTAATGTACACTCAAGATTTATGCAGATTAATTAAAATTCCTCATTTAAAGATATTCCAAATCTAATAAGTTTTCTGTATGAATTTATATATAATAGTTGTGAAAAGAAAAATTCCATTTCAAATCTATATAAAGAGTTACTAACATATAAAACAATTCCCAAACCGTCATAGTGTCAGTTCTTAACAAAAAGTCAGTCATTGCAGTTAACAGAAGAAATTAAAGCTAACATCTTACTATCAGTTAATTACACCTCCAACGCAAAGTACTGGAAAATATTTAACTGTAAATACTTACATAGAGCATTTTTAACACCAGATAGAATTAAAAAGATCAGTACTGCTACAAATGTTTTTTTTGCTGGAGGTGTGAAAAGTCAAATAAAGCAGACTGGATTAATATTTTTTATGAATGTAATAAAATTAAATCATATTGGAATGTAATCAATCATTTTTTACAAGCTTTATTTAATGACTCCTTTACCTTAACTAAAGCATCGATTATACTAAATGTAAATGAAGGTCCCTACCTGAATAAGACAAACATGTTTTTGTTATGCACAGTACTTGCTATATCTAGGAAATGCGTAACCAGAAGGTGGAATTCAAATACACCCCCGACCTTGGAAGAATTCTACACTTAACAGAAGACAACTGTATCGATGGAAATAAAAATCTAAGAACCACGAATCTATCCCTGGCCATTGGTAAATAATCCTTGGAAGAAAGTTATATCTTTGTTGGCCACTCTGCAATAATCAATATTGTATCTCTGATAACTGATCTGTTAATTCTATATTTAATAACATACAGTGTATATAATTGAAAGTCAGGCTATTGTAAATATTGTATATACACTGCAGCTATGCTGTCTCTATGCTACTATGATGTACTAAAACTGCTGTTATAACTGTAATGTAAATCTAATTGACTTAGTGTTGGAGTTAGAAACAGTATTTACTGATTTAGCACTACAGCTGTCTCTGCTACTGATTCATCTGTGCTGTTCAGTGTTCATTTTCCTTTTTCTAGTATACACAGGATAATTGGCTGATAAAAATGTATTGTGCATGATTTATTAACCTGTTCATAGGTTCATAGGTTCATAGGTTCATACTAGGCTATCTGCCCTAGGTCATTTATAAGCCTAGCCAGAATGTGTTTGGCTTTCGCCACCCATTTTAAATTTATTTTGCTATGCCCTTTTTCGAGGTTAGTATACTGTGCCTCTGTCTAACAGTGACACAGAAGTGATACCCGGGGTAAACCTACGATCTCCCATCCACTCATCAAGATTCCTCTTGAAGAGAGTCAATGAGGGACTCTGCCTAACCTGGACTGGGATTTTATTTCCAAACTAAGTTATGGCACTGTGATGTGGTAACTGTTGAACAACTCTCAAACTGTAGCAGTAGCATCTATTCTCCTGCTTTATCCACACTATCCTCAGATTTGTAGCTTTTACACCCTCCTATGTCCTCATTACTTCCTTTGACCTATCTTTGTCTTCTTCTACTAGCTTCATCCTCTCTTTTTTTTTTTCTCTCTCTCTCTCTTCAGAGCACACTCAAGCAAATCTGCAGTCTGCGGCTACCACTCCACCCATACATTATAAGAAGGAATTAGTACTGCAAACTAAACAAGGATATACATTTTGAGCCCCAAAAGCAGGATCAGTCCACCCAGGCATTCTACTTGCATGTTTTATGAGAGTGAAGCTATTACATTAGCAGTATTTTTAGTAGTTCTCAGCGTACTAATAAAACTGACTGTTGTAGCCTTGTGTCCTCCCCCCCAGCTAGTACAGTAATCTTAACTGTCCAATAGACAGTATCATTTAATTCAGATCCCTGTGACTAAATTAACCATCAAGCAGCCCTCTCAGTGCTTTCTGCCTTAGTTTGTATCACTTGGAGGCCCACCTGTTTAGTTGCATCTCTGTACATTCCCCTTCATTGCTAATGTATCTCCCTACTCTAATCTGTGCACAAACTGGTTACTAATCAGCAAGTCAATGTGAAGGCACACTCCCAACCTTAATAAAGTTTGCTGTCTCTTCTCTCCTTCACTTTACAGGTAGTTTGAATTATTACTTACCCACTCTGAGGCCTTCACTGATTTCCACTGAGTGCCTCTCTGGTTTCTTTGCATTCCACCTGGTTTACACCCCTTGTGCTATCTCCCACCCCCAATACTAAGTCTATATTAGAATCCTGCTGAGCATGGAGCCATCATTAAATTTTTAGTCTCCCACCAGGACACAAGTGCTCTTTAGCAATTACATTCTGCTTGCTGGTAAGCCATTAGACCTCAGGAATTTGTCTAAAGTGTTCAGATTTGTAAAGTAATACTTACTTTTTTCTCTTGTCTTGCTGGGATCTGCCCCGCTTCATTCGCCCTCACTAACACTCGGGTTCTCTCCGCTCGCCTGCCCTGCCCCCTATTTCCTCCCGCCCCCACTACCTCTACATTTATAGCAATCACAGCCACACCCACAGCTCACCTTCACATCACCTCCTCCAATCATAGCTCCTCAAGTCATATCACATTATACCACACCAACTTGCTCCACACAAAATATTCCCAATCACTCTCATTCCCACTAGAGATTTTTTACATCACCCACACTACTTCCCCATCCACATGTAGTGCAACCCTATAATTTCTATTCAGACCCCCCACCTAGAACCAACTTAAACTTTATATCCATGACTATCACACAACTAAGCCTAGTCTGTCTTCTCATAATTCTTTATAACACCACAAGTTTACACTCTAGCAATATCCCTAAGCTTAGTAGCACAACACTACATTATACACTCTCACATACAGACACCACATATTATAATAATATCTGCCCACAATTGTTCAAGAACTACATAATGGACCAATTCAGAACTAAACACATATGCTCTCGTTCCTACTCCAATAAAAGACAATACTTTCTCACACTCCTCACCAAACTCCAACATCTGTATCACTATTTTAAAACCAGGCTCACCATAAGTGGGATATCCACCGCAACCCAGGCCCAAAGCCATCCTGTCCAACACAGACTGCTCCAACACAAATGTCAGAACATAACACCCCCACTATCTTCATCCCTGGGCAAATCAACAACAGCAGCAAAACCAACCATATTATAATGCTAAATATTAATAGTAGACATATCAAAAATAAAATACCTGAACTCCAGGCCACAATAGCACACGACTCCCCAGACATAGTTGCTTTAACAGAAACCTGGCTAAATAAAAACATAGCTAGCTCAGAAGTTCTCCATACCGGCTACAATATCATTAGACAAGACAGACCGCTTCATAAAGGGGGTGGAACTGCCTTACTGTACAAGTCCAACTTAACTGTAGTTCAATTACCAAACTCCTACCCCTCCCCCAATAATTGGGACATACCTATCTCACAACTTCAACTTCACCATAAAAAAGTCATCACCACAATTGTGATCTATATTCCACCTGGTAATATACCTGCTAGCCTTGAAGACTTCTTATCCTGGTGTTCTTCCACATACTCACAAGAAACCCTTATTCTGGGGGGCTTCAACCTAGATTGGTTCACTTGTGTATCAGGACCACCGTGTAATCTAATAAATCTCCATGGCTACCAGCAGCTAGTCCAAATTCCAAGTAGATGTGATAAAAAATCTAAAAGGGAATCCATCCTTGACTGGGTCCTAACTAACAACCCCACATTGTACCCTCACTCAGACAGTCTCCCAGACACCTTAAGTGACCACGGCATAATATACTTGATATATAACAGAACAAGCATATGCAAAACCACTAACTATATATCCACTAGAAACACAAGAAAATTCTCTCCTGAGGTCCTCAACACTTTACTCTGTAACTGTGACTGGACCCCCCCAAAAACCCTCCCACTTGACCAGGCTGTAGCATATTTCAACAAAACATTTCTATAACACCTAGACAGTGTTGCTCCATTGCGCAAAATCAAGGTTAGAACCTCTACAAACCCCTGGCTCAGTAAAGAAACCAAACAAATCCTCAAGGCCAGAGACACTGCCTGGCTTTACTATCAAAAAAACAAAGAAATGCAAAGCCTAACTAAGTGCCAAGAACTGCGCAACCATGCAAGAAATGCATTAGGCTGAACAAAAAATCCTACTACACAACATTACAAACTAAATACCAGCACAACCCCCCCAAAACTTTGGAAAAATGTAAACCAGCTACTAAAATCCACCCAAAAGGCTACCCCAAAACCAACCACCCCTGACACTAAAGTTCCCATTGAAACACAATTCAACTCCCACTTTGTGAACTCAATTTTATCCTTAGTATCACAGGACAGTTCTTTCCTCACTATCCCCCCCCAACACAAATAACACTAATACAAGCTTTACCCTTAAAACAGTTTCCACCATTTCAATCAAAAGCATGCTCTCCAAATTAAATACCTTATGAACAGCAGCCAGCCTACTCTCCAACTATTTCTTGAAACTCACAGCAGATGCTATTGCTATCCCAGTCTCCACTCTCACAAACAGATCGGTTGTTGAAAACTATGTGCCCAAACTCTGGAAAATATCCTATGTTACACCCATACATAAAGGCGGGACCTCCACTGAACTTAATACCTACAGACCCAATACTTTACTCTCCCCCCTGGCCAAAATTCTAGAAAAATGCATTCATACCCAGATGCTAAAATATCTCCTAGACAGCAACATCCTGTCACCTACTCAGCATGGTTTCAGACCTGCCCATAGTACCACTACAGCCCTCCTCTGCTTCACAGACACAGTAAACCATCTCAAAAATGAAGGCTTACAGGTGTCAACTCTTTTTTTGGATATGTCCAAAACATTTGGCAGAGTCTCACACCAAGTCCTGCTAAACAAACTAAACCAATATCACCTATCAAATTCCACTCTTACCTGGTTCCAAAGCTACTTAACTAACAGGTACCAAGCTGTGAAATGGGACAATTATCTCTCTCCTCAGCTGCCCATAACTATAGGAGTCCCACAGGGTTCTGTCTTAGGACCACTACTATTCACAGTCTTCAGAAATGACCTCCATACCTCCACACATCATGCATCTATCATTCAGTATGCAGATGACACTACCTTAATCTGTGCTGCACAAATCATTCCCACCCTCCTGCAAAACAACTCAACTAGCATTCTCTGACATTGAAAACTACCTTACCAAAGCCCAACTTATCCTCTATCCAAAGAAAACTCAGATTATGATTATAACCAGTTCTAACAAAAACACTGATAACAGTCAATTCACTATCTTCTCCACAAATACTACTCTAATTGCTCCAGTGGCACAGGCTAAGGTATTGGGAATAACTATAGACTCCCACCTAAAATTTGATAGTCATCTCAAGTTAACTATTAAAAAAGTACATTCCAAACTGGGATCACTCTACCGTATCAAACCATTTCTTACTAACAAGACAAGATCAGCCATTGCTCGCTCCCAACTTCTATCCACCCTACTCTATGCATCTCCCATTCTGACTAATCTCAACAAAACTGAACTAAGCACAATGGAAGCCTGCTATAACAGAATTGCCCACTTTGCTGCAAATTGCTCATATAGAACTCATCACTGTACTGCTTTGAGACAGCTCCACTGGCTTGAACTTCCCAACCTCCTAAACTACAATCAGTTCTGCCTCTGTCATTTGATCTATTACCTCCCCAATAAGTGTCCTGCCCTCAAAAACCTAGTACAACATCACTCAGCCAAAATGGCTCTTAGATCATCAAGCAAACTACTACTAGAAGTCACCAACAGCTACAATAGCTATGGAGATGCACTATATAGTAGTTCAGTGGCTAAAAAATGGAACTCTGTCCCTACTAGCATTCAAAACACATCATACAAAGCCTCCTTTAAAGACCTCATCAGGCAACATCTCAAGCAAAGTTGGCAGTGCCATGATTGCTCCCCAGGCTAGTGAAAGCAGATAAGGTATACATACTAAATATAGAGCACTTGATAATAGTTTTCAGTCTTACTCACAAACACTGGCTAATCTACAATATATGTACTGCACCTGTGTACTATGTATGTATTCTACCTATGTTCCAAATTTTAGCTGTACACCACAAATCTATTAATTACCTTTATTTTTAAATTAATATTTTTTTGTTTGTTCTCTCCACTGTAACTGTTGATGTGCCGCATACCACTGTAAAAACATGTCTTTTGTAATTTGTGTGTATACTGATCATGTCTAAATAACTAAATGTTTCTGTAATTTTTCTTTGTGGAGCTTTTCACCCCAGGCCTCTGCTAAAAAAGGACCTTTTCTGCTCAGTCAGACACCCCCGGTTAACAAATGTAAATTAAAATAAGTAAATAAATATAGTTTTTTACATGATATTTAAACATATTATGTAAATGTTATTTTAATTGAAACTAAAAAAATTTTTGAGGGAAAAAAGCAAATCAACATTATACTACAGCCAGTATTCATTGAGAGTTGACATAGTGGTCTGCAGAAAAAAACAAGGAAAGTGGCAATGTACAGGGAACAAGAGATTCCTCTTTGGATATGGGTATAAACAGCATGGTATTCATGGTATGCAACTGAATACATAAAGGTACGGAAGTGAAACACCAGATGCACATGTGACACAACAAGTATGCAAATGACTTCATCAAATATCGTGGAAAGAAACATAAAGCAGGTACATAGAATAATGGCAGCCACCTTTTCTAAATGCCAAGAGCTGCCAGCGTACAAGACACTAGACTATATATTACAACAGAAGCTGTAGCAGAATAGCATCCTATTTTTTGTCATCACTGTTTTCTGTATGGAATACTACTGTATATAAAGATTATAGTCACAGTAAGCCATGTACATATACTTACCTTATGCTGATTGTATAAAATTGTACTATTGCTTAAAAGATACTCTTGTTTCAGGTTCCTCTCAACACTTGTATATACTTATTCATTGTAAGTGAGTTGTAAATTCTTAGCAATTTCATTATAATTTCAATGTTGTAACTTCAAACTGTTAATTTCTTGTAATGTGGAGCTTTTCTCCCTGGGCCGCCACTGAAAATGGGTTCTGTTGGATCAGTGGACTTTCCCTGTAAACCAAAAGCAAATAAATAAATAAACAGACAAACAAATAAAAAAAATGCATAGGTTCATAGGTAGGTACTAGGCTATTGGCCCAAGGGCCTAAGTAAGCATAGCCAACAAGGTTCCCTGGTGTACGCCACCCAAGAAAGTTATTTTCCTGTGCCCCTGTGGAGCAGAGCCACAGAAGTGATCCCCGGGGTGTATTTCCTATTTCCCTAGTGCTACTGGCCACTTTTGTAGTCAGTCACCATGCCCCTGTGTGCTGTACCTTCTACACCAGTTCAGATAGCACTGCCAGCATGTAATATATCAACATTTGTCAGACCAGCAGACTGCTGCCAACTTCTCTGTGTGGGTGAGATTTTTCAGATCACATTGTTCACATAGGGAATGAAGGTATATGTGTGTGTTGTCCATCTTAGTGGACACTATAATATGCGTTGCTTTAACCCTCCTACTACAGAGATATTTCAGTGGCCTACAGGAGACATAGTAGTGATTTTGCAGGTGTCTGCCTCAAAGACTGTACAATACTACGTCAAAATCATGTTTCAGTATGTGGAGGACCATAGTTGATGTGCAAGAGAAATACAATAGCAGTGGCCAGTTTGGACTAGTGGTTGTTTGGTTTGCTCAGGTGCAGTGTTTGAGACTGGGTGTAAATTCACAATGCAAGTATACATTTTTATCTCACAGTCGTACCTCTCAACTGTACAAATTGTTGCAGAATGTCCAGATTTTTGCCTATATTTTTGATCCATTCTTCATAAAATTGTGCTTTTTTAAAAATCACTGGCAAATCATTAAATATTGAAGTCAGAAAATAATGGCAGACATTTTAATTTCAGACTTCATACCCTTCAGAAAATTCATACTAACGCAAAACCTGTTATTCTATCAAATGTATAAGTTTATAAGAGCAATATTTAAGCATTGTCCCTATTTTTGGGCCTTTGTCCCCCGACTACAGATGGCTTTGCCCAGATTTCTTGGTCTAAGAGTTTGAGAGGTATGCTCATAATGCAGTTGGCACAGAGGGTAATGTTGTGAACAGTGCTTCCTATAGTCAGGTTTGATTCCCACAATCCTCAGTTGCTTATTGTGAGACCTTGAGCAAATAATGTAACCAGCAAAGAACATTGTAGCCACCTCTTTCATGACTTCTTTGTTAGCATGCCTTGTTGAATACCCTATTCTGGTGAGTAGACCCATGGGAAAAATCATGAGTTCACATAATGGTTAAGGTGTTTACCTCCCAATCCCAGGCACAAAGTACAAGGTTTAATTGTGACCTTTAGAAGACAAAATGGCCAGTCTTAATATTGCCCCAAGAGCAGTTAACCAGTGCTTATCCTTGATTTTCTGGCTGTGGTTGTCATAATGGTTATGGTCTTATCCTCACAAATACAAAGTACAGGGATTGATTCTAACTTCTGGCTTTTGTCTGGACTTGTAATAGTCTATAGACTGCTAGCCTAGAATTTACCTATGAAATATGCAAGCATTTTACAATACCCATTTCTCCAATTATCTATACGGACTTCTACTCCCACAACTAACAAGTGGTGTGCAATGCAGAGGGCATCATCTGTCATATGTCTGTTCACCACTCAAGCAGTTCCTTTGATATAATCTGACACATATGCAAATGCCTGACCAGTATGCAACCGAAGTTTATATATAAGAATATACTTAAATGACAGTTCCTGCGGTTATCAAGATTATGTATGGAAGAAAATAATCCGCAGAATGTTTTTTTTTGCATAAAATGCACTCACTTTCTTCTCTTGCTATAAACCTACTATAAACCTACTACTATATCTGCTGTTGCTTCAACTCATGCTGGCACGTTTCCTTGCAGATTATGCAAAGCGTGTAGCTACATCTCTACTGAGACTTATTTCAAACATCTTATCTTAGATTATTTTTTTAAGCCAAGATTCTATACAGATTGCAAGTCTACGGGTCTGATCTACTTAGCTAAGTGCAGGAACTGCACTTTGTTCTATGTAGGGAAGACTATGAGGATGTTGAAGGAACGAGTTTTACAACACCAAGGGGACATCAGAAGTATGAATTTGCTTAATGCTCTATACAATCAGGACATACGTTTGAATTTAGGGTATTGCAATTAGTACACATGAATAAGAGGGGAGGAGATTTTAATAATATACTTGAAATTGCAGAAACCAAATTGATTGTTAGGTTACAGGCAGATAAACTGCCAGACATTAATGCTGCTGTACCTTTAAGTGCCATTTTGAAAAAACAAAGTATACATCAGTAATTAATGGAGGTTTTTTAATGGCTGTTTTATATGTGTTTTACTATATAATTGATTTCACAAGTTTTATTTTGATGGATCTGATGAAGCACAACCTTGTGTGAAAGCACTTATCCTTTGTATTCTGAATAAAAGACTTTTATAACAGCTTTGGTGAATGCTTGGTTTGTATATTTTTTTTCATTTAACATCCATGGATGCCCTTGGTATATTTCTGATGTACTCTTTCCAGTTTATTCATGCTTGTTTTCTTGTAAGGCTTCTATATTGTTATTAAATACTCAGTTTGAGTCTAATGTAACTAACAATGACTTCATCATTTTTGATTTCTCAGACTTTATAAATCTTTTTATACAACCTATAGCTCTATAACTATCATTATCCAATTGGCTGATATGATTAGAAAAAATGCATAGCTAGATCTACCCATATAACCAGGTCCTTAAATGAGTATACAGTTCATTCACTGTGTGCTGTATTAAATATACACCTTTCAGTTTATGTTTCCTAAATTTCTCTTAGTTTTTGGTGCATTTACCAGCATACTATTCCCCTGTGCCTGAATGTTCAGTTTAATCAAATTCTTTTGCAGACATGCCTTATTTGTAACACATGTAGTCAATTTACCCAGTGTCAGGTCATCTGCAGATAGACTGTAGAGCACCTCAGATGAAAATGTTAGGTCTGAAAGATACAATCTAAACAAGTAAAGGCTTAGGACAGTGTCCTGTGGGACACCCTGACTGTATCCAAGAATTTCATCTGTCCAGTTACCTAATGATACTTGCCATATCTTATTTGTATGCCATGCAGCTATCCATCTTATCAAGAGTACATCAATACCTCATTGTTCTAATTTATTGATCAGTGTTTTGTATATGACCCTATCAAATGTTGAAGTTAAATCTATATAAATTACATCACAGCAACATTTTTCATTCATAGCTGTTATTATATTGTTATAGAACATCATGTTACAGGTGGTAATAGATCTATTTTCAACATATCCATGCTGATATATGGTTATAAGTTACAGCCAATCTATTTCTGACAATAACTTATCTAATATTGCCTTCTTTACTCTTCCACAACATGAAAGTAGACTTAAAGGTCTATATGACTTTGGGTTTGTCCTACTCCCCTTTCTATTAAAGACAGGTTTAATAAGCACGTGTCTCCAATCTTGAGGAATCTCCCCATATTTATATGATCTAGTGAATAACAAATATAATGGTACTGTAAGTTCTCACTGAAGTGTACTCAAGTCATTATTACTAATTCCGTCTCCTCCTTGTTCTTTGTTTGGATCCAGTTTGCAGTTATTTTTCAATGTAATCTAATTTGATTCGGGTTCCTATTAGATGACCGAAGACCCATTCTTTCGAATGCGCCTTGGTCGAACTTGAAAAGACGAAAAGGCAAAATGACGAAGCGGCATATAAGTAAATTCTTTCCCTGGGAAAAAAATTGCTTGGCCACGTCCATTACTTTGCCATTTTTGTCACTGTAGTGTGATCTCAGAGTTGGTATATTTAAGTAGGGGGGTGTGGGGGGTGAAGCCCCCTACCTGGAACAGCGATTTTTTTTCCCTTGGAAAAAAAAAAATCCCTGTTCTAAGCATTCACGTTTGTAAGCTTTCACTTACATGGGATTGATAAATCATCGTTTGCTTTTCTAAGTGTTCAATGATTTAATATAGACCCTTTGCTTCCAGTATCTGAGGTTACTTGGATGTCACCAGGACAACTTATCAACCCCCTTTGTGGATCCAAAATGTTTTACATAAGATTTTGAAAATATATCTATAATCTGTTGTGTCTAAGAATAAATTTTAGAATCAGCACACAGTTTATTGATTTGTATACCTTTACTCCTTCCATATCTTATATATCTATAAAAAAGTTTCCTATTAAGCTCAATATCTTTATATAAATTTTCTTCAAAATTTTCTTGATCTTGTCTCACACTATGCTTAATTTTTTTGTCCAGATTGTTTATTTCAGTTTTCAAAGTTGTAGTTCGACCTCTCTTCCATTTCTTATATCTTTTGTCTCTCACCTTAATATCCTCCTGACATTTTATGCCTAGATCCTGATGTTAAACATTGTTTGATTTTTTGCACTCAAAATCATTCTCTTTCAAAACTTTTCACATCCCATCTATAGTTTTTCCACTGACCAAATCACTCCAGTTAGTTTTACATAGTGACTGTTTTGCTTCCATATAATCTGTAATTAACCTTCTATGCATTGGTTTAGATTTCAGTTTGGCAGAATTATCAAGCAACAAATTAATCTTTATAACCCCATGGCCATTGCATATCAATGGTGGTAAAATTTGACTTGAAGTAACAAAAATTTCTTTAGGAAAACAAACACTGTCTAGTATGTTCCATTTCCTGGTAGATTTTTTACAATCTGAAGCAATTATTGTTCATGAATATACATTATGAATAATTTCCTTACTAATGTTGTTGAATCAATATTATTCCAGTCTGTTTCTGGAAAATTTAAGTCACCAGCTAATATTATCCTTCCCTCCTGAGTTTCATGCAAGAAATGCATGAATGCCTTTAGGTCTTCTGAACTTGACTTTGGCAGTCTATACACTCCAACAATTGCTATATGTTCCAGGGTTGTCTTTATTGCCACAGTTTCAGAGTCTATAGTATTGATGTTATCACTGAACATGTAGTAATCACAGGTTTCATAATTATCTTTAATTCCTATCATAACACCTCCACCTGATTATTTTTTGTTAGACTGTCTGTTACAGTAAAAACATTTATACCCTGACAGAACTGGTTTCCACTCATTGTTCTTTAACAATGTTTCACAAACAATAACAACATCAATCTTGTGTGAACATAGCAAATTTTCCAATAAAAAAAACTTTATTATTAATATGCCTAGCATTAACAACCATCACCTATAGCAGCAGTGATGCAGCAGTTAGCATTGTCACCTCACAGCAAGAGGTTCTCCCGTTTGATTCTAGGCTGGACCACCTTCTGTGTGGAATCTGCATGTCCTCCCCACGGTCAAAGACATTAAAGACATGCAGGTAGGTGCGAGCATGAATGGGCATGCCTTCTTTGAAGGTTGGGCATCAGGCTGGCAATTTGGCACTGTAAAAATCCACTGCCAATCATGAGCGGACCGGAGTTCTGCTGTGGCGACCCCTAACCGGGAAAAGCCAAAAGTCTAAAGAGATGCAACAAATGTTGCTATCTGTGAACTATTAAATTTTCAGCCTGGCAAAAATCCTGTCTGGTGTTTGTCAAATGTTACAAATTATACAATGACTGGCCATGGATATTTGAAAATGAGCATGCTGATTGGCCAGCCCAACCAGTGTGCTTGTTGTAAATCCCAGAATATACCAATGGAAAAAGGTTCAGCCACCCAGACTTCTTCTGTTCATATATTCCATAACTTTTATTTATTTTTTTAACAAAAATTAAAAAAAAATCTATAGTCCAGACTCCAGACACACCAGAGAGGCAGCATAGAGGAAATACAAAGAAAATCAGGTGTGTTATTTAAAACTAAAGAAACATATCTGATTTTTTTTGCATTTCCTCCATTCTGTCTCTCTCTCCTATCCGTAAAGTAGCCAAAACATTTTCTTTTTAATTAAAAAAAAAAAAAAAAAAAAATAAAAGAAAACAAAAACAGAGCAATGGAGGCTTTCTTTTCTCTGTTGCTTCCTTTTCAAAACATTGATACATTGATGTACTGGGTATGCATGGGAACGCAAGTTCAATAAGCATGCGTAGTACATCAGAAGAAGGCAGCAGAATACTACCAGCCACGGAAGAACCGTACGGCACCATTATATAAAGACATTATTTAAGAAAAGTAAGTATCTTTTTTTTAAATAATGTCATTGTACAATATCAATAACCGACTCTATGGTTGTGGTATATTGACATTTACCCATGTTTGGCTTTATTTAATCACTCGGGCTTCGCTCTCATGATTAAACTAAATCAACCATGGGTAAATCTTCAATATACCACACCATGTCATCAGTTATTCCTCAAATATCTGCTGCAAAAATTCTCTTCCCTGATTCTGACAAATGTATGCCATCCTGTCTGAACATGTGTGCCAAAAACTAGGCTTGGATGCTCTACACATTTCCATCTTTTAAAACAGGGCATTTTTTACAATGTAGGCATTTACCCCCATATTTTTTTTCATTCATGGTGACCTCACCATATTTTGTCTGTGAAAAATACATCCTGACACCAGTGCAAGTTATACTATCGAAGGGGGCTATACGTTCCCTACTAACAGTCAGAGAGTCCTTGTGGATAAGATCATCTGTACCAACATGAATAAAAACAGATCCATACTTCTTACATTAAGGCATTCCAAGGCTTGTCTTACATCTTCTATTTTTTTGAAAACATAACACCATTCAGTGTTCATTATCTTCTCTGCAAAGGAAGCAGTTCCTCTAATAATTGAATATCCAATTACAAGAATATATTTTCTGACCAGCTCTGAATAATCTTCAACCTGTAATATAGTAATATCTGCTTTATCAGATTTTACAAAGGAATGATCTGCATCACCATTAATCTTATTAATTCCATTGTTTTCATTGCGTTTTAAATTTGCAAGCATACAATTCTCATTCAGAGCTTGAGCCATGTAGTCAACATCTGTCTTCCTCTTGTTTTTTCTTACAGTAATGTTCTTCAGTCCTTCCACGTTCAGTTTTGATTTTCACCTGCCCCATGCCTCTTTTTTCTACCTTCTCTTTTGGAAAAACTAAGGCTTTTTTCTGTAGACTGAAGGTTTTCTGATAGAAAAAATGTTTTCATTCCTGTAATCTCTGTGTTACTTAACAAAGCAGTGTCCTTTTTACTATGTATTCTTTTTACTTTACAGACATTAATCAGTATATTTTCTTCCTTGTTATTTGTTGTGAACTTCTTCCTTTCTTTTTCTTTGTGTTTCCTTCTAAACAATAAGGATCCTCAGATTGCTAGATACTTGCATCTAGAATTCCAAAGTTGTCAGGGGCATCAGCTTGTCTCATAGGAGTTGAATGATATTTACAGACAATAGATGCATCATTTCCTCAATCTGTTCTATTTGCTCTATGCTAACATTATTTATCTCATCAGTCCAGTTGTTAATATATGAAACAACAGTTCTCCAAGCCATGCCAATTGCACAAGTGCAATCATCATCATTAAGTCTAGATTTACTTCTAACAATGGTAAGGAAATCACCCAACTTTTGACATAAGGACTGGAGATCACCAGTGTTAATCAGCTGTTACCTTTAAATATGCATAGCATTTATTACCCTGTACAAGGTATTTGTGCATTACCAAATCATTCATTGCATACTCATTTAAGGAATCCATATTCAGCTTCAAACGAATAAAATATTGTAAAAGAAAAGAAGAATCAAAATCAGTGACCACAGAATTCAGGGTGGCCGCGGTGGTGCAGCGGTTAGCATTGCCACCTCACAGCAAGAGGTTCTCTGGTTCGATCCTCGGCTGGGGTGCCTTCTGTGCGGAGTCTGCATGTCCTCCCTGTGGTCGCTTGGGTTTTCTCCGGGTTCCCCGGTTTTCTCCCACATCCCAAAGACATGCTGTAGGTGGATTGGACACTCTAAATTGGCCCTTGGTGTGAGTGTGTGCATGTGTGTGCCTTCTGTGGAAGGCTGGGCACCGGGCTGGCAACTCGACACTGTGAAACTCCACTGCCAATCGTGAGCGGACAGGTGATCCACTGTGGTGACCCCTAAAAGGGAAAAGCCGAAAGAAGAAGAAGTGACCACAGAATTCAAAGAACTTAAAACAACTTCTGTGACAAAAATCACACAAGCAGTATGCAACTAAATACTAAAGTAAGTACAGTACAGTTGTCCTGACCGTACAAGTTCTGAAAGTCAGAAGAAGCTGTAATTCTTTACGTCGCTCACAGTCAAACTTCTTTTTTACAGTAAAGATCAATAAATCACAAACCAGTTGTCTTGTTAAATACCACTGTCTTTCTAGTTGCCCGCCTCTTATGTTAATCTGACCATATATCTAATTTCTCTCTACTTTCACTGGCTTATGTGAGTAATCACAAAATCATCATTTTTGAAATCCCACCCCTTCAATTATTTAAATTTATTGGCCATCCTACAGTATTTCATAGTACCAAATTACAAAAGTGACCACCCCTTTCAATCCATCTTGCTGTTTTAAAAATAGTAACTCTCCACTAAACCTTAACTTTTTAAATAGGTAAAACTCAAGTTACCGACTTTCACATCTAACTTCTCTAGTGCACACTGCAGAGTGCATTCTTTTCAATCTTACCTTTAAGCATCCCTGTGACTAGCACTTTCTCTAATACCTGCTGGAAAGGACTAGGAAGCCTTAAACTCATACAAACACTGAACTCTCCTTGTTAATAAGGAGAAATTAATAGTAGGCACTAAACAGCCTATAATTGCAAAGTACCTTGCTAAGGAAACAGCTCCTGTACTTTACAAAGAAAAAAAAAAAGCCACAAACCAGGCATGTCCAAGGGTCAGCTTCCGGTGATTTCTCCTGTCCACCTGGTGAATCTGGGCATACTGGGTCAATGCAGCAATTGCCTCATGTACACAGACAACCCTCTCCTCCTACCACCCAACACTACAACCTGTGAGAGATGCACTTACATAGCCAAAATGGAAGCAAAGCTCTCTCCACCCAAGATTGTGCTAAACAGTCAAGAGGAGAAGGTTAACACCCACACTACACCTCAAGCAACACATAGCCCTTCTAAACCCGCACCACCAACACCCACATATAACAACACTAAATCCACATATGCAGAGGCCCTTAACTGTAACCTGCCCAAGCAACAAAGACCTCTGAAGCTGAAACGCAAACAAACACCAATCACAACCAATGTGTCACATAGTTCACAACACCAGTGTGCCACCCAGCAACAGCCCCTAAGGCAAGACAATGTACCTAACACTTTAGTCATAGGTGACTCTATAGTCCGCACACTGATGTCCCTCTCACCAGGTTGAATAAGGAGAAAATTACAGTCAGCTGCCTGTCGGGTGCCAGGATCCACCACATAACGCATGCACTCAAGTCACTCCACAACAAGTACAAATATGACTCTGTCATTGTCCATGTTGGAGTGAATGACTTGAGACATACCTCCCTGGACTACATGAAAAGAGACATGGAAGAGCTCTCAGATCATGTGGCCCAGGCAGGTATGACCCTAGCCCTGAGTAGCATCCTGCCTTCACCCAGAATGATACCACAATGTAAGGATAAAATGATTGACTTCAACAATTGGCTAAGCTTATGGTGTCATTCAAAGGGGATCCAGTATCTGCCTGCCTGGGATGACATGATTGACAGACCACGATGCTTTGCCAGAGATGGTCTGCACCTGTCGCCCCTGGGATTCAGGTTACTGGCTAAGGCTCTTGCCACCCCTATAGTGCCTTTTAGGCAAACTTCAAAGGACAAAACCACCACCGTAACAGGTACAAGCATGCAAAATCTGAAGGTAATACTACTCAATGCTAGAAGTCTAAACCTCAAAATGCACTCTCTCGAGGCACTCCTAAAAATGGAGAACATCGATATCTGTGCAGTAACTGAGACCTGGTTCAAGGCTCCAGAGAGCACCCCTGCAATACCAGGCTACAACTCTTACCACACTTTTCGGCCACCAAACCAGGACCAAAACACTAAAGGTGGAGGAGTGTCAATATTCACCAAGGATATTCACACCACCAGGCTAGTTGGCCAACACAATGTGTCTGAAATTCTCCAAGTGCAACTAACACTAGGTAAGACTGCAATCCAAATTGTAGCTTGCTACAGATCCCCCACCATATCCCAAGATTCTCACTACACCTTTTTAAACATACTGGAAAATATTAAGATAGAACCAAACACCCTAATACTGGGTGATTTTAACTACCCTGCCATTAACTGGGAAAACTACTCATGTCCCAACACCTTTGCGCAACGGTTCTTGGAATTCATAAATTCCAATGCCCTGGATTAACTAATCCATAGTCCCACCAGGGGCTCTAATATCCTAGACCTGGTCATTACCAACATGGCAAATCAATGCTCCATACCTATGGTCACCCACTCGTTAGTCAGGTCTGACCATAAGCTAATCACCCTTAACATCCACATCCCACCCCCACCCCCCGAGTAAAGAAACCACCATAAAAAACTTCTCCAAAGCCAACTTCATGCTACTCAAGTCAGAAGTGACAAACTTCATGACACCCATGCAGACGGGAACTGAAAGTTCAACTGCTGAATCCTACACTAAGGCACTGTACGAGCACATCCACTCATGCATGAATCGTGCCATCTCAAATAGAACCAAAATGCTCTCATCCAAAAAAAGGAAGCCAATCTGGTGGTCCCCTGCCATAAACAAACTTTACAACAAAAGGAAGAAACTTTTGCAGAAAAGAGGAAAATCCCAGGATGCAAAAAACTCCCTTACTAGATGCCTCATAAAATCCTCCAAAGCTAGTTATGAAAATAAAATTGCCAAAGATTCCAAAGACAACCACAAAGCATTCTATAACTATGTCAAGAATCAAAATGGCAATGCTCAGATCTGCTCTGAGCTAAAACAGAATGGCAATAAATATACTGATCCAAAGGATATTGCCAATATCCTGGCAGATCGATTCAGTGCCAACTTCACCCCCCTCTCACCCCCTAAATGGCCCATCTCAATACCGGAAGATTGCCAAATTCCAGTAATAACGGCCACACAGGTATAAAACGCACTCTCTAAAGCCAAGAATACAGCATCCATGGGACCAGATGACATCCCGGGCTGTGTACTACATGAACTACAATATGAACTGGCACCTCACCTAAGTGTCATGTTTAATCATAGCCTCATCTCAGGTTTCGTGCCCACTGAGTAGCGCAGAGCTACAGTTATCCCAATCCACAAGGGGGGATCCACCTTGGATCCCGGAAACTACCGTCCCATCAGTCTGACAAGCCTTATCTGCAAGGCCATGGAGCGTATTATCATGGAACTTATAAACAAAGACATTGGCAACCTTCAAACACTGGACCCCACCCAGTTTGGGTTTGTGAAGGGCCGATCTTGTCTCCTGAACCTGATTTACTTCTTTGAATCAGTCTCCAGAGCCATGGACAAGGGTAAGGTGGTCCACACAGCCTATCTAGACCTTGCCAAGGCCTTTGACACCATCCCCCACTCTGGAATCATAGATAAACATACTAAGTTGGGTATTAATCCCTATGTCACCCAATGGGTTGCTAAATGGCTTACTGATAGAACCCACACTGTAAAAGTAGCCGACTCCAAATCCAGCTCCAGACAAGTGACAAGTGGAGTACCTCAGGGTTCAGTCCTGGGGCCACTCTTGTTTGGCATCTACTTCTCTGAAGTACAGGTCAACACTAAGGGACTCTGGCTAACAAAGTTTGCAGATGACTGCAAACTGGGAGCCATTATTGAATCCCAAATGATGTGGATACTCTACAAAAGGGCCTTACAGAAACAGATGCTTGGTGCCAGAGCCATGGGCTCAAGCTCAATGCCAAGAAATGTATTGTTATCCCTTTGGGAAAAACATGTATCCATGAATTACCATATAGGTGGCAGTACACTAAACACAGAAAGTGTGATAAGAGACTTAGGGACACAGGTGGACAGTGGTCTCACCTTCGATAACCACATCGCCACAACAGTCAGGAAATCCTTCTATGTGGCACACCCCATCACGAAGGGGTTTTCATCCAGAAAAAAGGAGGTCATTGTCCCACTGTACTCATCTCTCATTAGACCCATTATAGAATACAACACCCCATTTGGTATGTACCTCTCAAGACATCTGCAACAACTGGAAAGGCCTCAGAAATACCTCACTAAAAGAATCACAGGCCTAAAGCAGATGCCCTACGCTGACCACCTTAAAAACTCCAGCTATACTCTGTCGCATATCGTCTACTCAGAGGCGATCTCTGCTTAACATACAAGGCCATGTCAAACCCAGAGCTGTTGGACATGCTACACTTAAAGAAATCCCAATCCCTCAGAGCTACACGCTCCAGAGATCTAAACCTTGTCATCACAATAAACAAAACATGCTGGAGGGATAGGTTCCTGACCCAGAGACTCCCCAGACTCTGGAATAGATTGCCCATACATGTCAAGCAGAGTGCCTCTTTGGACCTCTTCAAGAGGAACCTTGACGTTTGGATGGGAGAAAGGAAATTCACCCCAGGGATCACGTCAGTCGCCCTGCTAGACAGGGGTCCAGGAAAGTAAATAATGTGGGAAGAAATAGCCAGGGAATTGTTATGGCTAGGCTTGTATAGGCCCTAGGGCTGATAGCCTAGTACCATCCTATGAACCAAGATAGGATTGTTTGAATAAGGTCTGGCTTGTCCTTTCTGCTGTCTGTGTGAATTCATAGCTGACTAGGCCACTTGGGATTGCTAGAGCTTGCCTGTCTAAAACCTATCCCTTTCTATCAACGAACAATGAAAATTAAATGTAAAAACAACAAAATATAAATCAAAGTAAATCTTCCTGTCTACAAGCTATCCCTTCCTTCCTACAAACAGTGAAAAACAGTGATGAAAAATAAAATATAAATTTAAATAAAACTTTTCTTACCAGTCAACTCCACAGTAAATCACAAACCAAGATAAGGGAAGAATTGTTTAGATAAGCTATGGACTCCAATTGTGGGCATGGGAGTGTTATTTTTACCCATGTAAGTTGTTTTGGATGTTTAAGACAATTTAGTTATTTTTGGAGACCAGGGAGAGAGAGGACTTAAACATTTTAGTTGCCTATTCAAAGATTACAAGAACATTGGAGTGTCAATGTTTTATGCCTGCATTATTCTGAAAACAGCTCCAACAGCTACCTTGGCCATGAGTCAGCCACAGGTCTGGGATTGATCCAAGGGTCAGATTGTCTAGCCCGAGAAAAGCAGAGGAGGTGTGAGTTAAGAGAAACAGGAATGTAGGAATGTAGGAGGGATACACCATCCAATCAAAAGATGAAAGATCAGAAATAAACTTAGGAGGCTTAAGCAGATATTATCTAATGATGATAAGTTAAGTTAATCAAGAAGAAAGGAAAGAAAATGGGGGGGGGTAGCATTTGGTACTCCTAGGTTTTAGCAAAGTACCCAAAGGACTAAATGGGGTATTGCTATCTTTGTTACAAAATCTTTGCATGTCAGATTAAAGCAGGTAAGAGATGATAAAGATGGTAGTTAATTAATTATGAAGTTAGACACAGGGGAACTTGAATGGAAAACAGGGAAGTTATATGGATCTAAAGATGATTCCCTTGATTTTTATCACATTTTATGAGCATTGGCAAGAGATGTTTCTATAAGCAATGAAAAATTATAGGGTGTGATTTCATTTTGGTCATAGACTGGAAGACTGACAGGAAATATGTGGGTAAAGAAAGGAATACTAAGGCAGTGCAAGTTGTAGCACAATGGCTTATAGAAGAGAGATGAGTGGATGTTTGGAGGCTGCATTACTTTACACTTAAGGCTCATACCTTTTCTAGGGATCAGAGTCAGTGAGCTAGTAGATTTGACAGATTTCTTTTGAGAGGCAAAGAGCTGGAAGAGGTTGAAGGTGTAGATATAAGAAAGAGATGTTTTTCAGATCACGCCTGTGATAGTAATATTAAGACTCCATCAAGGGATGCATAAAATGTTAAGATGGAAGTGGAAATCATGGTTTTTGGTTAATGATAAAAGATATTTGGAAAGGAAACATGTTATCAGAGACATTTTACATAGAAATGAATGAGAAGGGGGAAGCTTGTTGGCACTTCCTGAATGGTGGAATGCTATAAAATGTGCAATTAAAGCCACTGGAGCAGACAAAATAGTAGGGAGATTAAGGATTCGGAAAAATAATTAAAAGTTCTTTGAAGAAACTTAGAGCTGGATAAAGGAAACTGAAGTAGGGGGTATCTATACATGCAGCACTATTACAACAGTAATAGTTCCAAACTACTCCCTGAGCGGTACACATTCAAGGAACTGTGAAAGTATGTTAACTGATGTTTACCTCCCATAATGTACTGTGATACTGCTTATGTCTTGCTAGGAGGTTAGAGCACACTCCCTGCCAAGACACCCAGCAGCCATTTCCCTTATCTAAGCTTCTTAAATTCATAGTATTCTTAGTGTAATCCCCCAGAAGTTAGTATCTGAACCATATATCCTACAAAATTACTGCATTGAGAAAAGTATTACATTCCAACTCAAACAGGCTGCTAGTAAGGTGTTAGTCCCTTAGATACATTGTGACCCAGTGCCCATCCCCTGTGCCCCCTTACCTTGAGCTCTGCTCTCTGCTTCACTGAGTGTTTTCTGCTCTTCTGGCTAAGTCTTCTTGCTCTAACCAAGGTGTTAGCCTGTCTCTCCTGCCTTTCATTAAACTCATCTGTCTTCACTGAACCCTTCATTTTTTTTCTTATTTTCATTCTAATTACCCATCTCTCTTCTAGCCCCAGAATTCTTGCCATTCACTACCCTCTTCATCACTAATCTTTTCTTCCTTCCTCTCCTCCTACCCTACAAACTTGCCCAGCACAGAATCTGTAATCCGAGCATGCTTGCTTTTCCAGTCAGTACCTGCACATACCATCTTACTCCTCCCCCTTCCAAGCTATATCTGCTCAAATCCTATCATAAGGATACAGTACCATGGGGCGCCATCTTAAATCCCCAGTCCTGCTCTCGGCTGCTGCATGTCCCTGGCTTTAGCATCCACACCTACAGTAAATTTGCAACTGTTTTCTGTACTGTCTTACTTCGAAAAACCTGTATATTATAGCAATAACCCACGCCTGGATGTGGGTAATGCTGGATTTATCCACGGTTGGTGTGGTTTGGTCACGAGGGCGAAGCTCGAGTGGCCAAACAAAGCCATCCGTGGGTAAATCCAGCATTACCCACACCCAGAAGTGGGTTATTGCTATTATACAATGACATTATTTAAAAAAAAAAAATAATGGGCCGGATTCACCAAGGCTTGCATGGAGTCTAAGAGTAGAGTAAGACTCCATGCAGTCAACATGTCTGCCAAGCGATCCAGGAACAGCCGGCAGGGGCGTGCAAGAGAGCTCCTAAAATGACTCTTACAAGGACAGGGCTAGGTTATGCAAATTACCTCATTTGCTGCTGAAAGTTATGCAAAATGAGGTAAATTTGCGATCCAGGAAACCCTAACCTGTCCGAGTAAGAGTAGTGTTATTTGCAGAAATGTACTCTGTTGTCAACTAAGTACCGTTCTCCAGATAGCAAAATGGAGCCGTGATAGCTCCAAATAAAGGATGCATCCAGTTGAGGAAGCATGCCAATGGCCAAATATATGGCCATTGGCAATTCTTCCTGTTGCAAAATAAAAAAAAAAATACATTTTTTTTACCTCGATCTCCGAAGTTTAAGCGTAGCGCAGCATCACGCAAAAGTGCTGCGCTCTAAAAAACATGAAAAAAATAAAAGCCACAAATAGGGATATTACTCTAAATATTCAAATGCCATGCAAGTGAATGGCAGGCTGAAGACAATATGGCTACTGAGTAGAGGTTGCTAAGGGGGAAATCTCAGTCTAAGAGATGTAACCAAGCATTAGTAGGCAATCCTATGCAAATAAGGGTAAGGATGGTGAATCCCAATTTCACATGGCATATGAGCAAAGTCCGTGGGGTGTAAGAGTAGGATAAGGGGAGTATCAGAGTAGAAGATAGGTGACATCATGAGGGGGGTATGTATGAAAGAATGTAAGCTCATTGGAGCAGAGTGGCATGTGTTTGCTGTCAGTTACCCATCACTTGAAGAAGCGTGGCAACAGGTATCCTAGCTAAAGTCAAGAAATTGAAGGTGTATGCCGTGGATAACACTAAAGTTTCTTGTAGAAGTGCCTGCAACGTGTTTGCGCGCATGTGCGCACCTGTAAAACCGAGTAAGACTGTGTGCGCGCGTGTGCACCTGTGTGCACACGTTTAAGCCAGAGTAAGCATGTGTAAGGTTGTTGAAACCTGTGTAAGTGCGTTTGCGCCTGTGTGCGCGCATTCAAGCAGGAGTCAGCAAGTGTTAGGCTGTGTAAGCATCTGAGCTGGTGTGCGCGTGTTTGCGCTTGTTTGCACAGCGCTGCCCCCTGTGGAACAGAAAGGGAAAAGGAAGCACAACAAATAGTAGGAAGTTAACCAAGGAGAGCTAGCAGGTGCAAACAATCAGAATCAGCTAATTACACAGGCAGTACACTAGCCCAGCCCAGCCCAGCACTTAAAACTCTGCAAACAACTTTCCACTATGTTTTTCTCAGAGACACTACAACACTGCAGTAAGCTAAGAGAAGTGAAAACTGAAAAAGCTTTACTGAGGCAAAGAAATGTTAGAGGCTGCCATTGCTGTTATAAGGCGACATATGCAACATGCTGAGGGTGATGACAATGTGAATGCTGCTGAGCAACCCACAGTGAGGAGACAGAGAAGAGTGTACAGGCCCAGGGTAACCTACCAGGGGCTACATGAGCTGGAGATAGTGGAGCGCTATAGAGTGGACAGAGACCTCATGCAGCAAATTGTTGAGCTGTGCAGGCCACGCCTCACACACAGAACCAACAGAGGGGAGCCCATCCCAGTGGAAACCAAGGTATGTGTTGGCCTAAGAATACTAGTAACAGGTACCTTCCAGAGACCAACTGGAGATATGATTGGGATTTCACAGGCATCAGCATCCAGGGTACTGCACCAGTTACTGAATGCCATGTCAGCACATGTCGGTGATCATGTATATTTCTCCAATTCCTGTGACGTATTGGCCAGCAATATGCGTCTTTTCCAGCAAATAGCAGAATACCCTGAGGTAGTGGGTGCAATAGACTGCACACACACATGCATCAAAGCACCAGCTGGTGAGTGAGGTAGGGCCTACTTTAACCGCAAGGGTTTCCCCTCCATCAACTGCCAGGTCATGTGTGATGCCCAGGGCATAATAATGAATGTGTGTGCTGGCTGCCCTGGAAGCTACCATGATTCCCATATCTGGCATCTGACACAGCTGTACCAGGCATTTGCCAATGGGGACATCCCTCATGGTGACCTAGTGGGGAATGCTGGATATGCACTGGAGCCATGGCTGATGACACCCATCAGAAACACAGACACACCTGAACAGGGACGCCATAATGAGGCACATGCACAAACATGAAATGTAGTCGAGCGTGTGTTTGGGCTGCTCAAGTCATGGTTCCGGTGCCTGGACACATCTGGTGGAGCCTTGCAGTACTGACCAACTCCATGTACCCAAATAGTCATGGTATGTGCTATGCTACATAATATGATCCTGCGAAAACAGCTGCAGCAGGAGCAGCATAGGGCCAGGCCAAACAGCCCCCCACCATTGCCAAGGCCATCACAGGCAGAGCGTGACTCAGAGGAGGAACAACAACCTGAGCCTGCCCCAGTAGGCAGAAGGAGGCATGCCCAGTATGCTTTCGCCTTGGCAAAGAGGCAACGCATAGGATATACACTGGCTCAGTAGGAACCCTGGAAATGATACCTCTCTCTGACTCGCACATATAGTAAAAGGGATGCCTAACTTGACACTACCTGTTTTCAAATATGTATAGGGAGTGTACTATGTGCATCCGACATAGGCAGCCCTGCAACACCACCTGAGGCATGATTGCCATGTTTTAAGCAACATAAAGCAGTGCTAAACAGCTTTTACCACTATTTAGTATATGTAAACAAAATTGCACACACTAAGTAGCACAACTTTGGGCAACGTTGAGCAATATTGGACAACGTTCAGCAATGTTGGTTAATGTTGAGCAATGTTGGGCAAGTTTGGTCAAAGTTGGGCATAGTTGAGCAAAAGCAGGTAAACATGGCTATATTTGCTTTACTGTTCCTTAAGCAGTCTGGTCTGCCCAGTATGAAAATATGAAGCAGTGACAGTCCTCGAACCCGGGATACTGTGCACTATAGTCACAGTACTGAATCACTAAACCATGACAGTATTTCGCTGGTCGGCCTGTATGAAGAAATGTTGATAAGTCTATGCAAAGTGTCTCATGGAAACCCTGCAGGCACAGCATAATCCCTGTAGAGTTATGACACAAAGGTGAGTCCTGCAGTAAAAATCCAACTTGATTTACAACACACATATAGTATAAATGTTGATATTGGGCATGTTCACACACGTCAACAAATGTAGTGGACTTCACACAGTAACATACTGAAAGGTCACACTGGGCATGCTCACACACTTGAATAAATGAAGCAAATGTTAGGCAACAACATACTGAAAGGCCGAACTGGGCATGCTCACACACTTAGGTCATGTCTGAGTACAGCAGTGGGCCACACAAATCTGGCATTTGCATGTGTTATCCCAGGAACCTCTCACAATTCACCAATCCTGACTTGTTCAGTGATATGACAACAGACACATATATAATATATTGGAACCCTGTCATAATCAAATATGTACTACAGATACTTAGGTTGTTCATAGAAAGAAAATAAAAAACCCGAAATCAGTATCATCAATAAACAATGTGCACTCCAAGCAGTATCCAATCCAGGATATGGAAAGATTATTTGCGAAGGAGTCCATACAGAACCATGACACTTCCTTCAGCTATATCATAAATAGCAATGTGCACTCATATATGTCCTGAATCAGGGTCAGCTGTCAATGACTGACAATGCCAACATCCTGTCAGACAGGCTCATACATACATACCCACCTCCCACTGACAAAAGACCCTATCATCATACCAGGAGATATCACATGAAGAATGGGTAAACAGCTCCTTCCAAAGCTGAAAACATGGCATCAATTGGATTACATTGTATCCCTATATGTGTCATAAGTGAACTGCAGAACAAACAGACCCTGCACCTGAACAGTCTGGATATGAAACTGCTGAATGTGTCACAGAAACATATGGCACACTACACAAGTGTTGGTGCACAACAGACCATGGGAACTATAGTCTTATAAGCCTAAGAAGTCTGATCTGCAAGGCCATGGAGTCCATCATGATTGAAGTCAAAAACAGAGCTATTGGAAGCCTATAAACACACAACCCTACCAACTTTGGTTTGGTCATGGGCAGATCATGGTTCCCAAACCTGCTAGACTGTTTGCAAGGCAGCCACCCAGGACATACATCAATGAAATGAGCTACACATGTCCCACATACACTTTGAATAGCCCTTTTCCAACATCCCAGACACATGTCGTATCCACAAAATCAACAACCTGTGCATAAATATGTATTGTCATCGGATGGATTGGCAACTGGGCCACAGATAGATCACACAAGGTAAGAATTGTGGAGTCCTGTTCAAGCTGGTAACACCTACTGTCCCCCATGGCTCAGTCCTGGGATTGCATAAAACTAAGTGCACACACATTACCATGTCTAGTCTGATGATGTCAGCATCCCTAAAAATATAGCAGTGGAAATGAAAACTCCTACTAAAGCATATAGCGCATCGTGTTAATGCGTATCTCTCCAGTATCATAACATAGTTAGGTAGGGGTTTGAATCCTGCAATTGCTGAGTTTGTGTGTGTGTGGTGGGGGTATGTGTCTGTGCGATTTCCTTTGAGAGTATTGTCCTTTTTGGAGACTAGGAAAACACCTTAAAAGTGTTATATTCCTCTCTGGCAAGTCTGATGATGTCAGCATCCTACAAACATAGCATTGGAAACAAAAACTCCCAGTAAAGCATATAGTGCGTTGTGTTAATGCGTATTTCTATAGTATCATAATATAGTAAGGTAGGGGTTTTAATCCTGCAATTGCTGAGTGTGTGTGTGGGGGAAGGGGTGTATGTTTCTGTGTGATTTCCTTTGAGAGGAGTGCCCTTTTTGGAGACTAGGATAAAACTGTAAAAGTGTTATATTCCTCTCTGGCAAGTCTGATGATGTCAGCATCCTACAAATATAGCATTGGAAATGAAAACTCCCAATAATGCATGTAGCGCATCATGTTAATGTGTATCTCTCTAGTATCATAACATAGTAAAGAAGGGGTTTGAATCCTGCAATTGCTGAGTGTGTGTGTGTGTGATACTGCTGGTCAATGTGTTGTGGGTCTAGCATTTACTACTGTATGACGTATCAGTATAACAACAGTATGTGCATTGCACACTTCAGGTATCTGTGTGGCAAATACATATATGTACATGTGACCTCAAGTAGTTCATAGGTGTGAAGCCTGCTTTCTACATGAATACATCTGTTACCTTTGACAGATTGTGCTGCTGCTTCTCATACCTTCGGTCACATATGTATGTTTGTGACAAGGCCAGCCACTGTAGTGATCTGTGGTGTAGGTCATCTGTGTCACACACACTCATGACAGTTTCTATAGAATTGTGTGAGTGAGGTTTCATGCCTGGGGTATATTTAAGACATGTTCAGTCAATAATGGACATTCATTATAGGTGTACAACAACTTTGTGGATATGCATACAGACCCCTTATTGCTTATGTGATACACTGAGTGACTTCAGAATACCTATGGAAATGTGAATACCAAAGGACAGATGACATAACACTTGGCTGTATGTACACATCGGTACCCGTTCTACATGTTGGGGGCTACTACCTATGTGGTACTGTCGAGATACTATGTTTAATAAATGTAGATGACTATGCTATAGTTGGCTTATAACTTTACAGCATGGGTTGAACAACAGGTATCTGTCTGTATGATACCCTTGTGGAGGATAAGTGTCTCATCCGGAGAATGCTTTGTAGGCCACTGTATGCATTTCCAGATGTGGACGGACATATCCCTAGTGTGTTTGCTTGTACCTAAGAGGGCTATATGCCAAACAGGAGTGGTCCCAGGAATGGGTGGCGGTCAATACCACTGGTTACTGGTATAGTATAGTACCGGAAGGATCCAAATGCTACTGAGTTTCCTACATCTGTGTGTCAGTTGTCAAGACATCATCTAAAGATTGGTTATAGTCAGGCTGTTGAGGTTGTGTATACTACCAGAATGCAAACCAATGACAGATAGTAATAGTATCACCCACAGCATAGTGTCAAACCATGTCATACACACATGTGTACCCAAGTTAAAACATATCTGTATTAAAATGCATACTGGCCACCAATAGAAACTATGAAGTGTTGACACTGTGTAATACAGGGCATGTCACCCTTCCCATGTGTCCACTATGCACGTACATGCAGACAGTGCACCTCCACCATGTTCACAAATGTACACCTGCAAATCTGTACTGCACACATCACACACATACTGTCCACTCACCAACACATGCTGCCAAAACTACACACATCAACCAAGTGGCACATGGGCGGACAATACATTTTTGGAAATAACACTGTTATAAACAATACTACATTGATAATCATAGCTTTAATGCATCATGCCTGCTCAGATATACCTACAAGGATATCATTACACTATACTGTTGACAACATGCTAACATTGCTACACTGCTATAAAGTCACCCTGTGCATCAGCACCATGTTAGCCTGTTCCTGCATCAATGTTACAGGTAACAGGAGGTGGCACAGTTTCATCATATGCACAGGGTGTGCTGTTGGTTTGCCAGAACCCGACACTGACCCATCCAATCGACATGTATGTGTGTGTGTGTGTGTGTGTGTGTGTGTGTGTGTGTGTGTGTGTGTGTGTGTGTGAGGGACAACAGTACAGCATGGGTCAATGTTGATGTAATGCGTGTGTGTATGTGTTAGCCCTAGGTGTTTGGTTTATGTGTGTGTGTCTGCATGCACACAGTTCCACCATGTGGCTGCCATATATGGGAGGTTGTGGGACAGCCACAGACTGTACCTGCCAGGCTGTACAGATCACCATCTCTGGCCACGGGCACAGTACCTGTGCCTGGCAGGGGTGCAACGGACAGTATCGGGTACTAAGCCAGACTGGGTACTATCATCAGAGCCAGAGGGATGTCGACTGAACCCATGTCCCTGCTGGGACTGGCCAGAGCCATGTGCACGTGGTCTTCTATGATGGTCTACTGACAGCCCAGCCTCAACATTGCTGGGGCTGGTACTGCCACTACTGGAGCGGCTGTGACTTGTGTGTCATCCTCGATGACTGCCAGCCAATGGTTTTGCTGGCATACGTCCATGTGGATGTCTCGGCTGTCCTGCACTGTCCTGGCACATGGACATAACATTGCGGAGGACATCTAATGTCTCCCCTCAATGTCTATCAATGACCTCGGTGTAGTGACGAATGGCACCGGCAAGGTCACAGATACTGTCATTGGTAGCAGTGTTATGGGCCCTCTGCGACCTCAGTCCCTGTCTGGTGTACCGTTCTATACGTGCCTGTGCCTGCATTACAGCCCGGAACATACCTGAGGTTGTAAGACCTGTGGGGGCATGTCTGCCAGGGACATTATGACCAGCAGTGCTCCCACAAGAACCCCTGGACATCCACCTATGTGGCACCATTCCAGGAATCTGGGTATGGCTGCTGTGAGGGGATTCATGTGCCATAGATACCACACTATTCTGGTTAATGCCTACTGTATGCTGTCCCTCAGCTAAGGCCATTGGTGATGAGGCATGTATTGGCAGTATGAATGTGCGCATAGATGGTGTGGAAAGCTGTGTACTGTTGATTGGCGGACCAACGACAGACCCTATCAAACTTGCCTGTGCCACAGCACATGTATCATCATTTCCACTATTTGTGGCAGTGTCTTCAAGTTCCCTGCTGCACTCAACCAACACAACCTCAGCACCTGTGAGAGGAAGACAGGAAACACACTTTACTATCTGTACATGATGTTAGCACACATGCACACATGCACACATGAACACATGCACACATGCACACATGAACACATGCACACATGCACGCATGAACACATGAACACATGCACGCATGCACACATGCACACATGAACACATGCACACATGCACACATGAACACATGAACACATGCACACATGAACACATGAAAACATGCACACGTGCACACAAGAACACATGCACACATGCACACATGAATACATGCACACATGCACACATGAACATATGCACACATGCACACATGAACACATGAACACATGAACACATGAACACAATCCAGAACATACCCATTAGTGGTTGATGGTGAAGTACAGTATCACAAGCCAAAGAGTCCTATCACACATGTCAGCATGCAGGATGTGTGTTGCTCAACACCATGCAGTGCGAGTGTAGTGAGTCCTTGTTAATAACAGTATACATGTCTCTGATGCATGTGTGTTGTTCAATGATTGGCCTCACCCTGGAACACAATGTGTACATCGACACAACATTGCTGTGCAAGTATTAAATGCTTTTCAATGTCCTGTGCACCATCACTCACAGGTATACATACCATGGCTGGATGCACACAACTGTCAGGTGTATAGCAATGAATGCTATGTGTAGTACTGTAGTTACTGTAACCGGATGTAGTGTAGTACCATGAACAATCATCAGGCAGCATCATGTGGTCACTCAAGGCCACTAATGTGTGCCACACTGGCAAATATCTTGCAGTACCTGATCTGCAGCACTGTGGCTACATTAACCATTTCACAGGCAGTTGTTACATGGGTATGTAAGGTGTTCAATAGGGAGCATTGCCTAACATGAATGTGTTGTTTGTTGAAGAGTTTTGCACTGCCCCATGATAGGCCTCTACCCCTCAGGTATAGTATGTGTGCTGTGTGGATGACATTTGGGATACTGGAGTCTGACCTTACAGCAGGTGTCTATATACGCCATGTGTATCATATCAACATGTACTGCATATGACAAGGTGGTGTATGTTGTGTGCATGTGTATTGACTCTGCCTATACAATGTCCACTGCAGTGTACCACAATTGTTTGGGATGCTCTGTGTATAGCATGTGTTTGAGGCAGCTACTCATGTTACGGGGATGCGCATAGTCCCACAGAAAAAAGAGCATGCATTATGTGTAGGTGTTTTACATGTGTATATGGCCTACAACGCACCTATGATATGCACATGTTATTTGCCATATTAAATGTAGAACACTCACCAGCATGGGTCTGCTGTCTTGCTGTCACACCAGAGGGACCAACAAGGATATGAGACAGTTTGTCAGTGTCAACAACTATGGCATTGCTGCTGTGAGTTTGCAATTTTACAGTAGTACAACTGTTGACAGTCACAGGCATACAGGTTATGTTCCAAATTATCAGTATTGCACAACAACAGGCTCCACATCTTCCAAATACACAGTATACATTTGACATATGCATGTTCTAACAATCGAGCTAACAGTAGTCTACAGATATGCCATGTTACCTGCATGCTCCGAGTCAACTTGCTGGGTGACTCCGGCCTTCATGATGACACATGTCTGTTGTCGTGGTTGTCCAGGAGCCAGCACACTGAGGAGCAGCTCTTCCACTCTGGTGAGGGGCTGATGTAATGCTGCACCACGACCTGTGGCAAGCTGTTGTCTGCGGTTATGCATGACTACATCATTAACCCGACAGACAACATCTTGCCACAGTGCAGTGTGCTCATGCTGGTCCTGACAGGTTCTGGAAAACAGCAGGGTGTGATGTTGTACTAGGGTGGATATAATGATTTCCTCCTCTTCAGGGGAATACGCAGGGTTGCGATGGTGAGACATGTCCCTGGGAGACAATAAAACAATTATTGTCAGCAAGTCATGTGGCCCACTTACCATTCTAAAGTACAGATATCAATGAAATGCCATATATAGCAACCTATTGGCTGTCAGTAGATACACACTTATAATACCAGACATGTAGATGTCTTCTCAGCCCACAACTGCCTGACAGTGCCTGGCACGTTCTATATATTAAACCATGTTCTGCACAGCAACAAAGTGAAACCAGTATGTAAGAGTATACAACAGCACATGGCACACAGTATGTGACACAATGCACCACCTAGCCACAGGAGGTATATATGAAGCTAATGCATACAGAGATATGTCAGCCATTGAAATGATTGTAAAGTACAGTTACAGTGCTACCAGTACACCACACTACTTGTTGATAGCAAACCCCTAAGCAACATATGTGCACATTCATCAATATAGGTGGTATGCTGCTGTACTACACTATACATGTTGCTAGATATGCACTTATATCCTGTAACACACATACGACTGAGGCCATGTTACAGGCATACCCACACACACATCAGACATACCTACAAGACACAAAGGTATGGCAACCCAGATGAGCTTTACCTGTGTACCATACAGTACTGTGTGTCAGCACTTACAAAACCTTATGCTTGAGGTATGTAATGTGTGAGGACTACAGGTAACAAACAAAACAGTGTTTCCAAGCAATGTGGATATACACCATACTGTGCTGTTTAGGCCTACAGCTTCATGTAGTACTACAGTTCATACGGGATTTGTATTCACTAGTGTTAACAATCAATAAGCATACATGTACTGCTTTAGCCTACAATGGCACACTCCAGTCAACACCATGGGACTACGTCACACCGTATGCCATACTGCTTTTCCTGCCTAGCAATAGCATACATATCTTTTGCGGGGATCAGAGCTAGAACACTATATACCATGATATAAACAGTTTCCCACTAGGCTATCACACATATACACAATGTTGACACATTCACCTACACATTCACCATCACACTCAGTCAACCTCACATAGCAATTAATGCAACATGTACATGCATGTGTGTATCGGATCCTAAGTAGCTCATAGGCTATTAGCCGTAGGGCCTATAGAAGCCTAGCCATACGGTACCCTGCCCTTCAACACCCATGTAATTTAAGTTCATGTGCCCCTGTCATGCAGAGCCACAGAGGTGATTCCCGGGTTGTATTTCCTATCTCACATCCATTCATCATGATTATTCATGACAACTGCTAATGAGGACCTTTCTTTGCTATTGATAGGTAGTTAGTTCCAGAGTATGGTATGTGTCTGAGATGAGAATGTACCACTCCAGCAAGTTCTGCTTTTTGACGTTACAAGGTTTAGATCAGTACAGTGTGTAGCTTGTAGGGATTTTGATCTGTTTACATGGAGCATGTCCAACACCTGTGTGTTTGGCATAGCTTTGTATGTTAGGCAGAGGTTGGCTCTGGGTAGGCTGTATGCCACACAGTGTAGCTGTGGTTTTGTAAGACAGTCTGCATAGGGCATCTGTTTGAGTCTGGTAATACTCTTTGTGAGGTTTGTGCCTGGCATCTACAGTTGCTGTAGATGTCTTCTGAGGTACATACCAAAAGGGCCATTGTACTCTATGATGAGTTTTATGATTGATGGGTAGAGTGGAACACTGACCTCTTATTCCATGGATGACACACCTTTTCTGATGACATGTGGACCGTACACAGTTTACATGACTAGTGTGGCACTGTGATTATCAAAAGGGACACTACTGTCCACCTGTATCCCGTGGTCTCTTATCACACTTTTGGTGTTGAGTAGACTACCACCTATGTGGTAGTTCATGGGTACATGGTTTTTAACAAAAGGGATGCCAATACATTTACAGCATTGAGCTTGAGCGTACATATAAACATCCATTGGTGTACATATAGATTTACATGTAGGCACATATACAGTCCACCTTTCATGGTGGGAATATCAATTATGTAAAGGTTGAGAGGGATACAGTTATGTAATAATTTTGCACAATCTTGTGCAGAATGCATTGAAGGTATTCTCAGCCCATGTATCTTTAGCAGGACTCCCTGTCTGGAAGACTAAAAACTTAACAAATCATACCCACAGCGTTTAAACACCATATGTCATATACCAGCACTGTATGATGTCTTGTTTGCCACACACTACAACCTACATGAAAATATGCACATAACAACCTTCACCAACATATATATGTCCACCCTTCACAAACAGTTGCAGTATGCCCCTTGCTCTATACACATGTTAAGATGCTAAGATATCTGACACATAAATATCTCTCCATATGTGTGTGCCATACACACACAAGGTCCACACTGTTGTAAGTCCTTAGACCTCACGGATGACCTGTTGGGCCTTGCTACAACATGAACAGTTGTCACATGTGTGCAGAACAGTAATATTACAGGGAGTATTTATAGCTGCTAATGCTACATTACTATACTAGCCCGGTACAGCAGTTGCCAATGCTAAGCTACACATTATATGACTATCATGCATGTGTTACTCGGTCACATCCAGGTTTATATAGCTGTTTGCACTACTCCCCCAAACAGCCATTATACACAGTACTGTACAGAACAGATGACATGATCAAATGTTTGACATTTAATGCTGAGCTACATATGTCACAGTTATGTCCCACTGCACACAGCTACACACTAATTTTTCCATGACAGTAGACATGCATGGCTTTACTGCATACATACCTACTGCTGCCACATATGCATGTTTCAAAGTATTTACAGTACTCTTCATAAACATCTACTACTTGCTGATAACCACATGTCTGTCACATACCTGTTTGTCACTTTCAGGTCCGTCTGTGTATGTTTTGACAATTTTTTTTTTTTTTTTTTGTGGTATTACTTAAGTAAAGATTGCTTTTACTTAATTTCTTTTGGTTATTAATTATTTTTTTTTACTTAATGAATATATTTGGTTAGTAATTCAGTCAACTATTTTTACTTAATTAAACTTTTGTGTAATTGTTTTCTGTTTAAACTGTGAGCTTTGGCCAACTGAGACTTACATGAGTGGAGTTAAGTAGTTTTTTTACCTGCACTTTTATCAAATAATACACGATTTAAAGTAATTTGTTTGTGTTGCATTGAGCAATATCTAACTGGAAGTTGACTGTTTTTTTCAGTAGGTCTTATACATTGGTATTTTCAGTTAAGGCTTGTTAAAAAACCTGCATAGCCAGTGATAAATGGGGGTAGTTTACCTCACTGTTATTCTGTTTCTGTCTTATACAAGTGGTACAGTGAATTGTTTTCTGTTTAAACTGTGAGCTTTGGCCAACTGAGACCTACATGAGTGGAGTTAAGTAGACTTTTACCTGCACTTTTATCAAATAATACACAATTTAAAGTAATTTGTTTGTGTTCCATTGAGCAATATCTAGCTGGAAGTTGACTGTTTTTTCAGTAGGTCTTATACAAGTGGTATTTTCAGTTAAGGCTTGTTAAAAAACCTGCATAGCCAGTGATAAGTGGGGGTAGTTTACCTCATTGTCATTCAGTTTCTGTCTTATACAAGTGGTACAGTGAATTGTTTTCTGTTTAAACTGTGAGCTTTGGCCAACAGAGACCTACATGAGTGGAGTTAAGTAGATTTTTACCTGCACTTTTATCAAATAATACACGATATAAAGTAGTTTGTTTGTGTTGCATTGAGCAATATCTAGCTGGAAGCTGACTGTTTTTTCAGAAGGTCCCCACCCACCCTCCCTGTTTTTGTCTTGGTGTTAATCTTGGTGGCTTTGAAACTGCCCACCCCTCTTGTGAATTTGCACTTGGATACTCCTCCTGGGCCCATCTCATTTGCTCACTCAAAAAAAAAAAAAAATGTATCTGCTTTTACTGTATTTGTGTTTCTTCCTACTTTATTTTGCTTTTGCATCATCTTAAAAGTACTCAGTTGTATTTATTACTGCTTGGTGTAACTCATTCTAAGCCTTTTAGTTTAAGCACTTGGGCTTCAGACCAGTTGTTTTACATTAAGAAGGTTTGTAGTCTGCACTGTAGTGGCAGGACAGGTAGCTTACATCCTTCTAAGTTGGGAACTGCTGATTGAGGGCTCAGTGTCTGTTATTCTAAAAGTGTATTAATTCTGGTTTAAGCACTTGGGCTTCAGGCCAGTTATTTTACATTAAGAGGGTTCATGGTCTGCACTCTTGTGGGAGGAGAGGCTGGACTCTGCCCTTCTGAGCTGGGAATTTCTGGTTAAAGGCTTATAGTGCCTGCATATTTGAACTGCTTCTTACTGAAATTGGTACACCTTGTTTGCTGTAGCATAGACTAGATCCAGGCCTGCTGAATCTAGCTTTGTTTGTATAACTTGAGCACTAATCCAGGCATTCTCTAAAGTATTCAATTGTATTTATTACTGCTTGGTAGTAACTTGATTAAAGTGTAGCTATCATTCTAAGTCTTTTGGATTAAGCACTTGGGCTTCAGACCAGTTGTTTTACATTAGGAAGGTTTGTGGCCTGCACTGTGGTGGCAGGACAGGTAGCTTACATCCTTCTAAGTTGGGAACTGCTGATTGAGGGCTCAGTGTCTGTTATTCTAAAAGTGTATTAGTTCTGGTTTAAGCACTTGGGCTTTAGGCCAGTTATTTTACATTAAGAAGGTTCGTGGTCTGCACTCTTGTGGGAGGAGAGGCTGGACTCTGCCCTTCTGAGCTGGGAATTTCTGGTTAAAGGCTTATAGTGCCTGCATATTTGAACTGTTTCTTACTGAAATTGGTACACCTTGTTTGCTGTAGCATAGACTAGATCCAGGCCTGCTGAATCTAGCTTTGTTTGTATGCTTGTTTGTTTGCTTGTTATTTCCCTGAAACGCTAATTCCACCTAAAACGCGGCTTTTCAGCACTTCTGTGGATCCCTAGTGATATCTGCATTGCTTACTGTACTTATTTCCTTGTTTCACTTGAATGAAAGTTACTGTTTGTCATTTTTGCATTTAAGTTACCTGTAGCACATTGCATTTAAGTTACCTGGCACTTGCTCAGTAAAGCAATTATATAGGTCAGCGCTAAAAAATTAAAAGCACTACACCCTCACAAACTCCCCTTGAGTACCTTGTTCCCCATTGGCCCTTTTTTCAATTATAAAGGAATTCCCAATACTATTCTAGCATGTCCAAAGGTCAGTTGTCAATCTCCTCTCCGGTCCAGCAGGTGAATCTGGGAATCTTGAGGCAATGTTACAACTGCCTCATGTACACAGACAACCCTCTCCTCCTCCCAACAAATTCCAACACATGTGAGAGATGCAACCATATAGCCAAAATGGAGGCTAAGCTCTCTCAACTCAGTACTGGCGTAACCAGTCAGGAGGAAAAGGAAACCACACTCACTACAATTCCAGTCTCACATAGACCTACCACGACAGCAAACCAAACACATAAACACACAAAAACATACTCGGAGGCTCTAAATAAAAATCTGCCTAAGCAGCAGAGACCTCCAAAGCAGACACCCAAGCAACCGCTACCCCAAACCATAACACGTGCAGCACATAGCTCACAAAGCCAGTGTGCCAAACAGTCACAGCCCTTAAGGCTAAACAACACACCTGATACACTTGAAATAGGTGACTCTATCGTCAGGCACACTGACGTCCCGCTCACCAGGCTGAACAAGGAGAAGGCCACGGTGAGCTGCCTGTCGGGCGCTAGGATCTGTCACATAACACAAGCACTCAGGTCACTCCAAGGCAAGTACAAATATGACTCAGTCATTGTCCATGCTGGTGTGAATGACCTGAGATGTACCTCCCTGGACTACATGAAAAGAGACATAGAGGAGCTCTCTGAGCATGTAGCCCAGGCCGGTATGACCCTGACCTTGAGTAGCATCTTACCTTCACCAAGAATGATGCCACAATATGAAGACAAGATGATCAATTTCAACAATTGGCTTAAGTATTGGTGTCATTCAAAGGGGATCCAATGCCTGTCAGCCTGGGATGACATGCTCGACAAGCCACGATGCTTCGCTAGGGACAGCTTGCACCTATCACCCCTGGGCTTTCGGATATTGGCAAAGGCTCTTGCTACCCCCATAGTGCCTTTTTTAGGCAAGGCTCAAAAGACAAACCCACCTCCATAGGTACCACAAGGGATAAGAAACTAAGAGTAATGCTACTCAACGCCAGAAGTCTAAACCTCAAGATGCATGCACTCGAAACTCTCCTTAGCATGGAGAACATTGATATCTGTGCAGTAACAGAAACCTGGTTCAAGGCTCCCGGGAGCACTCCAGCACTACCAGGTTATACCTCATACCATGCTTTTCGGCCCCAAAACTTGGACCGAACCACAAAAGGAGGGGGAGTATCAATATTCGTCAAAGATACCCACACCTCCAGGTTGGTGGCACAGCACGAAGCATCAGAGACTATCCATGTGCAACTAACAGTGGGTAAAACTGCCTTCCAGTTTATAGCCTGCTACAGACCACCCTCCCAAACCCAGGAACTCCACTTTGCCTTCCTGAGAACACTGGAAAATATGAAGGTCTCTCCAAACACCATTATATTGGGCGACTTCAACTACCCAAACATAGACTGGGAGCATTACTCTAGCTCCAACACCCTAGCCCAAAGGTTCCTAGAGTTTATTAACTCAAATGCTATGGAACAACTTGTTACTACTCCCACAAGAGGGGAAAACATACTGGACCTGATCATCACCAACATGGGGATTCTATGCTCCAGACCAGAAGTGTATCCCTCACTGGTAAGATCAGACCATAAACTAATCTCACTGGATATTCACATCCCGACCCCACCCCCTGCCCAGAAAACCACAGTGAAAAACTTCTCTAAAGCAAATTTCACACTCCTCAAAACCGAGGTGGAATCCTTCAAAGCCCCCGGGCCTGTGGAAAATACGGCCCAGACCACAGAATCCTTTATAAACGCATTCTATGAACACCTTCAGGAATGCATGGATCATGTAATCTCAAATAAAACCAAGACCCAAGCCTTCAAAGGCAGACGTCCTGTCTGGTGGATCCCAGCCATAAACAAACTATACAATAGAAGAAGGAAGCTACTACATGATAGAGCAAAATCCCAAAAAGGGAAGGCATCTCTGATCAGTATTAGCAAAAAACTACGGGCACTCATAAAATCGTCTAAGGCCAGCTTCGAGAGAAAAATTGCACAGGACACTAAGGATAATCACAAGGCTTTCTTTAGTTATGTTAGGAACCTGGGTGGGAATTCCCAGATATGCTCAGAATTAGTCCAAAATGACAAAAAATACACCAAACCCACAGACATTGCCAACATCCTAGCTGACAGGTTCAGCGCAAACTTCTCCCCTCCCACCAAAAGGGCAAATATCTATCCCAGCAGAGTGCTGCCCCCCTGACATCTCAGATGCTCAGGTAAGAGCCGCCCTCTCCAAAGCAAAAAAACACAGCATTAATGGGACCAGACGGTGTCCCGGGCTGCATCTTACACGAACTCCTAGAAGAGCTAATCCCAAACATAAAACTACTGTTCATTCTCAGCCTTACTACAGGATATGTACCCAAAGAGTGGTGTACAGCAACGGTGGTCCCTCTCCACAAAGGTGGTGCCTCAACAGATCCTGGAAACTATCGCCCCATAAGCCTGACTAGCTTGGTCTGTAAAGCTATGGAAAGGATCATCATGGACCTTATAAATAAAGATATTGGGGACCTACAGACACTGGATCCTACCCAGTTCGGATTTGTTAAGGGCAGATCCTGCCTCTTAAACCTGGTTGATTTCTTTGAAACAGTCAACAAGGCCATTGACGAGGGGAAGGTGGTCCACACAGCCTACCTGAACCTCGCAAACACCTTCGATACAATACCCCACTCGGGCATTATAGATAGGCTCACTAGCTTAAATATAAACCCCTATATCACTAGATGGGTTGCAAACTGGCTCAAGGACAGAACCCACATGGTTAGAATTGCTGGAGCCGTGTCAGACTCCAAACCATTTACAAGTAGCATCCCACAAGGCTCAGTCCTGGGACCTCTCTTGTTCAGTATATATTTCTCAGAGGTACAGGCCAACACGGAAGGACTGTGGCTGACCAAGTTCGCAGATGACTGCAAACTGGGCACCATAATTGACTCTCCAGCCAACACAAGCATCCTCCAAAAGGGCCTCATAGAAACAGACAACTGGTGCCAGAGCCATGGCCTCAAGCTAAACGCCAAAAAGTGTATAGTCATCCCCTTTGGCAAAAACAAAGTGCCCACAAATTACCACATAAGTGGTAATCCATTAAGTATGGAAGAAGTAATTAGGGACCTGGGGACCCAAGTTGATAACAATCTCTCATTTGACAACCACGTGGCCAAAGTGGTTAGAAAAACATTTTATATAGCCCACCTAATCATGAAGGGATTCACATCTAGATCAGGGGAGATCATCGTGCCTCTTTACTCATCCCTCATCAGGCCCATAATTGAGTACAATGCCCCTTTTGGGATGTACCTTACCAGACACCTGCAGCAATTGGAAAGACCTCAAAAGTACCCCACCAAGAGGATCAAAGGGCTCAAACAGATGCCATATGCTGCCCGGTTAAAGAAACTCCAGCTCTACTCAGTGGCATACCGCCTGCTCAGAGGCGATCTGTGCCTGACGTATAAAGCCATGTCCAACCCGGAATTAATGGACATGCTGCACCTCAGAAAATCCAAATCCCATTGAGCTACGTGCTTGAGAGACTTGAACCTCAGCACTGAAATAAATAGGACATGCTGGAGGAACATATTCATAACCCAGAGGCTCACTTCACTCTGGAATAAAATCTCAGTCCAGGTTAGGCAGAGTCCCTCATTGACTCTCTTCAAGAGGAATCTTGATGAGTGGATGGGGGATCGTAGGTTTACCCCGGGTATCACTTCTGTGACACTGTTAGACAGAGGCACAGTATACTAACCTCAAAAAAGGGCATAGCAAAATTAATTTAAAATGGGTGGCGAAAGCCAAACACACTCTGGCTAGGCTTATAAATGCCCTGGGGCAGATAGCCTAGTATGAACCTATGAACGTATGAACCTTATAATTCTTTTTTACTCCTACCCAGGCTCACTGATGCTTTAACACGTGCAATGTAATGTTTGCATGTGGGGATAGCAAGTACAGTCTGCTTTTATAGGTATCTGCACATGTGCATGTGATGCCCTCTGCACCATTTGGTGCCCAGCATTTGGTAAATGCATACAGCCTGCTGTGTGGTAATTGCAGTACTCACTGTCATAGCAACACAATGCTATAAATTGCTAAGTTTTGTAGGCGTAGCCCTTTCAGATTTCCAGAGTGGGGCCCATGCTTGTTTGCTGTGGACACTGTTGTTTAAGTCAGAAGGTTGGTATACTTCTTATATCTGAAGCTAGAGGTGTAGACAGTGATGTACATGTTGTACTCAGACCTGACTGTTGCCACTTCCAGTACAGAGCTATCAGTGTAGAGTTTAACTCATCCCTACAAATGCTTACACAAGATATATGTGAGTATGTAGTTTCTTTTCTTCTTATGTAATTAACTGCCATACTAAAGTAGTTATTGAGAAGTACTCTTTTGGCACATGAACTGTTTGTGAACTGTTATACTGTGCATATTGATGTACTCACTTCTGCAAGGTTTGTGTATTTTTATTGTTGACATTAGCACAGGATTCTCATGTAAACTGGACAATTCCACTACTGAGTATGCCTACCTACATCCTTTGTAGACCCTAAACACACACGTATATTTAAAATTTGGGGGGGGGGGTGCAGACATACAGAGAGCATTACATCTTATTGTGTGAGTGTTGTCTTACTGGATTTAAAGGATTGGTGTGTACCTGCTAGTTTATCAAGGCAGGTGGTCTGTCTGCATAGTTCCCAACTGTGAACCTATCCAGATGGTAGCCAGATGTTAGCCTGTTATTCTTTGTCTCTGCAACCCACAGGTGTTTTCAGCACTGGTACAATGGCATTGTTACAGTCAGTTGCTACCAGTACATGGCTACATCCTTTGGTATTTCTGTGCTGTACTGCTACATAAGGGTATGCTTGTGGAAGTCCTCCCAAAGCTATTTGCAGAATGTGTAACAGCAGATAGGCTGATATGCCTGTGTGTTTGTGCCTCTGCCAGGCCTATGAAACACTCATATACATACTTGCTTGGAGTCAGGGATAGGTAGTTAAAAGTGAGGTACACCTTCCAAATAATAGAGACAGTAAGTGTAGACTTGAGTGAAGCCGTGCATATGGATTAGTACACCTTTTATGAAGTACAAGCGGTGTCTACTGTTATTATTGTCATTATTCATTGTGTAATACACCACCTCTCTGACTAACATCAGTACTTTTCAGAGGGATTCAGAGGGACATTATACAGCTTAAGATCCTAGCTACTGTGTTTATTATAAAAGTATCTTTGAAATTGTTTCTGCACTAAATGTCCTGATTTGTATTCTCATGACAAATGTGTGTTTTACTTACTGTTGAATAGCCTATATTTTTCTGTTCATGACACCTCTTTACAACTACGTCTCTCTCTCCCTGTCTTTCCAGCAATCCGTCCTACTTGCCTAAGCATTCACCTAGCAAATGCGGCCCGCTGAAAAGCTAAGAATAAAACATAGAGATAAACCTTTATCTGTCTGCCTCATCCCCAACAGGAAAAGTGCCAAACTGCTCCCTGAGCGGTACACATTCAAGAAACTGTGAAAGTATGTTAACTGATGTTTTCAAGAAACTGTGAAAGTATGTTAACTGATGTTTACCTCCCATAATGTACTTGATATTGCCTAATTCTTGCTAGTTGGTTAGAGCACACTCCATGCCAAGATACCCAGCAGCCATTCCCTTACTCTGCATCCCCCTATATCCTCCCTTATCTAAGCCTCTTAAATTCACAGTATCCTTAGTCTAATCCCCCAGAAGTTAGTATCTAAACCATATATCCTACAAAAGTACTGCATTAAGAAAAGTATTACATTCCATCTCAAACAGGCTGTTAGTAAGGTGTTAGCCCCTTAGATACATTGTGACCCAGTGCCCATCCCCTGTGCCCCCTTACCTTGAGCTCTGCTCTCTGCTTCACTGATTGTTTTCTGCTCTGCTGGCTAAGTCTTCTTGCTCTAACCTGCTCCGTTCGCCCTGCGGGCTCACTCCACTCCCCTACCCTGCCCCCAATTCTCACCCGCCCCACTACTCCTACCTTTATTTCCACTACTATTCCTCTACCCCTACTCTCTCATCCAACCCACTCTCTTCTCCTCATCATCCACTCCCCCACCCATCCTCCACCAATTAACAAACCACTCCCCAGCCAAATCCATTACACTCCTTACACGTATCCATACCCTTCCCTCTTACTCTCTCACATACCCACTGCCACCAAACTACCTATTCATACCTCCCTAACTAAGCATTTTCTCTCCACTTTCTCTAACCTTTCACAGCCACTCTATCTGCTTACTTCTTCTAATCATTCTAATCCATGCAAACTCTTATTCCTCTGACAAACTCCCCTGTTTTTCCTACCCCCACCTTCACAACCAACTCCCTCCCACACCCTATAACATCCCACTTTCACACCATATCCTCCATTCTTATTCTACCAAACCCATTCCACTACTACAAACCAAAGATTACATCCTCCCCATTGAAACACAACACACCTAAAGCAATATTGCTTTCCCCACATAACTCTAGGAGCAAGCCCAAGCTCCTGCTCACATTTTCCTTTGTCAGCCTCTACTTATCAGGATATATACACCCCATCCCCAGACCAAAGACTAGGACCAACCACACTCCCCCAATCACAACCCATACTACCAACCATAAATAACTACTTACCATTAACACCCAGAGTTTGAGAAATAAAATATCCCACTTCCAGGCTTGGCTCAACCATAGTTTACCAGATATAGTAGCAGTCTCTGAGACATGGCTAAAACCCCACATTCCTGACTCTGAAATCCTACTGCCTGGGTTTTAAGCACTCAGACATGACCACCAAAATAAGAAAGGAGGAGGAGTAGCCTTAATTTACTCTAATCTACTCCCCATCACTCCCTACTCAACCCCCATTCCTCAGTTCAATAACACTGAACTAGTCATAAGAATACTCAAAATGAATGACTATAAAAACATTTGTATTATGGCCCTCTACATCCCCCTGGAAACAACAGCAATACACTTGAAGAAATACGTCTATGGGCCACAACCAATATTACACTTGAGACATACATATTAGGGGATGGGGACATTGACTGGAACAAAATTAATTCCAAAACTCCCTCCATATCTATCAATCTATTTAACTTCACACAACTTATAAATGCCATCACCAGACCCAATAAAAACAATCCCCCAGGGTCCACTCTTGACTGGATGCTTGCTTCCCACCCAAATAAAATCTCACACTCAAGCACCCTACCAGACTCCATGAGTGACCACTTGCCAATCTTCATCCATAGAGCAATCCCCTCCACTCCTCACCTACACCAATACATCCAGACTCGAAACCTCACTAACTTTAACCCCACAATGTTCTCCAACTCCCTCAAACACACAAACTGGGACAGCCAAATGACTCTTCCTCTAGATAACGCCATAGACTTATTTAACTCAACCTTCTTAAATACCCTGAACTCCCAAGCCCCACCTAGAACAAAACATATAAAACCCAACTCTGCCCCATGGCTAACTAAAGATACTAAAACACTTATGCAACAAAGAGACAAGACCTGGAAACTTTACCACCACAATAAAGACCCTGACACCCTTCTGAAATATAAGCAACTCCGCAACATAGCCAGAAAACAGATTATAAAAGATAAAACATCCTACTATACCAAACTTCAGGCTAATTATTCCAAAAACCCTAAACAATTCTGGAACTCCATCAACTCTCTTCTAAACCCAGGGACCAAACAAAATTCTTGCCCTGACACCAGCAAAACTGACCTAGAAATAGCCACTCTATTCAACTCCTTCTTTACCAGCTCTATAGCAGAACTCACGAAGACCTTCCCAAATCACGACTCCTCCCCACCCTCAAACCCTCTTCCCTAACCTCTACCAAACCTTCCATCCCCAGCAATCTTTCTACATTTCAACTCAAACCCATATCCACTGCATGCATAAAAAAACTTCTCTCCAAACTTAAGCCATGCTTCAATGCCCCTGACAATATCCCCTCACTATTCCTAAAACTTGCAGCTGATGGCATTGCAATCCCTATCAGCATTTTTTCATTAAAAGAGCCATACAGGAATCTTATGTTCTCAAACTGTACCACTCTGCCTTTATCCCACCCTTCCACAAAGGTGGCAAAAATAACATCTCAAACTTTCGACCTACAGCCATTCTCTCCCCAGTCTCAAAAATTCTTAAAAAATGTATCCACCTCCCGCTTTTGCCTTTCCTTACCAATAATCAACTGCTCACCCCTACAAAACATGGTTTCCGTCCTGGCCACAGTAAAATAACTGCTTTTCTTTCTTGCCTCGACATAATAAACCACGCCCATGACTCTGGAGAAATTGTATCTACAGTCCTTCTTGATCTCTCGAAAGCATTTGGCACTGTCTCCAATTCTCACCTCCTTAAACACCTTTCTGACCTTAATCTCTCTCAAAATACACTAACCTGGTTCAGTAGCTATCTCACTGACAGATCTCAGGCAGTGAAGTGGCAAACTGGCACCTCAGCCTTCCTTCCCACCCCAACTGGGGTTCCCCAAGGATCCATACTTTGTCCAATGCTCTTTAATATATTAATTGATGATTTCCATGCAGCCATCCCAAACACTAAGATACTACAATATGCAGACGACTCAACTCTAGTCTGCTCCGCTTCTAACCTACCAGAGCTCCAAACAAAAATTCAAATAACCTTCTCAACTACTGAGAACTAGATGCTTCAAAACCACCTCTTCCTAAATGCCAACAAATCTAAGATACTACTTTTCTCTCCCTCTAAATCCAACACTCTCAACAAAAACTCTTTCAAAATTATCAGCCATGCCAAATCCTCCATAGAAGTTGTTCCCTCTGCTAAACTTCTTGGGAATACTATCATGAACACCTAAAAATTTGATACTCATATTCAGCTAAATATTAAGAAAACACATCAGAAACTTGACATGTTGTACAGAAACTCCCACTTTCTCTCTCCTTCTACAAGACAAACACTCACTACTACCTCCTTACTACCATCACTTTTGTACGGTGCTCCTCTTCTAACTAACCTATCCTCCTCTAGTTCTTCCAAACTGGAAATCTGTTACAACAAAATCTCTAAATTCACCACTAAATCCAAATATGCCTCCCACAACTGTTTATCTCTCCACCAGCTAAATTGGCTAGAACGTCCCAACTACCTTAACTATCTCCAACTCACTACAGCCCACAAACTAATTTTTAAACCCACTAGATGCCCAGCTCTAACTAACTTCTTACAATCATACACCCTTCACAGAATTCTAAGATCTACCCACCAAAATCTACATTCTGTATACAAACCAAACCGTCCCGCTGGTCAACTTCTCCTATCATTTTCCCATGCAAAAAAATGGAATTCTCTCCCTCCCACTCTAAGAACCTCAGAAAACATTTAACACTTCAAAACTCAGCTCCATTCCCACCTCACCCAAAATTGGAATTGCAGTTGCACTCAACTCACCTAGCCCACTAATGTCTCTACTACAAGTTAATCTACTGCATACTGATTACCTAAAACAGAAGCCTCACTCTGAATATAACATAATTTAACATCTATATCTTAAATGTATATACTGTAAATAGCTTACTAACTGTCCTCTTTCCCCCTTCTGGGGATGATTCTCTCTACTGGCAACTCATAAAGTTTGATGCTATTTAATTAAAACAACCACACTTCTTATCCTGAATGGTGATGTAAGCACCTCACCTTTTTCTAGTTCTTAACTGTCTGTCTCAAATCTATACTGTTTAAATAATGTTCTTTCCAACTATGTTCACCCCCTCTATGCAAAATTATGTTTACAAATGTCAGTCTATTACTATGTTCAAATGAATAACTACATTCAAATGAATTACAATTGTTATTTTATAACCTTGCTCATTTCATCTACTTCCTCAGTGCAACTAATCATCTGTTCAACTTGTCCCAGTCCTAGTACATATGTATGTAAGTAATGCATATTCCACTTTTTTCTGATTGTACCCTACTAAGTTTTACTATGTAATGCTACTTTTTTGCTTATTGTTACTGTGTATTACGGATATGTAATATTATTTTATTGCTTATTGTTACTGTGTTTTATGGAGCTTTTCTACCCGGGCCTCCACTGAAAATGGGTTCCTTGAGCCCAGTGGACCTCCCTGGTCATCAAACTGGAAATAAATAAATAAACCAGTCATACATCCTGTATATTTTTAGTCTGTCTATTAAGGTCTTCATTCTCACTTGCAGATGGAACCCCTACTGTAAATGAATCAAAAATGATCTAATAATTTCAAATATCAAATGTTTTGGATAAATTCAGAACAAACTCAAAACATGTTACAGTCAGAAAAAAAGTAATAATGTATGTGTGTGTGTGTGTGTGTGTGTGTGTGTGTGTGTGTGTGTGTGTGTGTGTGTGTGTGTGTGCATGCGTGTGTGTGTGTTTGTGTGTATTTATATCTATCTATAAATGGGTTTATGTCAGAAGACTTGAGTTTTCAGAAAAGTGAAATTCATATGATTAAGACCATATGTTTGAGTTTCTGAAAACTTGAATGAAACAAAACAAAACTTCAATACATCCCTATGCCCCCTGCAAATTATATATACCAACTCCAAGATCACACTATAATGAATAAAAGGGTAAATTCCTTGATCCCCATTGTACCACAATCTCTATACAATGCTTCGAATTTTTGAAAAGTCGAACATATAATCTTGACCATATGAAGTTTGAGTTTCTAAAAATGTGATCACCCAGCATAAACTCGCACACACACACACACATATATATATATATATATACATATATATATATATATGTATATATATATATATATACACTGTATTATATATACATATATATATATATATATATATATATATATGTAATATATGTATATATAGGTTCACTACGAAAGAGTGAAAACCCACAAGACCGACGCCCGTAATCCCGAGACCAAATACCCGAATGACGAGAAGACCGACGGACCACAAGTGCGAAATTCAAAATCACGAATGATCAACACACATACAGTACACACACACACACACATGCACAAAATCCCCCCAAACCCAAACAAATAATCCTACACTATAGGATTGCACCCACCACACCCCCCGACTTTAATATTCTAACTCCAAGATCGCACAAACACACACACAAGGCAAACTCACACCCACACATTACAGTCCCACACACACACACACACACACACACACACACACACACACACACACACACACACACACACACACCGCAGTCACAACACACACTAACACACACTAAAGTCCCTCACAAACACACTTACACACAGATACTTATCTGAACCGCAACACCAGGAGCAGCTAACTCAATATCCCTTAACATCGGGATTTTGAATTTCGCGCTTCTGTTCTTTTGGTAATGTGGGGTATCTGGCTTCTGGTCTCGGTAATTTGGGCATCGGGATTCTGAGCATTCTGTATTTCATAGGGGACCCATATATATATATATATATATATATATATATATATATATATATATATATATATATATATATATCATGGTCATACAATAATATAAATATAAATCAATAATTATTTTTTCATTCATGGGTATTTCTGTATGATTTTATGTTCAACTGAGAACACATTATACATTTTTTTTTGGCTGGGTTGGAGTGATATTGTGTTTAAGGTGTTTATCTCATAGAAACAAGGAACAGGGTTTGATTCTTAACTTTGGAATGGAATTGGTTAGGATTAAAATGACCCACAAAGGTAGCTAGCCTACTATTGAACTATGAACCTATGGATATTTTTTTTTTGTATTTTTACATTTTTCACACATCTGAAACCTCATAGCATATTTTTAAAATGGTAGGAAATTTAAATCAAACTGCATAAGGTGGTCATTAATGTAGTTTGTTTATGAATATGAATTCAGGGAAACCGTAGGGGTTGGGGGTGATGTAATATAATGTTTAAGGTGTTTACCTCATAGACACAAGATTCAGCATGTGATTTTCACCTTTGGAAAATAAATCAATTAGGCTAAAAATGGCCGACAAGGGTAGGTAGGCTAGTACTAAATTATGAACCTATTTTTATTTGCAGATTTTGAATGGTAGTAAAATTAAACCAAACTGTACCAGATAATCAAGAGTTGATTACTATTGTAGTTATCTTATGAATATGAATCTAGATATTTCTAATCATTAGATGGCCATCTCCTCCCAAAACTCCTATATATTTGTAAGTGTAATAAGGAACCATTCTGTTTTTCTAGACTTAAACGACAATCCATATACAGCTAACTGTTTTAGTGCTGCAGTTATACATCAGCAGCAATCTGTTTATATTTAGTGTACATGTAAATTCCAGCAATAGTTGCATACCTTATCTCCAAATAATTTCAACCATTACAGGCCTCACTTATCTACTACAGTCATACAAGTATGGGGAGAGAATACACGTCCATCCGGTGCCTAATGCTACAGGTATACCGGTCAATACATCCACATGCAGTTGACAGTGAGCCACCAGGCTCCAGTATAATAACTTCAAAGTATTTGTGAAGTGCTATGGAAAGACAAACCATCTAGTGTCTACCACAGGAAGTCTAAGGATACCAAATCAAACTCAGAGCTGGCATCAAGGATAAGAAAATAATGAGTGTACCGATCTTGACATTAACCAACATTTAACTAAAAGAGATTGGTCAGACTACATCACATAGGGATAATGATCAGTAATCTGCTTAGATCATCAATATAACCTACATTTGTATTAACAGTACTCACAATGCTATGAAAAGACTGCAACTTTTGTGCTTGTAAGTGGTTTCATACCGTGGAATAAGTGCTTTAATTTGCAATATGATAAAAAACAATCATCCTTGGGATACCTGTTGGCCCTATATGTTTGTGGTCAACCAGATGTATAAAGCTCCAAACAATAAAACAGCATTATCATCATGAATTTTCTTTTTAAATCATGCTTTAACCCGTAACATCTCCTTCATATGAACTAAAATCTTGTATGCTTAAGCAGCAAGTCCAGATGACACATATCATCTTTAGATGACATGTTCTCCTCAACTCTGTCATTTTTATACAAAATGGTTGGTATTCTCAGTATAGTTTTAAAGGGATTTCATAAAATGGCAAATATGCCTTGATATGGCTAATTATGCTATAAAATCCGTGGATCACATGCAGTGAAAAGGTCTTTAGCATTAAGGTCTTATAACTCAGTTTAGTACCTATACAAATGTTGGAATCATATGCTGCAGTGGCAGTCATTTTAACCTGGACTGACCTAAGATCAGAGAAGTTATTAGAATATGTGCTACTTTATCTAGAAAATATGATACAAAAAATGTAAACCAGACTAGCCATTGCCGGCCTATTGACAAAGAATAAGTCCTAGGAAGGCACATAACCTGTTTTCTAATGTCAGGCATATTGCAATGAAGCAGTTGCTTTGATCTTGCCCCAAGGAATGAACAACTAGCATACAGTAGTATAACACAGTACAGCTCTGGGAGCATTGCTAAATTAAAGTCATATGCTACTATTAGTAGACCATGGCTGACTAAGTTAAATGCATTCCAGAACCTTCTAAATGGATGTATTGTTAAACTGGTGGAAAGTGCAAATGAGTGTAATGCCCACATTTGAAGAATTCCTGTAATATGCTGCTACTCCCTAAAGTACAGCAGATCTCAGTATTTGCTGTTGACTGAAGACCTCTGCACTTAAGGATCCAAATAACCTGCCAGTTGTTCTGTGTTTTATCTCCTGGGTAAAGGAGCAGAGGCTAATTTCTCATTTCTCTAAGCAAAGGGAAAACTATCGCTCTCTGTAATTTTTGACTATGCTATTTTTCCTGGTAAGGTACCTTAGCATTATTTTCAATTCAGAGGTGGTAAGAAAGATCTTTGGTGTCTGAATAAAAATTTGCTGCCTTCATTTCCCAAGTGGTTCTGTCTTACATTATGCCATCAAATGTTTGTTTATAAGAGTGATGCTCTTATGCCCCAGAAAGGAAACAAAAATTTGTATTCATCATCAATAAGTTGTGATGATTTGGAACATTTACAAGCATGAGAAAAGCAGCTGACATCTTGCTTCAAAAAGATCTTCTAAGGGATAGCAGTAAACAACATCAGAAAAAAAGGCCAGTGCTCCAAAAATGGATGGCATCCACTGTGGAATAAAATATGCAACTAAATTACACTTTTGAAGATATACACATCTATTCAGTCTGCCTCAAGGCCATGGGTAGTATGAAAAACCAGAACTGTGGTGCTTTCCCAGCCTACACAGGTGTGGCTCCCAGCACTGTGTAAACTGAAAGTGCAAGTTTGTGGGTCTATATTGGAATATCGAAACTGCAAAATATCGAATGCCGTTACATCGAACTAGTTACACCGAACCAGCAAAACATCAAAAGGCTGCCAATGACAGCTTCCAATGGGGACATAACACAATAAGGCTGTAGGCAGGGGGCAAGCCCCCCTGTACCTCACACCCCCCACTACTTAAATATACCGACTCTGAGATCGCGCTACAGTGCAGGAAATGGAAATCTTCCATGTCTGTACTGTAGTGCACTGAAGTGCAATCCCCGGAGTGGAATATGTAAGCGGCAGGGGGTCTTGCCCCCTGCATGTAGTAATTTATTTTTAACATTCACTCCACATATGAGTGAGTTTTGCCATTTTGATGTTATGCTTTTTGATGTAAGCATTTCGATGTAACGGGATTCAATATTTTGCCGTTTCGATGTTCCCATATACACCCCAAGTTTGTTGGTATGTGAACATAAATAACAACAACATTTTTTACTCGACTGTGAGGTAGCCATTGTAAGGAAGGGAAAAAACAGCTTCCAGAGGTGACACATCCAAATATAAAACAAAATTCTTCACATCAATATACACTGTTTTCTGCAGGTATAATTACCACACATTGATGTCTGCATAGTTAAATAACTCATGTACGTTTAACAGGTGAAAATGTTAGATGTCATATTTGAGAAGTAACACATTTAAACCACTTTCACATGTATCAAAAGGTCATTGGAAACAGACTCACTAGAAAAAAGAGCTGTGTGATTATACACAGATAATCATCCAAAGTAAATAAAAGAGTAATTATGAGACACGCTCTGCATAAAAGCATAAATAAGTAAAAGTACATGGACCCTACACAATCTCCAGTGTCTAGGCATGCATCACTCTCAAAGGAAAGAAAATCTCTGTAGGGATCGACACAGCCAGAAGTGGAATATATGCAATGCAACATTTAGTGAATGGTTAACTAATATGAATTTTCTTTCATTCATTCTTGAAAGCAGTACTGAAATTGCAGAAAGCTTCCATCTTTATTTGTAAACAGAAGACATTAACTATACTAGTTGTATTGTTGGGTGGATGTGATCAGATAGAACAATTGCACCTAACTGATAATCATATATTTTTGCTGACATTGTGAATGATCATCCTCTAATAAGATAGTAAATGGCATTCCATATGCATATCATGCAATAAAAGGTAATGAATCTTTACGTATACCTTTCTTGTCATACACAACACTTCTGGGTGGTGCAGTGGTGCAGCGGTAGAGTTGTTGCCTCACAGCAAGGGGATCTCCAGTTTGATTCTCATCTGCACGTCCTCCCCACGTTCGTGTGGGTTTCCTCTGGTTACTCTGGTTTCCTTCCACGTTACAAAGACATGCGTCTGGAGTGTTTCTCCCTGGGTCTCCTCTGAAAGTTGGCTTTGTTCCAAGTCGGACTTTCCTGGTTAACAAATGATAAATAAAAACTTCTCTTTGTCCAATTTGGAACATACAGATTTTACATAGGATTCAAATTCAGTGGCTTTCAGAGTAACAAGTGCAATGAGCAGGAGGGCAAGATCAACACAGCTGGTAAATTATAGCATTTTCTAGTTAACAATGTATCATTTGTTACTTATATTCACATTTGACAGATTTCATAAGTTGTGCTCACAGAAAATAACTTTCAGAGTAGCCTCATATAGCCTCAGTGGGGTGGTTTAAGGAGTGCATTCCTTTCTGCATAAATATAGAGCTTTAAAAGTACTTATATCATATCTGGTGTGTTTTAGATATAAAAGACTTATTGAAGTCTTGGTGTTTTATGCCATGAGTACTAACATATTCACTTTTTCAAAAGGTCCATTCATCTTTTCCAATTTTGCTACCCACAACTGTAAACTTTATTAACAGAGTCTGTGGTTTATCTTCTATTATGCTGATCACTATCCCAGAGTTAGGTGCGAAGTGTGAATAAATTTCGAAGAGAATTAACATATTAGGCCTCTGTCATCGTTACCAAATGCACATAAGGTAGACTGGTAATTGCCTGTGGAGGGGGGGGTGGGGCAACCAAGAAATCAGAAAATGAGTAGTGTTTTTTTTTCATGCTATCTGTGAAAATTCTTGAAAGTTTACAATACTTTTCAGATTTATGAAGAAAAAATGCCATTATTTCTGAGATGTGATAGCATTTTTAAAGCTTCTGTTGACTGAGAAAAATCTGCCATGTATCTATCATTTGTTTTTATGAAAACATGATGTCAAACTGAGTCTAATGAATCATATGCCACTGATTTAAGGAAGTATGACAGAGACTAGGCATTATCAGATGAGGATAGATTAATAGGAGAGTCATATAAGGAGATTTAATGTTTAACAATGGGAATGATGCGTGCACTCTAAGTAAAATTACTTAGTCACAGTTAAAACAGGTTATTCACTTTAGACTGAGTGTAAAAAGGCAAACACTTATTTGGTTGAAATTAAATGACTGACAGTAATTTGATGGAGAACATAATCTGATACAAATTTTAAAAAGGGCAATTTATATGAAATTTGTACTGGTAAAACCCTCTCTCCACTGATATCTAGGGAGCTGTTCTCCATACACCTTTACAAGCATACCGCAATGCTCTTATTACAATATTTTCATTATGGAGAAAGCAATGTCCTGTATTAGATTATCTGTCTTAAAGTTGTGAAAGTGCTAAAAGACCACTCAGAAGTGTATAAATTAATAAAGATTGAATGAAAGATTCAGAATTCTAAAGGAAATAGTTACTCTGAGCATACCTCTCTATGACCTCTCAGTACAAGAAACCTGGACAAAACCAGAAATATTGGGAGGCAAAGGTCCAAAAATAGGGATATATTTTTTAAATATTGCTCCTATAACCATAGAAAGTTGTTAGAATCATAGATTTTTAATTGTTATGTATTTTATGTAGAATACGAAGTCTGAAATTCAAATGTCTGTCATTATTTTCTATTATTTAGTGACTTCAATCCTCAGTGATTTTCCAGAAAACCACAATATTTATGAGAAGAGACCAAAAATATGAGACAAAAATCTGGACATTCTGTGAAAATCTGGACAGTTGAGAGGTAAAACTCAGAATTAAAATGAGTTGTTAAAGGTTAATGAAAAGAATAATAAAAATGTCACTCATCCAGTCCATATGAGTTGCAGTTATCACCTTGATAAAAGAAATGTCTTGCATTCATTCAAAAGTGTTGAAGATATGGAAAAGTAATCACTTTGTTAAACTATCAAAAATCTAAGAAGCGGTTTTTCATTTAAAAATATTACATGTTTTAAAATCAGGAAAATGGGTTGTTTATGAACACAGCTTCTATTAAGGTTATACATAGGGAAGCTAGTGAGCAAGAACAAAAGGGCAGAAAAGGTGCAAGTAGAACATCCGCTGAAAATCTGCAAAGTTTAAAAATAACTGAAATGTGTTGTTTGGATTATATTATAGGTGTCACGTTTAATGCATGATCTGCTAAAATTTTCAACATTCCATTTTTGAAAGAGAGCAAACGGAAACATCAATGTGTGGACTGATTTTTAAATTGCTTTCATATTTTACACCATTATGTCAAGTCAATGGAATATAAAGAGACTGTATGTCAGTATAAAATTATATACATAATATTCCCTAGATCACCAGCAAATGGAAATGAAGCTGTGGCTATGACCCAAGAGACCTAAGTCTGACAAATGGATGTGATCGCTGAGGATTCAGTTAGAGAGTTTTTTAGCTTGACTATCCCATGGAGAGGGAATTCATTTCAGGCTATGGCTTCAGTCCAAAGTAAAGACCATGAGCCCCAGGCCTGACTTAGTTGCTGAGGAATGCAGAGCAGATTGCCAGTTGAATGCTCAGTATTAACATCATTCATAACAGGCAGGGGCATAGGACTGTGCATATAAGTTAAAATAATAAATCTTCTAAACCTCCCAAGGATGATTGTTCATCTCATTTCAACCTTTGTCCCCAAATGGCAATTTGAATATGGAGAGCAACTTGGGGGAAAGAAGTGGATACGAGCAAGCAAGGGGTTCAATGATTAGGGAAGGGAGGATAAAAAAATACAGTAAAATGCATAAGTCAGTTCTCAGTTGTTGGGACAGAAATTACTCCTTTGATTTTTGAGTAGTTGACTTGTCAGAGAGCTGGCACTGGAAAAGCAAAGCAAGTTCATAGATATGATATATGATCTTTACATTTGCAGTTTTATGATTTACCTACAGGCTACAAACAATTATTTACTGGCTTGAACAGACTATCACAGGTTTATGATACTGCAGCATGTCCTATAGTGGTAGTGTCTAACTCAATTTTCATGAAAAGTAGCAAAACATATGTCCAGTAGGAATATAAAACAACTAAACCCCATGGAGTGAACATCTCTGATTAGGAAATATTTAGCTTACTAAATGAGTTAGCAGCATGGTTACTGTGGTAAAACCAGATGTGATTCATATTTGCAATGATTCACAAGATTTTAATAAAGCTGTAAAAAGGAAACCATTATATATTTGTACAACTAAATTATTGCTGTCTGCCCCTGATAGCTACAGAGCATTTTTGCAATCAATGACAACCAAGAATTTTGGAACTTTTAATACACAGAATTCTACAATATGTACTTTTGGCAGATTGTTGAGGTTTTCATTTGGGGAATCATCAGCACCTGGGATGTTTCAGAAAGTTGTTGCACACAATGGACTAGAAAGTGCTGCTTGTTTAAATTATAACATATTAGAATGTGGGAAAAATGAATGATGTGAGACTGATTGAACTACATTAAGAGAGACTGAAAAAACGAAATCAAGCAGTGATCAAAATTAAATATAACATTTGAATTAAGGAGTTGTGATATATGAGTTCTGTATGTTATTCTGCTGATCTCAATCCACACATTGAGAAATTATAGAGCTCTGATGAGAACACCTCTGCCTGATAGCACACAGGCCCAAATGAGAGCATTTTTGAAATGATGCAGTGTAGTTCAAGGTTTACTGGGAGGATTTCATATTTAAGTTTCCAGTTAGTAAATTATTGTAACATGCCACAGAATGTCACTGCAATATAGAGCAAAACACAGTAAAAGCGTTTTGAATTGCTTAAGCAGTAAGTGAAACATCCATAATACAGGATTTGTTTAAACAAGAAACATCTTTATTAAACCATCACTTACTATATAGGCAATCATACATTTATATAAATAAAAACGAATCACATCGACACAATCCTAGTTGCAAGCATTTTACATCACAAACCATACTAGCACACTCCCAGTTGCAAACATCACTTATAATCTACCCAATCTTTCTTACACAAACAAACCATAGCTCATTTAACTCCTGCTGCCTTTTAGACCTCATTCCTCCCTTGTATGTATTGTTCCCACAATTCCCATTTTTCCCATGTAGTTTGCTCCTACTCATTTCTAAAGATCTCAGTTCCAGTTGTTTTATCCCTGGTACTATATTCATTACTTGCACTATAGTTGGTTTAGATTTTGATTTCTATTTTCTAGTAACTGCTTTTTTGGCACCCACCATTATTAGACACAACAAAGCCTTACCATATCTAGGCAGTTGTGATTCTGTATCATAGCTCAGAAAAATCATGTCCATTGTTAGACCAGTCTGCCTGATTTGATAAGAATAAGCCCATTTAAATCCCAGGTAAGGTGAGAGTCCTATGTCTATGTAATTTTCTTTACCAGACCATGACTAGAATTTACTGACATGATTCATTCACATGGGAGGTGAGAGTCATTGATTAGAAGGAAGGCTATCTTGCAAATATTATGGACACCCATCTATTTCTGGCTTAACTCATTGAAGAACAGTCTTTGATGTCTACAAATGGTGTTACAAGGAAAAATGCATGCATGCTATCAAACCTCGCAGTATAACTGCATCACAGCATCACCACCACTTCTAATATTGTCTGCCATGCACCAAAATTCCTGGTTGGGTCAACATGACAGCAGTCAAACCACCTCTCTCATACCAAAAAGGGCAACATGGAAATGGCCTATCAGCCCCATCTCCCTGCTTCTGATGCCACTAATTCAAAATGGGTATTCTAGGACATAGTCAAAGCTTTAACCCTTTATGCCACAGTGCTGGAAAATTAGAATAATTTTGTGTCTGACTGTTCATATCTTCACTACACATGAAAAATAATAGCTCTTTTAATCCTTGGGAAACAAATATGCAGATCAAGCATAGGATTACTTCATCGTTTGAGTATGGTCTTTCTGAGGATGTGAATTATAGCTATTTGCTAAACTGCATTCAGCTTGAAATGGAATATACATTTGAAGAAATTCCGCACTATCACTGACTTAGTGATGCTTAAAGTGGTTCTGACCTTGCATGACGTCAGCTCAAGTACCAGCTAACTGTTTGGGTTGTGCAAAAAAATAAAAAATAAAAAAATGAAAAAAATGACAGGTGACTAGTAATGGAATGTTTACTCTAGACAAATATTTGCTAAAGCACGATTGTTTATGAATGTTTTATTAATTTGAATTGTACTTTTGCTTTGCACTTCTGAGTGATACTTAGCAATTGTTTAATGGATAGTTAAGCATTTAGTGCAGATCAGAAACATTACCAATGGCATAGCAATGACTATCCACAGTGAAAAAGCCATAGTGATAGTAGTGGGAGAGTGGGGTGATTTGTTCCATGCAAATATTGTTTAATTAATTGATTAACGGATGACTGATATAACCAAGCAAACTTTGATAACTGAATGACTGACACATATAGCAAGAGCAAGACATGATCAATTAAATAAATAAAAAAAGATAAAAAAAGGTATTTCTGGGGCCCAAATGCAAGATTGTTTCACCAGAGTAATACAGACTTATATGGAAGCAGCTTATGGATCTAACTACAGATGTCAGCTTAGCTGGATTCAGCATAACCTGATATGATCAGCAATTGATAACTATTTCTTTCTTCGATGCTAAAAAGCTCATTTAAACATGGTGTCATGTTAAAGAAGGATATTGTTCAGGTATAATCTGCTTCTGTTGAATTGTGAATATGTACTTCTGTTTTTCACTCTACGTCTAACAGAAAAATGAGTGAAATGTATGAACCTAGAATTGTAGTTTTAGGGCAACATTATTTGTTAGACTCTGCCTCAAAAGACAGAAGGAGAAGACATAGGGATACCTCTAAAAATCAGTCAGATTTTTTATTTATGGCAAAGTGTCTCTCCTCTCATTCACTCTCAAGAGGTTGTTTTCTTATAAAAAATTTGGTTAATAGTCTGTGCTTTTAGAACACAATATTTAGTTACTGAGAATATTCTCTGCTAGCATTTTTTTAAGTAGTAGCTTGTGATTCATGTTATCAAATATACTGAAAGTCCAATGCATCCTAAACTGTCTTCTCCTAAAGGAGCTGAGAACCAAGTTGGGACAATTGTGTTATATGGTTTGTGACTGTGAGAAGATAAAATCTCTTTAATTTCTGATTCAAAATTTAGTTAAGTTAGATAATCTCATTTTAATGTGAACTAAATGTGGATTATATAGCACAAGGAAATAATTTCTGTTGTGAGTGTTTGACATTCATGCCCAGCATTTTATAAAGTTCAGGACAATATGACCTGAAAGCACCCATTACATTTACATTGGATATAATTAACAATTGTGAGGAACCATGAAAAGAGAAACAGCTAAGAAGCAAGAACACCCCCCCTCCCCACATCAAAACGCTTTTACTGGCTGAAAGCAAGTGCTCACAGATGCAGCAATGGCACTTCTGAGCACTGTTTCCAAGAAGAAGGATAAGTTCTAAAAGAACCAACAGTAGAATTTTTAAATAATTCACTAATGAAAAAAGATGGTATTGACAGCAAAACATTAATATTTGTTATTTTCATTTAGTAAAAAGGCAAGTATTCATAGGAGTGGCAGCAATGTTTTAAGTACTTGGTGAAGTTTTACAGTCCAGTATTTATTTATTTATTTATGTATTTACTTATTTGATAAACAGGAAAGTGGGCTCATTTAAGTCTCTTTAAGCCATGACCCAGACAAAGACATAGAATACAGTAGGAAAACTATATATAACAAAGATATATATATATATATATATATATATATATATATATATATATATATATATATATATATATATATATATATATATTTTTTTTTTATAGGTATACTCACTTTCATCGAGTCACCCAAATGTTGACCTACCAAATGTTGACTGTAAAATGTCAACAGAGCCAGCATCAACACATTACCATACATGTGTAAAAAACAAATCTGGTACATGCAAAATTTAAAATAAACAAAAAAAAAGTTGTTTTTTTGCAGAGAACAAGCTGCCCCCCATTCCCCTTTTTAACAATATATATTAACTCTGCGACTGCAAAATATCAGGGCAAGGACATATTCCCCAACCCCAAGGATTATGCATTCTCTCACACACTAGTCAACCATCTGTTTAGTCAACCCAGTGCAGTCGACCTAACAGATGTTAAACAAACATCAGTTAAACCAATAGCAGTACACCAATATATACAGATAAAAAAATAAATAAAAATAACAAGGAACATACATTTCAATAATATAACATAACTGCAGTAGAAATAGTTGGGAAAACAAAAATATTTCTAAATGACCAGAATATATATGGTTGTCTAAGAGCAGTAATGGCTGGGCGGCACTAGCTACTGTCTCTAAAACATTTTCATACTGAGACTATATGGAGGTGTTCAGATAGAGCTTCTCTGAAATTGTTAAGGGAATCTTTATCATTTATATCAGAAGGCAAATTATTCCATAATGTACCCTAGTCTGGAAAAAAATGTGCTCAACCAGAACCGTTTTAAAAAGTGGAATGCCAAGGTAGATGATGTCGTCTTGGGAGTTTCATAGTGGGTATCTCTGCTCTCTAAAGAGGAATAACATTTTTAAAGGAAGGCAGTAACCCACTTTTAGAACTTTATCCACAAGGGTGTCAAGTAATACATTGTTCTTTCAGTAACAGGCACCCAGTTCAACTTGTGCAAAAGAAGGCAGTGGTGAGTCTAAGAGACAAAGAAAATCGACAAACCTTATTTCCAGCCATCTGTAATAGTTGTATATTGAAGGCTGAATGAAATGCTAAAGGGGTAGGCCACACTCCAGATTAGGTAGAAGTATGTTTTTAGCTAAGACAATTCTAGCTATTGGGGAGAGAAGGTGGGCAAATTCTGTAGCAGAGTTTAAGCTGAGAAAGAACTTTATTAGTGATGTCAGTGTGAGCAGAGAGGATAGAACAGAGATGAATGGTGAGGCTTAAGTCTTTATAATCTGAAACAAAGGAGATAATGTTTCTATTGTCAGTATAAGAAATAAATGGTAGCTTGGGGGACTTCTTCATGCAGAAGAACACCATGACAACAGTTTTATTATTGTTATTCAGAAGTTAGTTAGTAGAAGCCCTGCAGCATAGATTGAAGAAGGCTTTTAGCACATGAGTTTGCAGGTTGCTGGTCATTTATTTGCATGAAGAAGGCGAATGTCTGTGTATAGTATGATGTTTAACGTGAGCAGGTCTTCTGGTAAGGCATTAATGAATAAAGAAAACAGTAAGGGTCCTAAATCTAAACCTTGATGGACACCAATTTTCAGTGTGCCATGGGTAGAAATGTGGTTATTACAATGGACTTGAAAAGTGAAATTTCTAAGGTGACATTCTAACCAAGTAATAGTATTTGAGCCAAAGTCAAACCTTTCCATCTTGGAGAGAAGCAATTTGCGTTACACAGCTTCCAATGCCCTAGTCATATCTACAAATGTTTCACTAGTAAAGAGTCCATCATTGATATTACTATAATGCATTTTGTTGCAGAAAGTAGTGTTGTAGAATTACTGAGGACATTTCAGAAACTGGCTAGCCTTCTGACAGTGTGAACATTGTCTCTAGGTGCTGGTCACTGTTGTTTACATCACATCCTGACTCTATATACAAAATGGGACAAAGGGAGTTGATGGCAATATCGTTTGCCAGACAGGTGGCACTAACTACTAATTTAATTGAGTAGTTGTTTGTAAAAGGAGTTTTTCAAAATGTTTTCTAGAGGGCAAAGATGAGATGGGTCAGAAGTTCTAAAGGGTGTTTGTGGAAATCACTTTAGGCACACTGATGATGGTGGAATGTTTCGAAGGTAGTGGAAAAATTCCAGCAGTAAGACATAAAATTGTAGCTGAAGGTAAGAGGTCTGGCATTTTATCTGCTGTTATCCTGGTAGATTAGGAAGGAGAAAAGAGATTTTTGATTTGAAGTGTTTCAGACTTTTCAGAAGGTTCATGGTCTCTTTTACTGAGATCTCACCGAAGTGGAATATTGCAACATATTCAACAATGGGGTAATGTTGTGGATAAGGGTTAATGCTGGATGGTATGTGAGGGTCATTTGTTTGGAGAAATGAGTTGATGATATCTTGGATGGAAGAGATGAGGAAAGATTTATATTTCCCAGAAGGATTAATGCTAGGATCATGCGATGAGCAGCTGTAAGAGACAGTGAAGTGGTAGGTTGCCCAGTAAGCTGCTTAACTTACTTTCAAAACTATTTTAGATTACTAGTAGCTGCCATTTGTTTATTATTAATGCACAGTGCCTCAGCAGAGTTAGTCACTATTCTAAACTGTGTTTTTATTCTGAGCTAATTTTGACATAGTCAGTTATAATTCTGGTTTTGTTTCCAATTTGACCTGGTCCCACCCCCTTGTTTCATGAAATATTTAATATCTCCTGAAAGCCATGGGCAAACTTGTCTTCTTAGTCTCCTGCATATGCATAGGAAGAAGGAGTTCTGGATTCATGACAGGATATTATTGAAAACAGAGAAGGATACTGCATGGTCATTAAGCAGGTATAGAGGAAAACAATCACTGAGACTTATGTACTGGTCTTAGGTGGGAGCTTTAGTGCTGAAAATAGATGACCTGTAACAATTTTAGGGATGGGATAATGATTTGAAAGACCAAATGATGATGGGTTTGGCAAGCAGCTGTGGGGAAGGAGTGGGATGGAGGTTGTAGGATTAGGGAGTGGGTGGGCCTACAGGATTAGGGATCAGGATGTGAATGTTAGAGTTAGGGAACAGGAAGGGATTTTTACAGTCAGGGAGCAGGAAAGAAGTATAAAATTTAGAGAGCAACTGGGGAATTTAGGTTTAAGAAGGGGGATTGACATTTTAGGTTTAGAGAGAAGAAAGGAAGTTTTAGGCTAGGGCTAGGGATTGATCAGTGAATTTAGATGTTTAAAGGGAGATGGAGTTTTATGTTTAGGAGTGAATGGGGACTTTAAGGTGAAGGGGAGTGGAGATTTAAGCAAAGAGACCAAAAAGTCCAGTTGGAAACTTAGTGGGAGATTTAGGTTTAGGGTTTAATTTCTGGTATAACTATGTAAATTATAAGAATAGGTGTTGAAAGGGCTATGTAGAAATGGGAGGCCATGATAGTGGAAGTCAGAGCACTTGCTTTTTGAGCAAGTGGCAGCAATTATGTGTGCCATGAACTACAAGCATGTGAGCCTAAAACAATGTAGAGTTTGGAAAGAATACACATTTTAACTGAATGAGCACAGAAACATATATATGGGTGTGTAATTTTGTTAGAATTAATAGGTATTGCTATTAAATGGCCACTAAAGAAGAATATTTTCCCCTGGAAATTACAATAATTTACTTTTCACTACAAAATAATGAAGATAATCAAGAATTGGCAGGAGAAGTATACTATGATTCTTGTCATTTAAGAATCCAATATAACATCTTCTGTTTTTAAAGAAATGTAATCTCAAAAGACATTCTTCATTCTGTTAAAAGTATATGCTGAAGTTTTACCTGTTGTTTCAAGAGAAGAAATAAGCTTTTTACATGTTAGCCTTAGTACTACAGAACATCACTGTACTAATTTTAATTTTTAGCTTGAAGTCTATCACATCATTTGTGTCTCTAGTTTTAGTGCTAGACCTTTCAAGGGCTACATGGAGCCAGTATACCTTTAAGGCATTTCAGCATCCATATGTGCTGTGTATAACCTAGATGAGAAATGGATTGACCTTTGCCTCATCAGATGTCCATTTACTGCAATTTACTAGTTTGTCTGTGCTTTAATTAAAAAAAAGAGAAACTGATGATTTAAGTGAAGTAGATTTTTATAAATGGTCACTGTTCCACAATGCATTATTTTGCCTCCTGAAGCCTATAAACATCAATGAAACAAACATGAAAAACAGGTGTTATTATCAGTAAACTGTGTGAACACTACTGTGTAATCTGACATGTGAGCTCCAAACTAATCATAAGAAATACTTCACTGAAACAAATAATTACATATGTTACAAATTACTTTGTGTTATATTAAATGTGAATTATAAGGCTATATGACACACAGACTACTCTGTTGAGTTGTAATACTGTGCCACCTGTTCCACACTTATCCATGTCACTGGAGTCATTTCTGATCTTCGAAGACAAATGCATAACGTTCACCTTGAAATGCCAGTAGCTCTCGAAGATGAGCTCTTGTTTTAGCATATAACATGAGGCATACCGCATTAGCAGTTAAACACCACTATCATGCTGTTCTGAAATGACAGTTCCACAATATCATTCTGAAGTGCCTGGTGTGATAATAGAACCCACAGATTTCAGATCTTCCATCGTTAAAGACAAGTCTGCAGCCTGCTGACCTAGTGAAGCTGACAACATCAAATTATTTCAGTTCTCCTGGTGAACTTAGTTACACTGTCAAAATAATATGTCAAATAAAATATATTAACATACCTGTGTTCTAGTATAAATAAATGTGTCTATATGCTCAAAACTACTCATTAATGTTTGATTGCATTGGATCTTTATTGACATGAATCTTTTTTAAATAATGAGTTTCTGCTGTTAGGCAGCAGTGCATCTATCTTGTTACTGTAAGTGGCAATATGTTTTATGTTAAGAAAAAAAGCATAACAAATGCGTGCTGATCTGAAATAGAATGAATAGTTGATAGGAAAATGACACATTTCACAATGGTTTTCTGATAATCTTCCTTTGGCAGCCTTAGCTATCAAGATGTTAAGGATAGACCATTTCTACTAATAATAGGTTGAGCAATGTATCAAAGTTTCTTTAAAATATGCTGTGAAGTTATTTATATATCTGAACTATGTCCATATTATATATACTAACTACTAGGGACTTAAAAATGCATTCTGATATGATTCTCTGTATTATCATTGGCTGCCAATTTTATTACTTATTTAAATAAAGTGTAAGCATCTCCTTAACTCTTTAAAAATCATCTTCTTATCTCAGTCCTGAATCCTCAAATGACAATTCGGCCCCATACAGTAAGGACTGCAAAACATGTCTATAAGTGCCAATGAGAAATCATACTAAACAGCAGAAGAATTGCTTATCATAGATTAATTCCCATTTATAATGATTTAAAAATTAAATATGTTTCTAGCATTGCATTTCAAGCCACTTTTTGTAACCTTCTTATTTTTGTCTGCTAACAGAAAAACCTGTGAAAAAGATTACTGTCCTGTGAGCTATTATGAAATTGCAGCATGGGAAGTATATAGGATTAAGGAGTTGGGTGAAGCATGCAGTGAAAGAAATAATATTTTACAGCACACATGGGTACTACTGGCAGTTTTAAACTCTTTCATTATAATAAAACAACCTTGCCAAATGCTTATCATTTCAAATTGACAGAGTGTGAACAGTACTTGAGCCTTAGGGTTGGGGCTGTTAACTTGATAATGCTATAATGCTTTCTGTGTTTTTCTAAAAAAAAGAATAAAACAAAGAAAGGCATATTGAAATTAAATAAAAAGAAAAATAATTTACTGAAATTAGTTTATCGCCATGCATTTGAAAGTGACAGTTCAGAATCAAACTGAATTTACTTTACATTCTCTTGACTGGGAAAGTGTGTTTATACATCTTAAATAAAAAATATAAAGTGAATTTGCAGGGATATTAAAGGTTTGTTTAACCTTATTTTCAGTGAGATGTGCATGTGTTCATCCATACAGTGGTGAATTAAACCCATAAGACTTTGTTTGCTGTGCTCATTTTAAACAGATGGACAAGCCTCCCCTCATTCAGACAGGTGATCTGTGTTGATTAGATTTTAAATAGGAACAGCTGTAGAATACAACAAAGCTGTGGGAGAGAGGAAAGCTGAGAATGCTTTCTTCCTTCAGAGATTAAAACAGGATCAAGGGCTAGAAACAGAAGCTGGAACATGCAGACAGTGCAATTCTTTTTGAATTTGTAAAGGTTTAAAAATTTCCCCTATTTCAACGTGCAGGTCATAAGTTCACACCTAATCCCCAAACATTCTTAAACATTTAAATTAAATTACTATACTAGATGTGAGAATTTGCTGAACTAATTAATTTTACATTTTCCTGAATCCATGAGGGTGACTTCAGAGGTGTGCCTTTATGGAAAAGCTTATTAGAGCCAGAGAACTGTATGAAAGGAATTAATGAAATTGTATGAACAAAACTGATGTTTTCTTGTTCATTTTCTTAATTCAGAAGTTGCAACAGCATTTCCAGATCATTTTCTGTCTCACTATCACTAAAAGCAAGTTTCTGTGCAGCTAAATAGTGTAAACAATGCTCATGTTTTGCATTCTGTTTTTCACATAAAGAGTCTATAGCAATCTATTTGTCCTCTACATACTCACTGGGATGTAATGGTTCCACATAAGCTGGGCATTTATTTAAAGTTTTCAACATTCGTAATGGGTATAATCTTTGAAAGTTGGTATGTGTGCTGTCTGCCAAGATTTGTTCCAATTACAGCAGAAAGAATTAGTCCAGTTTCTAGAATTGGTATGTCACAGCAAGCTGCCCTCCAGTTTGGTTCTTAGTCGAGATGCCTTCTGTACAGAATCTGCATGTCTTCCTTTTGTCTGTTTGGACTTTCTCTGGGTGATCCAGTCTCCTTGCACTTTTCCACAGACATGTGGTAGGTAGTCTGGAACATTCTAAATTGTCCACAGTTCTGAATGCTTGTCAGCTTCTGCCCCTCTTTGCCTAGTAAATTTCATGGGTTTTGATAGCTGATTACATGGTCACAATAGGAGCTGGTTGTGTCTTGTAAGTGTGTGTGTGTGTGTGTGTGTGTGTGTGTGTGTGTGTGTGTGTGTGTGTGTGTGTGTGTGCTGTGTGTATTATACAATTATGTATGTGTGTGTATACATACATGCGTATATACGTATAGATGTGTGTGTGTGTGTGTGTGTGTGTATATATATATATATATATATATATATATATATATATATATATTCACACACATACCTGTCTCAGGAGAAGGGTCATATTCCCCAACCCTGGTGATATTTCATACACCCATTGACCATCTGCTTTGTTAGCCAAAGTGTGTCAACAAAACAGGTGTTGACATTTGTAGGTGTAGACCACTTCTGCATCAAACAAATATATAAATTAATATCTGATTTCTATCTATCTATATATATATATATATATATATATATATATATATATATATGTAGTATCAAATATTGGTCTATAATATCCCAAGCTGCATGGTCCAAATGAAAACAAATACTTAACATTTAAAAGAGTAACACATGAGGAAGCATAACATTTTCATGGTGACTGCCAAGATATGAGGCACAGTTATAAAGACCAGACAGCATTAAATGCAGTATGTTTCAAAATGGATGATGATATTTTGCTAGCTTTTTGTCAACTCTGCATGCAAAGTATTTATAAAGGTAAAAGAAAAGTTTGCTAGCAAGACAATAATAACAAATTTATATATTCTGACCTACATACATTAAAAATATAATGAGAGTTATCAAGAAATATGAAAAAAGAAAACTGATGATGGCCCTTAGACCGTTGAGATACTGATGTAAATAACCCACATAAGAGCAATCTAAACAAATATAAGCACATAATTAATTAAAAGATTTTTCATGACCATATGCACCAGTTAAAGGGTGGGCAGAAAGTACTTTGAAACTGCCTATGTCTGGTGACCTTTTGGGTTGTGTGTGTCACTTATGCTGATAATACATTTATTGGAATAACCCATGGTACTATGATATCCCTTGGGGCAGCACATAGTGTAGGTTGTGCCTGGTATTATGATGACTGATACATAATGACATCTAAATCTGTCTTACAAACTGGGAAATTAGATCATGGAGGAGATGTGGCTAATGACTTCATCATACAGGTACAAAATATTTGTGTGTGTGTGTGTGTGTGTGTGTGTGTGTGTGTGTGTGTGTGTGTGTGTGTGTGTGTGTGTGTGCGTGCACGTGTGGTGTGGATGCATGCCTGTGCAATGTGTTTGTGTGTATTCAGCTTTGCAGAATTATTCAGAGCATTAGAGCCCAAGTCAGCAAAGCTGAACAATCACATTAAATCAACAGAACGGGCACCAACTTGGATCTTGCAAAGACAGGGATAGGCAGGTCAAAATACTATTGTGTAATCCAAATGCAATGAACACACACACACACACACACACACACACACACACACACACACACACACACACACACACACACACACACACACACACACACACACACACACACACAAATGTGTATATGCATCTACATATGAATCTGTTAACCAGCATTCACTGTATATCTGTGTATGTATATATATATATATATATATATATATATATATATATATATATATATATATATATATATATATATATATATATATATATATATATATATATATATATATATATATATATATACACACACACAGTGGATATAGAAAGTTTACAGACCCCTGTTAAAATGCCAGGTTTTTGTAATATGAAAAAATGTACCCTTCTCCTGGCTGATACCTTTCAACAATGAGATCCCATTGATGCTTTGAAAGCTTTCTGCTAATCATGGCTTTTGCTGTAGTAGGCAACTAAGTAAATGTCAGGAAAATGCTACTAGGATAATTGAACTTTATTTGGGGTTAATGAGAGTCTCTTTAATTGATGGCAGATGTGTACCCAAGAAGAAAAGGTGCTTCATCAAAGTATTAGTTTAAGGGTGTGCACACACAACAAAGTATTAGTTTAAGGGTGTGCAAACTTATGCAACCAGCGTATTGTATGTTTTTTGTATTTTTCCCCTAACAGATTTGTTTGTTTTTCAATTGAATTGTACAGGTTGTAGGTCACATTAAAGGTGGGAAAAGTTCTGAAATGATTTATTGTGGTCTCATTTTTTATATCATGAAAACCTGGCATTTTAACAGAAGTGTGTAAACTTTTTGTATCCACTGTATATATGTATGTATATATATATATATATATATATATATATATATATATATATATATATATATGTGTGTGTGTGTATATATATGTGTGTGTGTGTGTGTGTGTGTGTTGCTCGTGGATATTACCAGTGTTTCCTGTGCAAAAACATCAAATTCAAAGGATTCCAAACCACAAAAAAACAATTTGAAAATAAAAAGAAAGTACTTTCCTTTTCTGATCAGACAACATAAAAATAATTGATAGATAGATAAATAAAATTAACATCACAAACAGACCTACTTTGTCTGAATAGTGATACACCTAGTGAAAGTGTTTTTGGTAAGAAAATATGTTGGGCTGGGCTTAGGGGGCAGGTCCGGGCTTCATGTTAGGGTTAGCACACATGACTAAGGCAGAATCCTCTAACTTCAGTAGATATAAAGGTGATTGGTATTCTATTTTTAGGTATGATATTCTCCCATAATGGCTGACTAAACAGGAGATATCATAGTAATCTAACATCAAACTCAGTCATTTTAACTTTTATTGAATGCAGTGATAAGGTTGCTTAACATTTCATTCATAAGATTCAGGTATATCTATATCTATTTCTGCTATCTCTCTTTCTCTCTCTCTCTCTCTCTGTATATATATATACTTATGTATTGTAGACTCTGGAGGTCAAGGAGCCTTGATTATAATAGATCAGAAGAGCAAAGATCAAGACCTGAACAATATTCCATGCATGGTGATATCAGCATACTCACACTCCATTAAGATGAAAATGCATTTTTTAAAATATGCTGCACTTGGCCACTTTGCCTGATGGCAACACACATTAAAATGTTTTAATAAACTGAGGAAAATCCTTCAGCATGACACTACCCTCTTTGTTTTATATACTTGATTCACCCCAATTGATTAAAAATCATAGCACACTTCTTTCAAAATCATAACACACTTCTTTCAGTCATATGGGCTAGTCAGTAGAAGGCATGGTGGGGGCAAGTTTCAGGCCTAGTTCCTGATGAAGTTTTAGCAATAAGGAGATATCTATCATTGTAAACTTTAAAAGGTTATTCATGTTTTTTTTTTTTTTAAGAGCTTTATGACAAATTTCCAGGCCAGGCCAGGATGAAGGCCATCATGTCCCAGGCCAAAGCCTTATTTGAAGAAGTAGAGGAGTAATTTCAGCAGCACAAGAAGACTACAGAAGCTTCATGTGGGAAGAGGTTTCACCTTAGATAGTAGCAGATAGTAGCAGATGATTTGTCGGAAACACTGCTAGTGGATAAGTGGCCCATGTGGCAGGAATGCCAGAAAATGGGAGAACCAGGGTCAGAAGAGGTTGCGGTGGCAGCAACTACAATGGATAAGCCGAATGCTGCCACAGGTAATGCCAGTGATTTCCTGTTTTTCAGGAAAGACACAGGTTCAGTACAGGTAGAAGAGAATTATTTTGGAGGGTTTTCTTGATGTGCTATCTTAAAGGGTGTAGGGCAAAATTATTTGATTCAGTACAATATTTCCCTGTATCCCATTGATCAATCAGGATAACAAAGCCAGTACCACTTCCACAGTCTTGCCCCAGGGTCAACCATTATATCTCATAATCCAGCCTCATTAAATAACAAGGCTTTAAAAGGGGAATATATAGATACATTTGATTTAGTTGACAGTGAAGGGGTATAATAACTCCAGGATTCACAGGCTTTGGGGAATAAGGACCTCATGACTGCTCTGGAAGTTTTGGGGAAAAGCAATTAGGCGAAGCCTGGCCTCAAAACTGGGGTAACTGTGTTTCTTGTTTCATGTGTTTCATAGCCATTATAGTAGAGAAGGAGCCTGTCTAGTGTTTCTTCTTTTACTGTATTTTAGTTCCATCAAGGAGATGCAGTATTTTAGAGGTTATCTATCCTAGTTGTGGTACAACCAAATGTTTAGAAAATTAAAGGCCACTTACCCTTCTCTTATGTGGTAGGAGCAGCATGTACACACAAGTTTGGGGGTTGTGATAGATAAGTCCAGGACCTTATAATCAGTGATTTTGGAAGAAGCTCTCATCAGATTCAACAACAGGTTATATGCCTGGCAGTCATGCCAGTTCATGTTCTCATTGTGGCAGAGGGCACATCCATTTTGAGTTGTTGGTCTAAGGAAGGTTCCATGTTGGACAAGAAGCTGTCCTCATTAGAAGTGTATTAAGATAGGCAGTGTTCCAATTTAGGGCTCTTCCTTTTGGGGTTTTAGGGGAGAATCTTTCTTTTGAGCCACTCACTGGAGAGAGGCAGTTGGCTTTTCAGGAAACACTAAGATTTTGGCTGTTGTGTTAACAGATTATTCCGACATCTCAGCTAGGCAAGAGCTTGTTACCAGCTTTTTTGAGGGTTTTCTTTTAAAAAAAACAAGTTCAGTTCCCCAATTTCAGCATTGTGATATACTTTGTTCCATCTCTAGTAAACTGGGAGCATTGAAAGACTCACTTGGCAAGGTAAATGCAGTGGGTAGGGTTTTAGGCTTATTTCAGGTATCTCCCTTAGAATTAGTCCCAAGGTTTACACCAAGGCAGTATAGGGTCATTCATCCCTTGTTATTTCTGGCAGACTCCTCAGTGAATTAAAGCATTAGTAGGTCTGATTCCCAGGTGAAATACTTGACTTGGATACCATCAGTGTAATTTGCAAATTCCCTGACCTGGCCTATAAAGGCTGACATAGAGGCAGCTTTTTGCCTACTTCCTATTCAGTCAGAAGATTGGCTTTATTTCAGTATGGTCATTGACTGGTAATTTTACCTCAACACAGATATGCTAATGCTCTGTGGCCTGTTTCTTGTTTGAGAAGTTCTGTTTATCCCTCCGCTGGGCTTGGCAGCAGCATGCCCCTGGTCAGTTAGTTGTCCACTACCTGGATGATTTCTTCTTTGTGGATAATGAAACTGAGGATATCAACTCAGCTTTATCAATTTTTTACAGTTGTTTTTTTCATGATTTAGAGGCTACCTTCTCAAGAACCAAGGAGGAAAGGTCAACAAAATATCTCTGTTTTTTGGGTTTGGAAATTGATGTTAGCACATCCACTTTGAGGCTTCCAGTTGTGAAGGTGAATAAACTAAGAGAACACATAAACAACTTTGTAAGAGCCAAAAAAGGGGAAGTTCACTAAGTCATGCAACTTCTGGGCATATTTAACATTCCTTGCAGTGCAGTCTTTCCTGGCAGGGCTTTTACTTGTGGTTCGGCTAGTCTGCTTAAGGGTGTTAAGCAAATGCACCACCAGGTGTGGATCACATGATGAGTGAAAGAGGACCTTCACATCTGACATGTCTTTCTGTTGAATTGCAATGGTATTGTTTATTGACAAAAGGACTGGGTCACAACCTTAGAACTGCAGCTGTTTACATCTGGGTTTGGCATGGGAGTATACCTTCAGTGTAGATATTTTCCTCCCCATGACCAAGTTGTTGTAAATCCCAGGTGTTCAAGGATATCATGTTCCTGAAACTGATGCCTATTTAGAGGCCACAGTTGTGTGGCAGGACCATCTCTGTAATAGCTGGAGTGTTCCATTGTGATAACATGGCAGTACTTCATATTATTTCCAGAAGAACCTCCAAATCCAGAGGAGTGCAATCATTACTATATCAGCTCATTCTTCACAGTTTGTAGATAAACTTGTCTTTTAGTGCTTCTCCTATTACAGGCAGAGTAGGAGTATCTAAGCAGGTTGGTACTACTAAAAGGCAGAGATACCCCCTTTTGGTACTTTCCTGGGGCTTTGTGTACTGATGCAAAGGTCAAGGGAGTATGAGTGGAGACAAATACTATGATCTCATGGGAGCAATTGCCAAGTTGGTGCAGGGGGTGGAGTGCTCCACACCACCTGGAAAATGGAGTTTTAAGATATCATACTTTATACAATGTTGATATAACCCAATAAAAAGTTGCAATGGCTATTTGGTGAGGTTGCTTGGTTATTAGCAGATCTGACATAATGTTTCATAAAATGCTAGGTGCTGTAAGAAGGTGACTTTTATTAAAATATGCACCTAACAGCAAATTGTCTATGATCTGCAGTATAACTGTGGTATAACAACTCAAGACATTTTAAAACACTCTGTAAATCCTGAATTCATTTGAACAACACTACAAACTAGCTACACTTGCTTATAGTACATTTTTTCATTACATGTACTTTAATTACTGCTATTTCACAGTGATGCTACATATACTATACTAACCAAACCATTACAAAATCCACTATTCATTTCAAATTTTAGAAGTACCTTGCCTACACTGCCCTTACAGCCATTAGCATTGCTATAAACTCTGTCCATGTTTTGAGATTTATAGTTTTCACCCATATGTTCTGCATCTAAAACGAGCAGTCTATATAGTTGTTAGAAAAATGTGTATTTGAATATATGAGAAATGCTAGTTTAAAAGCAAAGTAGTATATAATGCATTTTATTCTATTAATCATATAGTAGAGAGGATTAATTCATGTTTAAATGTAAAGTAGTTTTGAAACTGCAGTGTGGCTTGAAGCAAGCTGACCTTCGACCCTGGCAGATGCTAGCTTAGCAAGTTTTAATGTTTATGCTTTTCACAAATGATTATCTGCTGGGTCAGGAAATTAAATGTGTGAAATAATGAAATCTTCTGCTCTTTCCTGCTGGGATGATTTGGCCTTGTATATGTATTACTGAGATAGCATGCAGCTGTGTGAGAAAGTGTAACAGAGAATAAAGATGTGTTTTAAAAGACTGAATCTGCTATTGTATTCGAACTGATATGAAACCTTGAAGAAGTAACTTTACAGAAAGACATTATGTCTGACCAGGTGGATAGCAAGGCTGTATTGTTACCAGAGGAAAACTTTTTTAAAATATACAGCATCAGCAGTTTTAATGAATAGAGGACTGTAAGCTAAAGTGATGTAGATGCCCTGTGACATACCACGTCAGTAAGGTGGGCACAGCTTGAATGTTAAACCTATATAAAATTGTGTGCTTCCTATTTCATGTTAGACAAAATTCTGTACTTGTACGTTTTTTGCCTCCTGGTGTACACTAGTAAACTTTTGAATCTGAACCTCCTGTGTATTGAATTCTTGATTTTATTTAACAGTTTGGTCCTTCTTAGCCGGAATTCCCTCAGACAGCTGCAGGTCAGAGTCTACCGGTGGTTGAATACTGCGCAGGAGAAGTTACCAAAACTGTTCTTCTTGGGTGAAAAGACCTCCGACTGAATTGTTGTTTAAAGAGGCTGGCCACTTTCTGATCTGTGGCCGAAGAGCAGATATTGGACGATTCAATACCGGAGGCTCAGGTAGGAAGAATTTGCCTTTTTTCTGTTTTAGATCAGGGACTAGGTTACAGTATATTGTTGTCAAGATTTGTTTTGCCGATCAGGGACAAAAGGAAGTACTGTATATTTGGTCATAGATCAGGGTAACAGAATAAGGTAGGCAGTTATTCTAGATAAACTGTGAACAGGAACTGAGAAATTTGATATTACGTGATAAAAAAGGGTTACGTAACATTTTCTTTACTATGGGAAATCAGTGCACTAAAACATCGCGAGATTCGCCCCTAACCGAAGAAGCAAAATACATGCAATTACAATGTTCTGATAACGTTAGGTATTATATGAAATGGGTTAACAAATATGAATTTGATGGTAAACTAGATAAAACTTCACTAGTTAAACTCCTTAAGCAGCTTAAATCTGATGCAGGAGGTCAGGCAAAAAAGCAACGCCAATTAGGCATTCTTCAGGCACACAGGTGGATTGAGGAAGCAAATTGTAGAGAATAGAAGCTTAAAAATTCAAAAACATTATTTTTAGACAAAGAAGATAATAACTTGGTAATAGCAACAGCTCCTACTCCTCCTCCTTTGCCCCCTCCCTTACCCTTTTCAGGATATGAAGCGAGTGGACAGGCTGGTCCACCTCTGCGCTATCCTGAAGTTTCAGCAAGACCACAACCATTTGATAGAGATCCTATTGAAACTAGGTCCCGAACACATAAAACACATAGGGACACAGAATCATATCAAATAGAGAGAAACCTACAGGATGAGAGTGAGGAAGAAATATGCCCACTTATAGAAGTTCCAAATCCTCAGGCAGGACAGGAAGGGCAAAACCCAACACTCTTAGTATATACACCATGGACACCGGAAGATAACTGGAAAGCTACTGAGGGAATCCCCCATCCGAAAGTTAATTTTACGAAATTTTTAGAAGATTTACAAGGCATGAGGTTGAGTTACCACTTGAATGGGGAAGAAGTAGAAAAAGTAGCAAGACAAATTATAGGTCCAGATTGGCACATGATTTGTGGCGCCTGGAATCCTCGTAATGCAGAGCTTAAACCACTCCCACATAGTGACGCAGAGTTAGACAACAGAGTGAAAGGTCTAACGGACTGAATCTCTGAGAAATGGAAACCTAGAGCAGACTGGACTTGCATTAACCAATGCATACAACAGGAAAATGAGACAATAGATGGGTACTATGCTAGATTATTGGAATGTTTTAATAATCATAGCGGTATGTCGGTTCCTGAGAACCAAACGAATGATTCCCCATATGAACAACAATTGAAAAATGCATTTTTTGAAAGGTTGCATTGCACCTATTAGTAGCTTCATTATGAAGCATATGATAGACCATCGAACAGGGAGGCTACAAGCCTTACTTGAATACGCTAGACATGCTGAAAGACATTTTAATAGTAAAAAGAAAAAGAAGGCACAAGTCTTCACTGCTGAAGACAGAGCTGAAGTGTTTGTGTTACAGTCAGGTAAAAAGGGCAAGAAGAATGCCCAGGGAAACAAACAGTCTGACAAATGATCAGAAGATTTTGAAGAGAGAAAAAAGAGAGGTGAATGCTTCAAGTGTGGAAAAAATGGACATCTAGCAAGGGATTGTAAGCAAAACAAAAAGGTAATTTCAGAAGATAAGGGAGATGAGGACTGACTATATGATAGTGAAGATACATCATGTGAAAGTCAGAAATCATCAGGAAAAGTTAATAAACAGAAAACAAATGTAAATGTGATAGAAGAATAGAGGAAGTGCAAGTAGATATGGAAGATGAAAAAAGTGAAATTCTGGACTTAGCATTATTGAGCTTAGAGCTCTACTTAGCAGATACGAAACCGGAAGTTACACTTCTGGTGGAGGAAAGGGAAGTCAAATTCCTGTGTGACTCAGGAGCGTCACGGACTTTGATACACCCCTCCAAGTTACCAGAACATTCCGAATCACCTGATTATATACTAGTGAAAGCAGCAAATGGACAGCTATACAGGGAACCACTTTCCCATGATATAGCAATAACTGACCCTGTTTCAGGTATGACCCAGAGAAGTAAAATTGTTGTTTCTGCAAAGTGTCCAGTAAACCTATTAGGCAAGGACCTTATGCAGATATTTGGCATAGCAGTAGTTCCAACTGTACAAGGTATGGAGGCACAGAGACAAATGGATACCTTTGTAGTGCGATCGGAGGGTGAAACTTTTTACTGGTACAGCCAGGACCTAGTCACAACTGGTCCAGGGGCAGTAACTGAGGAACTGATGAACGTAGCCATCAGTAAAGCCCCCTCCCTTGACACTGATCGACAGCATTTGTTACACTGTACTCTATACTACTGTACTACACCAGGACCTGATAGAGAGTATGAGCAAGAATTGTTCAGGAATCGTGCAACTAGACTAGTATTGCGTACTTTGTACTGGGATACTGAGGGGAACAGTGTAGTTAGCTGTTCATTACCTCAATAATTCCTTACATTATATAGATCAAATCGATTACCACATGTCAGCTTGACAAAGAACAAAAGTGTAAAATGGGCAGACTTAGGAGAAAAAGTAACAAGATGGGAGAAACAGACTGATTTAGAACTATCAGAACAAGGAATACAAAAACAAAAACTGAATTGGTTGACACAGACATATCCAGCTGTACACTTGCAATCAAGCGAGGACAGCTGATTAGCATTTTTATTAGAAGAAGAAGAAAAGGCCTTATGTGAAATTCCAACAACTCTTTGGTCAACAGGCAAGTCAGATGTAGGACTTATTCGAACAGCAGGACCAGTTACAATTACCCCAAAGTCAGCTTTTAGACTACAGAAAAGACAATACCCTTTGAGAAAGGATGCAGAAATAGGAATTAAGCCTATAATAGCAGCATTACTCAAAGAAGGAGTACTGGTAGAATCTCCTGATTCACCATGTAATACACCCTATTTCCTGTTAAAAAAGCAAATGGGGAATGGCGGATGGTACAAGATTTACAAGCTGTAAATAATGCAGTAATACCTAGAGCACCTACGGTGCCAGACCCACATACTTTGTTAAATGATTTAGAACCGCAACAGAAGTATTTCTCTGTGGTAGATATTAACAATGCTTTCTTTTCAATACCTATACATCCTGATAGTCAATATTGGTTTGCATTTACATTTCAGGGTAAAAGGTATACATATACTCAACTACCACAGGGATATTGTGAGAGCCCAACAATATTTGCACAAGAAATGGCTAGCAACCTGGCAGGGTTTACCCCACCGGGAGGTAGTCAAATTTTACTTTATGTAGATGACATCTTGCTAGCAGCCCCCACCCAGCAACAATGCAGGAAGGATACTGTAGCGTTATTAAAATTTTTAGCAACACAAGGACACAAAGTAAACAAAAGTAAGTTACAACTTTGGAGAAAACAAGTTAGATACTTGGGATATGTAATATCCAATGAAGGTAGAATATTAGACGAGGAAAGAAAAACAGCGATCTTGCAAGCACCCAAACCAGCAACCAAGAAGGAAATGATGTCTTTCTTGGGTACAGCTAATTTCTGTCAGAGCTGGATACCAAATTATGCTTTGGAATCTGCTCCACTGACTAACTTGATATATAAGACACCAATGGCAGCACAAGATATTTTACAATGGACACCTGAAGCAGAAATGGCTTTCTGCAGGTTGAAGCAGTTGATAGCTTTTTCATTAGTTTTAGGACTTCCGAATTATCACAAATGGTTCTTTCAGACCGTAGATTGCAAGCAAGGATATATGACGTCAGTATTGACGCAACAACATGGGGATGAGCAACGCCCCATAGCCTATTATTCATCGCAGTTAGATACAGTGGTGCAATCTTTGCCTCACTGTGTACAAGCAGTAGTTGCAGCTGCAATGGCAGTACAGGCTTCGGCCTCAGTGGTGTTATTCCACCCCCTCACATTGAGAGTGCCTCATGCAGTTGCAATAATTTTACTGCAAGAAAAAGTGGCATACCTTTCTCCTGCTAGACATCTTTCATGTATGACTATACTACTGAGCCAACCTCATATGACAATTGAACGATGTACGACATTAAATCCATCAACATTACTTCCAACTCCTGCGGATGGCACACCACACAGCTGCCTGCAGGAAATTGAACAGTTAGCTTTACCTAGACAAGATCTCACAGATATGCCCTTGGATAATGCCGAGGTGACATATTACGTGGATGGCTCATGCAGAAGGGGTCCTACAGGGAAGAATCTAGTAGGGTATGCAGTAGTTACAGACACTGAAATTTTAGAAGCTCAGTCCTTACCACATAACTTATCTGCACAAGCAGCAGAATTGATAGCTTTGACGAGGGCATGTACTTTAGCAAAAAACAAGTGTGTAAACATATATACTGATAGTCAGTATGCTTTTTCTACAGTACATGTATTTGCGCAACAATGGAAAAATAGAGGAATGATAACATCTAGTGGAAAACCTATTAATCATGCACAATTTATTCTGGAGTTATTAGAATCTATTCAGTTACCTACCAAAGTAGCTATTTGTAAATGTGTAGCTCATACGAAACAACAGGATAAGATTTCAAAAGGCAATGCACGAGCTGATGCAGCTGCAAAGCAAGCAGCCTCAGACTCAGAAACTTTACTTTTGAATGAGGAATTACAACCCTCTGAGATTTTAGATTTAGACATGTTAAAAACAATGCAGACACTTACTACAAAAGCAGAAAAACAAAAATGGGTAAAACGAGGTGCAATTCCAAAGAGAGAAAACCGATATTGCTGTCTAATTTATTTAGATATGCAGCTTTGTTGAGCCATGGGCAGTGCCATGTCTCAAAAGGGGGGAAGGTACAGTTAGTAAACCGAATATTCCAAACATATGGATTCACAAATTACACACAAAAATTTTGTGCAGCTTGTCATACTTGTAACAAGCACCATGCACAAGGGGCATTTAAAACCAAGCAAGGAAGTTTTCCTATACCACCATACCGATTCCATACTATTTGTATGGATTTCATAGAATTGAATAAGTGTGAAGGGAAAAAGTTTTGTTTAGTTATTGTAGACATGTCTTCCAAATGGGTAGAAGCTTTTCCAACCAAAAACCCAGATGCAGCAACAGTGCCGAAAGCCCTGATAAAAGAGATAATCCCTAAATTTGGCATTCCAGAAAGGATTTATAGTGACAACGGCACTCATTTCGTAAATCAGACAATCCAGCAACTTGGGAGATTTTTTGGTATCTCCTTAAAGAACCATTGTGCCTACCACCCACAGTCAGCAGGACTGGTGGAAAGGTACAATGGTACCCTCAAAAATAAGCTTAGGAAGCTAGTTGAGGAAACCCAAAAGAATTGGATACACTGTCTGCCTTTAGCACTGCTGAGTTTGAGAACGGTTCCAAATGTGAAGGGTTTGACTCCCTTTGAAATGGTTTTTGGGAGAGCATATTATGTGCCTCAGTGGAAAGCTCTCATGCCTGCAGAGCAAGAGGCTGACAGTTCATTAGCTAGTTATATGAGGAAACTGTTAACAAATAAATCTGTTTTGCAGTTTAACTCTTTTTCAGATAAGGAACAGACCAGACCGGTGGAAGCAGTCTTGGCCCCTGGGAGGTTTGTGTGGCTGAAAGTGACGAAAAGGAAGAATTGGGCGAGTCCAAAGTGGGAGGGACCGTACCAGGTTCTGTTAGCAATGCCTACTGCAGTTAGAGTGGCCGAGAGGACGTCCTGGGTTCATTTGACACATTGCAAACCGGTAAAGAACTTTCAACTTGATAAAAACTTTGTGACTGATACACAACCAGACCAAGATGGCCAAAAACAAAATAAATAGAAATCTAGATCAACCCCAGAGATGTTGCATAATCATTCTGTTGAGTGTACATTTATTGACTGTAATTGTGACAAATTTCCTCTTGTTGTGGTTTATCCTACACACAACCACATAAGTCTATAGACTGACATCCAAATTTTAACACATACCTAGCCATGAAACGTGTATATGCAGAGACTATGAACATTTCAAATTGCTGGGTTTGTACAGCTATACCAACAGCATATGGAGGACTGATAATGTCCGCTATCCCTTTGGGGATAAATGAGACTTGGGAGAATTTACTCTTTGATACAGGAACTGTGAGATCACAGGACAAAATAGCTTTATTTTTACCTGTCACACAAAAAGGAATTGTATGTTTTTATAAAAATGACACCCTCCAGGTGGGCTGGAGCAATTGTAATATAACCATATCTTACCGATGTTATATTAAGAATGGTAATGGCAATACTTTTTGCAATACTAATTATGATTCATATTTGAACTCATTGAAAACAACCATGAATGACATTCGCAAGAATCCAGTTTTGTTTAAACAATTATCAGTTATAGATCAGAAAATGTTTCATGCAGGGCTGATGCGTATTAGTACTAAAGTAGAAAACTGTTATTTTATTTGTGGGAAAAAGGCATATAAATGGTTACCTGAGAATTGGTCCGGCAGTTGTTTTTTGGGTTATTTGGTTCCGGCAATAAGACATACTGCAGAATTACCTTTGGGTAAGATATGAAACGTGAGAGAAGCAGCTCGAAAACCTGAGGGTCCAGTTGAGAAACCTGTGAATCCAGTCGGAAAGATCGAAGCTGGCTGGAAAGATGATAATGCCGTGAAAGACAAAAGCAAATTGACTCATATGGACTTGAGTGACAGTGTTATATCTTGGGCAGGAATATTCCCAGCCTATGGAGCAGTCAAATCGATCTGGGAGCTGAGGAAGTTGTCGAAACTTCTCAAAGTAATGAGTAATGCAACTTTTTATGCCCTAGAACTGGTGACCAATGAAATGAATGCAATGAGAACTGTTGTGCTACAAAATCGAATAGCTCTTGACTTCACCCTAGCGGTGAGAGGTGGTACATGCACGCTTATCAAAGAAGAATGCTGTGCGTATATACCAGATAACAGGCATGAAATTAATAATCATCTAGAGGTAATTCAGCAAGTATCAGCCATGACTGTACCAGGCCCAAACCCACTGACGGACTTTTTCCAGAATCTATTTGGGGGGTGGGGTTCCATCCTAATGAATATTCTGATTGCCATTTGTGTGGGTATACTCCTAATAGGAGCATGTGTTTGCTGTGGAATTCCCTGCATGAAAAGATTAATCAAAGATTTTATTGATGTATCTGTTACTGAAACTTTGTACCAAGATATTGAGATTGAAAAATTGATCTCAGATGACATTTTTTCTGAAGTATAGATTGAATGACTCACCTAGCTGAAAATCCTAAATGGAAGAAGTTGGGAGATGAAATGACACTATGCATACTTCAAAATAGAATAAAAAGTATTAATAGGGGGGAAAATGTTAGAAACATGTGTATTTGAATATATGAGAAATGCTAGTTTAAAAGCAAAGTAGTATATAATGCATTTCATTCTATTAATCATATAGTAGAGAGGATTAATTCATGTTTAAATGTAAAGTAGTTTTGAAACTGCAGTGTGGCTTGAAGCAAGCTGACCTTCGACCCTGGCAGATGCTAGCTTAGCAAGTTTTAATGTTTATGCTTTTCACAAATGATTATCTGCTGGGTCAGGAAATTAAATGTGTGAAATAATGAAATCTTCTGCTCTTTCCTGCTGGGATGATTTGGCCTTGTATATGTATTGCTGAGATAGCATGCAGCTGTGTGAGAAAGTGTAACAGAGAACAAAGATGTGTATTAAACACTGAATCTGCTATTGTATTCGAACTGATATGAAACCTTGAAGAAGTAACTTTACAGAAAGACATTATGTCTGACCAGGTGGATAGCAAGGCCGTATTGTTACCAGAGGAAAACTTTTTTAAAATATACAGCATCAGCAGTTTTAATGAATAGAGGACTGTAAGCTAAAGTGATGTAGATGCCCTGTGACATACCATGTCAGTAAGGTGGGCACAGCTTGAATGTTAAACCTATATAAAATTGTGTGCTTCCTGTTTCATGTTAGACAAAATTCTGTACTTGTACGTTTTTTGCCTCCTGGTGTACACTGGTAAACTTTTGAATCTGAACCTCCTGTGTATTGAATTCTTGATTTTATTTAACAATAGTTAATTAAGTATATACGCTATCATTTCTCAATGACACTGAGTGGAATTATAGAATTGATTATGCATGACAAACAGCAAAAGCAGGAAACCAAATGCAGCGTAGTCCACCATGTTTATATATTAAATGCACATATGATAAAGGATTATTTGGAGATGCATTGGCAGTATCCTTGCATTAAAATGCAATTTAATAGCATGTATGCATGTAAGGCTCTGTTCGAGTGTAAAATGAAAGGTCAAGAAGTGTGTCAGTGAAATGTCTGTGTTAGAGAAGTCTTCTTAAATAGCAGCTTCAAGTATTTTATAATGTGAAAAGTTCAAGAAGGTCACCTCAACAGAGGTGAACATTTCATGAAAAGCTTGGACTGAAGTGGTAAATATTGCAAATATTGTAAGAATGGGCATATTTATTTACAGTAACTAGTAAATGGCTTGCCCTCCATCTGACATTCTCAAAAACAAATCCAAATTATTGAAAAAGTCTTCAGTGTCGATTGAATGTTACAGGAATATGCTATTTTCTCTTAGATGTACAAAGGAAGCAATACAAATATATATATGAAAAAGGCAATTCACTTCTTAACAAAAAAGCAGCACAATTTGACCCTCCGCTTCATGCCTTCTGTCTTGAACAGAGTCTAATTGAAGGTTGTGAGCTAAATGGGTTAAGTCAGATATCATAACAAGTGAAAGTTAGCAGGAGAACCCATATGACTGTATTCATTTGGGCTATTCTGTGTGCATGCCTAGGAATGGTTTGCTCTGTTATCACATCCCTGTATAGTATGTTCTTAACAGTAGTTTCAAGTCTTCCTTCTTCCATTCCTTATTAGTCAGCATGTTAGCATAAAACAATTCTGTGAGACTTTAGTTACAATCTTGCATAGCTACTCGTCAGACACACACACACACACACACACACACACACACACACACACACACACACACACACACACACACACACACACACACACACACACACACACACACACACACACACATACACACACACACATACACTTTCTCATGATGATTACATTCTGTTTATCTAGTCATACAGCGTCTTCCACTTACAGCAGATATTTGCTGCAGAATAGACAAAGAATGTTCTGCACATGTCTCCTCCGTTTTTCTCTAATAAACTTTGCAAACTATTTCTGCACATTAAGTATATTCTAACAAAATAAATCATGGCTATTTAGGATTAACTTGCTTGGCCTCAAACCCCAGTTTGATCACAGTGACCTGCTAAATACTTAATCTAATCTAGTACACTTATATCTATTTGTCTGTCTTCAAATGGCAAACTGTATAGACAAAATGACTGTGGCAACAACTGGCCACATTATTCTCACTCACTCAGATTAAATTATGGAAATTGAGATACAGGTGTTTTCTATTCACTCTGATTTAAAAATGACTGATACAGCAATACTCTATTGTTACATACAAAGATTCAAATTCTAAGATATCAATTTTAAAAGATTTGTGGCAAGTCATATGAAATCAATGTTCTAAGTCACAGTAAAAAAATTGTGGTTATTGACTTTCTGAGAACAGATGAAGCTAAAGATCCTTACCAAGGAGGGCAAGCAGATTGTGTAGAATTCATGCGGATTGCCCTTCTTTTAACTTTCAATTTAAGATGATGACAAAATACTACTTAATAAAGTACAGAACTAGTTAAAGCACCACAAACACATTTTAGCTAGCATTGTTCAAATAAACATAAAGAAACATGTTATTTATAGGATGCAAACTGAAGTAGGAATGGGAAAGTTAGGGACAAGACAGCTGGAAGAACAAAAGGAAAAAAAGTGTCTCCAAGGGGATCGGCTCTAAAAGAGACTTGAGTAAACAGTTCAAACATGTAAAGCACTGGCAAAATTTTGGAAGCGTGGTGACTGTCACCTTTTAATTGTTACATTACTGCAGCTTTTGCAGTCTGCTAATTGTATCTCCTTAGTATTTTTTACTAATATAGAAATTATTTCAGTAATTACTTTAACATTTCATTTTTTTATCCCTAACTTTATCACTATAACTCTTACTCCATCTGATATCTACAGAAATTCAAGAAAGCAGCAACACTTTAACTTCTAGTTCAGGCTTATTGAACCCACTGATGCCTTATTCTCTATCAATTAATTCAAACAATAAAGGTCACGGTGGTGATGGTTCTTGAAAAGTTAGTTGTAAACGTGCACCTATGTCGCCTTTTAAAATTCAACAAGCACATGAATAACTCCATCTCTCTCACAACTGATGCCACTGAAAATAAGAAAAGATCCCTTTCTCAGCATTTTGCATGCATATTGGAAACATTATTGACCAGAATGTGACAAGTATTATAAAATTCTGAAATATGTTAACATTTCTTTCATAGGTTCATAGGTTCATAGGTTCATACTAGGCTATCTGCCCTGGGGCAATTATAAGCCTAGCCCGATTCTGTATGGCTTATGCCACCCCTTGATTTGAGTATACTGTGCCCTTTTTAAGGTTTAGTTTACTGTGCCTCTGTCTAATAGTGACACGGGAGTAATCCCTGGGACAAACCTACAATCCCCCATCCACTTATTGAGATTCTTCTTGAAGAGATTCAGTGAGGTGCTCTGCCTCACATGAACTGGAATTCTATTCTAGAGCGAAGGGAGCCTCTGGGTTATGAACCTGTCCCTCCAGCAAGTTCTATTTATTTCTGTGCTGAGGTTCAAGTCCCTCAAGTGTGTGGCTCTAAGGGATTTAGATTTACTGAGGTGGAGCATGTCCATTAATTCTGGATTTGACATAGCTTTGTATGTCAGGCATAGATCACCTTGAAGTAGGCGGTATGCAACTGAGTAGAGCTGGAGTTTTTTTAACCGAGCAGCATATGGCATCTGTTTGAGACCCTTGATCCTCTTGGTGAGATACTTTTGGGGTCTTTCTAATTGCTGCAGGTGTTGGGTAAGGTACATCCCAAAGGGCATTGTATTCTATGATGGGCCTGATGAGGGATGAATAAAGGGGCACGATTACCTCTCTTGATCTAGATGTGAAACCCTTCGTGATGAGGTGGGCTATGTAGAAGGTCTTTCTAACCACTTTGGCAATGTGGTTTTCAAAGGAGAGATTGCTATCAACTTGGGTCCCCAGGTCCCTAATAACTTTCTCTGTACTTAATGGGTTTCTGCCTATGTGGTAATTTGTGGGCACATTGTTTTTGCCAAAGGGTATGACTATACATTTTTTGGCATTTAGCTTTAAACCATGGCGCTGGCACCAGTTATCTGTCTCTGTGAGACCTTTTTGAAGGATGTTTGTGTCAGCTGGAGAGTTGATTATGGCACCCAGTTTGCAGTCGTCTGCGAACTTGGTGAGCCATAGTCCTCCACGTTTGCCTGTACCTCGGAAAAGTATATACCGAACAAGAGTGGTCCCAGGACAGAACCCTGTGGGATGCCACTTGTGACCGGTTTTGAGTCTGACATGACTCCAGCAACTCTCACTCTGTGGGTTCTGTCTTTGAGCCAGTTTGCGACCCATCTTGTGACATAGGGGTTTATATTTAAGCTGGATAGCTTATCTATGATGCCCGAGTGGGGTATTGTGTCAAATGCCTTTGCAAGGTCCAGATAGGCTGTGTGGACTACCTTCCCTTCATCTATGGCTTTGGTGACTGTTTCAAAGAAGTCAACCAGGTTCAAAAGGCAGGATCTGCCCTTGACAAAGCCAAACTAGGTAGGATCTAGTGTCTGTAGGTCCCCAATGTCTTTGTTTATGAGCTCCATGATGATCCTCTCCATAGCCTTGCAGACTAAGCTAGTCAGGCTTATGGGGCGATAGTTTCCAGGGTCCGTAGAGGCTCCACCTTTGTGGAGTGGGACCACTGTTGCTGTACACCATTCTGTGGGCACATAACCTGTAGTGAGGCTGAGATTGTATAGCTGTTTTATTTGAGGGATTAGTTCTTCTTGTAGTTCATGTAGGACACAACCTGGGACGCCATCTGGTCCCATGGAAGCAGTGTTTTTGCTTTGGAGGGCAGCCTTCACCTGAGCATCTGAGATGTTTGGGAGGCAGCCCTCTGCCAGGATAGATACTTGCTCTTTTGGGGGGGGGGGGTGGAGAAGTTTGCACTGAACCTGTCTGCCAGAATATTGGCGATGTCTGTGGGTTCAGTGTATTTTTTGTCGTTTAGAATCAACTCAGAACAAGTCTGGGAGTTGCATCCCAGGTTTCTAACATAACTTAAAAAAGCCTTATGATTGTCTTTGGTGTCCTGTGCAATTTTTCTCTCGAAGCTGGACTTGGAGGATTTTATGAGGGATCGTAATTTTTTGCTAGTACTGATCAGAGATGCCTTCCTTATTAGGGATTTTGCTCTATCATGTAGTAGCTTCCTCCTTCTGTTGTACCGTTTATTTATGGTAGGGGTCCACCAGACTGGATGCCTGCCTTTGGATGATTGGGTCTTGGTTTTGTTTGGGATAGCATGATCCATGCATTCCTGGAGATGTCCGTTGAATGCATTTATATAGGATTCTGCAGTTTGGGCTGTAGTTTCCACTGGCCCTGGGGCCTTGAAGGATTCCACTTCGGTTTTGAGAAGTGAGAAGTTCGCTTTTTAGATGTTTTTCACTGTGGTTTTCTGGGCTGGGGGTGGGGTCGGGATGTGGACATCCAGTGAAATTAATTTATGGTCTGATCTTACCAATGAGGGATATACTTCTGGTGTGGAGCATAGAGTCCCCATGTTGGTAATGATCAGGTCTAGTATGTTGTCCCCTCTTGTGGGAGTGGTGACTAGTTGTTCCATAGCATTTGAGTTTATAATTTCCAGGAATCTTTGGGCTAAGGTGCTGGGGCTTGAGTAGTGCTCCCAGTCAATGTTTGGGTAGTTGAAGTCACCCAATATAATGGTGTTCAGAGAGATCTTCATGTTCTCCCATGTTTTCAGGAAGGCCGAATGGGATTCCTGACTTTGAGAGGGTGGTCTGTTGGATGCTATAAACTGAAAAGCAGTCTTGCCCACTGTTAGTTGCACATGGATGGTCTCCGATACTTCGCGCAATGCCACTAACCTGGAGGTATGGATATCCTTGATAAATATGGAAACTCCCCCTCCTTTTGTGGTTCGGTCTGGGTTTTGGGGCCGAAAAGCATGATACGAGGTATAGCCTGGTAGTGCTGGGGTGCTCTCTGGAGCCTTGAACCAGGTTTCTGTCACTGCACAGATATCGATGTTCTCCATACTAAGGAGAGCTTTGAGTGCGTGCATCTTGAGGTTAAGACTTCTGGCGTTTAGCAGCATTACCCTTAGTTTCTTGTTCCTTGTGCTGTCTATGGGGGTGGGTTTGATTTTGAGCCTTGCATAAAAAAGGCACTATGGGGGTGGCAAGAGCCTTTGCCAATATCCAAAAGCCCAGTGGTGACAGGTGCAAGCTGTCCCTAGTGAAGCAACGTGGCTTGTCGAGCATGTCATCCCAGGCTGACAGACACTGGGTCCCCTTTGAATGACACCAAAATTTTAGCCAATTGTTAAAATCTATCATTTTGTCTTTGTACTGTGGCATCATTCTAGGTGAGGGTAAGATGCTGCTCAAGGTCAGGGTCATACCAGCCTGGGCTACATGATCAGAGAGCTCCTCTATGTCTCTTTTCATGTAGTCCAGGAGGTACGTCTCAGGTCATTCACACCAGCATGTACAATGACTGAGTCATATTTGTATTTGCTTTGGAGTGACCTGAGTGCTTGTGTTATGTGTCAGATCCTAGCACCCGACAGGCAGCTCACTGTGACCTTCTCTTTATTCAGCCTGGTGAGCGGGGCGTCAGTGTGTCTGACAATAGAGTCACCTATAACAAGAGTATCAGGTGTGTTATTCAGCCTTAAGGGCTGTGGCTGCTTGGCACACTGACTTTGTGGGTTATGTGTTGTGTGTGTTTTGTTTTGAGGTAGTGTTTGCTTGGATGTCTGCTTTGGAGGTCTCTGTTGCTTAGGTAGATTTTTATTTAGAGCCTCGAGTATGTTTTTGTGTATTTATGTGTTTGGTTCGCTGATGTGGTGGGACTATGTGATACTGGAATTGTGTTGTGTGAGGTTACCTTCTCCTCCTGACTGGTTACACCAGTTTTGAGATGAGAGAGCTCAGCCTCCAGTTTGGCTAAATAGTTGCATCTCTCACATATATTTGAACCTGTTTGGAGGAGGAGAGGGTTGTCTGTGTACATGAGACAGTTGTAACATTGCCTCAAAATTCCCAGATTCACCAGCTGGACTGGAGAGGAAACCATTGACTGACCTTTGGACATGCTAGAGTAACAGGGAAACTGAATTTAAGATGGACCAATAGAGGACAGGGTAATCATAGAGAGTATAAGAGTAAGTAGTGCTTATGGTTTAATAGTGCTAGCTTGTAGGATTACTTAATTGGACCAGTGAAGGGCCTTAGAATGAGAATATGGTGTTTAAATTGAGAGATAGAGCAGTTCTAAGGGAAAAAGTGAAGAGCAGACTTTGTGGAGCCAGGAATAGTTTAAACCCAATTAGGCGGCGCTGCCCGATGTTAAGCTATGCGCAAAAACGTGCAAAACCGCGTAAAAGAGGGTTTTAAGAGAGGGAGTTCAAGGAGTTTGGAATTGACCCAAAATGGCCAATAAAACTACAGTTTCAAGGCAGTAACCACTCCCACAGGGGCAGGCAGGCTGCTCAATGTTTATCACTGCCACTGATTAACACAGAGACTTCCCTTGAGCCCAAGCAAACAATGGCCTCCAAGAAACTTACAAACAGTTCAGAACAGCAAATCTGTAACTGAACTTTTTTAAATCTCAAAAAAGTGGGAAAAAAAGCAAGATTTTTTGTTTTGTTTTTTTTTTAAGGAAAGCAGAGGTTCACAAGTATAAACAAGTTAGAACAGTGCAGTAAATGACCCCACACTTGAGTGCTAGGCCAGAGACAGATAAAATGCAAGTTTTTAAGAAAAAAACGATTTTAAAAATAAGTGCACACAGGAAATTCAGTAAACAGCTTTAGGTTGTGTTCCAAATACAGTCACCAACACAGAAATCAAGTTTAACAAGCCAGAAAATGCTCAAAAGTAGGCGGCAATGCAGAAAACTTAACAAATAATCTGAAGCAAAATACTTAAAATATCAAAAGTGGCTCCTTTCTTCTCTCAGCGTTTTCTCCTCTTGGTGGGTGCTTCACCAACAGCCAACAAGCCTGAAAAGACGCCAAAACCATGAGGCAACCAGATTTTAAGAGAGGAAGATGAAGGAGTTTTGGAATTGACCCAAAATGGCCAATAAAACTACAGTTTCAAGTCAGTAACCACTCCCACAGGGGCAGACAGGCTGCTCAATGTTTTTCACTGCCACTGATCAACAGATACTTTCCTTTAGCCCAAGCAAAAAATGGCCTCACAGAAACTTTCAAACAGTTCAAGAACAGCAAGCCTGTAACTGAACTTTTTTAAATCTCAGAAAAGTGGGAAAAAAGCAAGATTTTTTTTTTTGTTTTTTTGTTTTTTCAGAGATAGCAGATGTTAACAAGTATCAACAAGTTATAACAGTGCAGTAAATGACCCCACACAAGAGTGCTAGGCCAAAGACAGATAAAATGCAAGTTTTGAGAAAAAAATTATTTTAAAAATAAGTGCAAACAGGAAATTCAGTAAACAGCTCTAGGTTGTGCTCTAAATACAGTTACTAATGCAGAAATCAAATTTAACAAGCCAGAAAATGCTCAAAATAGGTGGCTATGCAGAAAAACTTAGCAAATAAACAGAGGAAAAATACTTAAAGTCTCAAAAGTAGCTCCTTTCTTCTCTCAGCATTTTCTCCTCCTGGTGGGTGCTTCACCAACAGCCAACAAGCCTGAAAAGATGCCAAAACCATGAGGCAACCAGGTTTTAAGAGAGGAAGATGAAGGAGTTTTGGAATTGACCCAAAATGGCCAATAAAACTACAGTTTCAAGTCAGTAACCACTCCCATAGGGGCAGGCAGGCTGCTCAATGTTTTTCACTGCCACTGATCAACAGAGATACTTTCCTTTAGCCCAAGCAAAAAATGGTCTCACAGAAACTTACAAACAGTTCAAGAACAGCAAGCCTGTAACTGAACTTTTTTAAATCTCAGAAAAGTGGGAAAAAAGCAAGATTGGTTTTGTTTTTTGGCTTTTGCAGAGATAGCAGAGGTTAACAAGTATCAACAAGTTATAACAGTGCAGTAAATGACCCCACACAAGAGTGCTAGGCCAAAGACAGATAAAATGCAAGTTTTGAGAAAAAAACTATTTTAAAAATAAGTGCAAACAGGAAATTTAGTAAACAGTATTAAATAAGTATTAATATAAATGTATAAAATAGAAATGGGAGCATGTTTATGCATTTACACTGCATCAGACAATCAAACAAAAATCAAAATGAAGAAGAAAGTGTTATTTGCACACTTCTTTCTAAAATGACTCACTCTGGATTCAGTAAGCCCTGCAGAGTGTGCAGGACTAGTGCAGGATCTCCAGCAGGCAATATGTCTGCCGTGCAATCCAGGAATAAGCTGTAGGGACATGCACGAGCGCTCCTGCACTAGTCCTGCATGGACTCAGCTCATGTATGCAAATTACCCCATTTGCAGGTGAAATCCTTGCAAATGAGGTGAATTTGTGATCCAGGATGCTGGCAGCCAGCCGTGTAGGACTAGTGTAATCTGTAGAAATGTACTCGGTTAGTAACCGAGTACATTTCTGCAAACTACAAAGCGGAGCCATGACAGCTCCAAATAAAGGGTGGATATTACGTTGAAAGCATGCCAATGGCCAAATATATGGCCACTGGCATGGAAAACAGTTGCAAAAAAAAAAATTAACTTTTATTTTTTTTTTTAGCCAATTTCGGCTTTTTAAGCATAGGGCAGCGGCGCTCAAATGGGATCGGGCAAAAAAAAATACCTAAAATAAGCATTCTAACCAAAATCACTATTTTGCCATTATACTCAATGGCAGGCAGAAGACAACATGGCCAGTGAATAGTGGTTGCTAAGGGGGGAGGCTCAGTGTGGGACCTGTAACTATGCATCAGCAGGCAATCCTATGCAAATGAGGGGAATGATACTGAATCCCAGATTTCCCCTCAGTGCTAGTCAGCACCCAACAGTGTAAGAGCAGGAATAGCTTGGTGCAAGCCTAGGAGTTAGCTGACATCATAGGGGGTGTGTCAGGCATACTGTAAGTGGATTGAAGCCCTGTCTCTTGGGTTTGCCCTTAGCTTAGTGCCTAGCACACTTTACATTGCCTAAGTGGGTGTGCACACCGTGCACCAGGTTTTAAACATAAAAAAAAATAAGTAAACCAGGAAATAGCAGGTATGTGCACATCTGAGCACTGTGTTTGTGTGGCGTGCCCCCAGGCTTAAACAGGAAGGCAATGAGTAGGGAAACCAGCAGTAAGAAGGTAATCTAAGAGAACTAGCATAGCTGACAGGTGAAATGTATTGAAATCAGCCAATTACACAGGCAGCCGCCCAGCCCAGCACACTACTATAAACTATGTAAACACCTTTCCCTCTGTTTTTTCCCACATACTCTACACCACCAGTGTATACAAGTGGGGGAATTTTAACAAACAAAAACAACAAAATGATAGGGGCTGCAGCGGGGGAATTTTAACAAACAAAAACAACCAAATGATAGGGGCTGCAATAGCTATCATACATCAACATGTGGAAGAGGCTGAGGATGGTGAGGATGAGAATGTTATTGACCAACCCACAGTGAGGAGACAGAGAAGAGTGTACAGACCCATGGTAACCTACCAGGGGCTACATGAGCTGGAGATAGTGGAGTGCTATAGGGTGGACAGGGACCTCCTACAGCAAATTGTTGAGCTGTGCTGGCCACACCTGACACACAGAACTAAACAGAGGGGAACACATCCCAGTGGATACCAAGGTATGTGTAGGCCTAAGAATAATAGCTACAGGTACCTTCCAAAGGCCATCTGGGGATATCTTGGGGATCTCACAGGCATCAGCATCCAGGGTACTCCACCAGTTCCTGGATGCCATGTCAGCACATACCAGTGAGCATGTATAGTTCCTCAACACTTGTGAGCCGTTGGACAGCAATATGCATCTCTTCCACCAAATAGCAGAATACCCTGAGGTAGTGGGTGCTATAGACTGCACGCGCATATGCATCAAAGCAACACATGGTGAGTGGAGTACAGTCTACATTAACCACAAGGGCTTCCCCTCCATCAACTGCCAGGTCATGTGCAATGCCCAGGGCATAATAATGAATCTGTGTGCTGGCTGCCCTGGAAGCTATCACGATTCCCACATCTGGCATCTGATGCAGCTGTACCAGAGATTTGCCAGTGGGAACATCCCTTAAGGTCACCTACTAAGGGATGCTGGTTAGACACTGGAACCGTAGTTGATGACACCCATCAGAAATGCACACACACCCGAACAAGAACTCCATAATGAGGCACACGCACAGACCAGAATTGTAATAGAGCGTGTGTTTGGGATGCTCAAGTCATGGTTCCGGTGCCTGGACACATTCGGTGGAGCCTTGCAGTACTCCCCAGCTACATTTACTCAAATTATCATCATATGTGCCATGCTACACAATATGATCCTGCAGAAACAGCTGCAGCAGTAACAGCATGGGGCAAGGGCATACAGCCCCCCACCATTGCCAAGGCCTGCACAGGCACAGAGTGATTTGGAGGAGGAACAACCTGAGCCTGCCACAGTAGGCAGAAGGAGGCATGCCCAGTATGCCCTGGCCTTGGCAAAGAGGCAACGTATAACACATACACTGACACAGGAGGGACCCAGGGAATGACACCTCTCTCTGACTCACACATACAGTAAAAGGGATGCCAAACATGACACTACCTGTGCTCAACCTTGTATAGGGAGTGTACTATGTGCATCTGACATAGGCAGCCCTCCAGCACCATCCTCAATACTGGCACACCCACAAGGTAAGTCACTCTCCTTACTAATTGCCGAACGGAGTAGTATGTGTTGTTAATTGTATCTATGGTATGGATGTGAGCATGCGAGGGAATTGGGTGGCTGAATGGAATGACAGCAGATAGTAGACACCTATAGTGGCAGCATGAGATCTGTAACAAATACTGGTGTTACCACTGTAGCCAGTACTACACATGGTGACAAAACCCACTGCAGGAAATGTGCTGGGCCACATGTGTGTCCATATGACACACACATGCCAGTTAGGGAGGTTCACATACCCAACAACAGCCTCAGCCAGCAGGACAGGTGTGGACAAACACAAACAAAGGTTGTGCTAAGGCCTCTGAATGATGGTTATGGATAATCACCCTCCCCCAGGCATACACAGCAGGTCAGGCAGTGGGATGTTAGTTCTGAAGGGTAGGAAGTCAAAAACTGATATGTAGGTCAATCAAACCTAAGAGCTGTAGTACACTGATATGCCTCTAGTCAGCATGATAGGTTATAATACAGAATGAAATGGAGTATCTGACATACCAGTACAGTCATAGCAAATGTGTACAAGTGTAAGGTGTCCCCCCCAATCCTATGTAGAAATGTAGAAACAGTCAGGTGTGCCCCCCCCAATACTGTGTAGAAATGTAGAAACTGTCAGGTGTGCCCCTTCCCCAATCCTATGTAGAAATGTAGAAACAGTCAGGTGTTCCCCACCCCCAATCCTATGTAGAAATGTAGCAACAGTCTGGTGTGTGTCCCCCCCAATCTGATGTAGACACATTGTAACAGTTCAGGTGTGCCCCCTCAATCCTATGTAGAAATGTAGTAACAGTCAGGTGTGCCCCCCCCCAATCTGATGTAGACATGTGGTAACATGTATGTGTAGTCATAATACCAGTGGAGCACAAATGACCTGAGTTGGCCAAGGTAGCAGGATAGATTGCAGCATTTGTACAATATGCAGGTATGCATGTGTTAGGTCGGTGTGTGTTTCATGTTGTGTGAGAGTGGTCAGTATGTATGCATGTTGAAGTTTGACCTGGTGGCCATTGCCCACTACTGCCGATGACAGGGCCAAGTCCTCACAACTGCAGCGCCAAAGACAATGCTCCCCACTATAACACGTGATAGCAGTAATCCCTTGTAAATGTATGGCGGTAATATGTATCACCATCTGAAAGATGGACGTGGTATGACTGTTGGGCTAGATATACAAGCAGTACACAGAGAAATGTACCCCAGACATACAGTATATAATGTGTAACCGTGAAATGGACACACCCTTGAAATTGTACATACAGGTATGCATCACAATATCTGGGCTTGTACTAGGGAATACTGATGTTGTCTGGCCGAACACTTGCAGATCACAAAGGTGATAGGACTATGTATTGGGAAATGGCTGATGTCCCTGCACAAGCCAGCTTAACTGGAATGCTCCATGCATATCTGTGAGTCAGATGCAAGTAGTGTACATGGCACACATGCACCCAGCTCACCCAAACACCACCCACAGGTACCTCTCCGGTCTTCTCCCTGCTGTTGGGAATAGGTACAATATGACCCCCACCTGTGTATGGCAATAGTGAAATAATGCAGCATGCAGTGCAGGTGTCCCATGCAGGTGTGCCCCTAGCTGTAAGCAGCACCCTGCCAGCATCCACACCACCTGATCAATACTGATAGAAAGTATTGGCATGAACACCAGCACACCTACCCTGTCACCCCAGGGGAATATACTGTATGGCACTCTGAGACTGTAGGACTGACAGAATGCAGCAGCCTGCTACAGCTGGCCTGCATCACCACCAAATGGCCTACAGGCCTCTGCCAAAGGTCTGTGTCTCACCCGTACTGCCAATGTATGTTATGTCATGGACACCCAAATAACAACATTACACACTCCACATAAGCCATATGCAAAGACATGTGGACAGACCACAGTAACATGTCCACCATGCCCCACTGCATGAACTATGGACCAACACTAAAGCACAGCTGTGATGAGGTGATAACTATAGGGAAAGTATCAGAGAATGTATGCATAATGTATGGAACTGGAAAGAATAATAGAGGTGGGGGGTGGGAGCATGGGAAGCATGGAATGTGCAAAGTTCGACACACAGCCATGTGCTCATACTATCCCTGGCTGCAACCACAAAAATGGGTGACTACAAACCTGCCCGTACGCCACAATAGGGGTAATGTCCTGACTTATGACCCATGCCTCTGGATAACCTGTGTGAATCTGTACAGCTGTGAGGTATTGCCACAGCAAGATAAGGCCATGCTGTCACGTTGATGGATGTACAAGTATGGGATGCTCTTCCATCACTGTACCAAGGTGCTGAACTGGATACACAGACCCAGCAACAAGTTTCTGCAGCTCCCCCTCCAGAATGGCATAACATTCCATGAATATGTAGGCATTTGACCACAATACTGGACACAGCTGCATTCCCCCTGAATTCCCCAGGACATCACTGTGAGCAGAATGTCCACCTGACAGTACTTGAGGACATAAAACATCACAGTGTATAACAGTACACATGTCTGAATATCTCTGCTAACATCAGTACCATGTAGCGAAGCAGCACAGACACAATCACCTACAGTACACACCATCTCTTGCACAGTTTGACTCCATATTGCCAACTGATCTACAGATATTCTGCAGACACAGTTTGCTAGCTGTAGGTGTAGAACACAAAGGTCTGCACTGGAGTACAAACTACCTGGAATGGATCCACACATTTAATACAGAAGGGCATACTGGGCATGCTCACACACTTAGAAACGAAGGCAATGTCAGACAGCAACATACTGAAAGGTCATACTGGGCATACTCACACACTTAAACAAATGAAGCCCATGTCTGTCAACAACAGTGGACTATACATATCTGACAGTTTCAGATGTTAGTGCATACACTCCTCAGTATGCACCAGTCATGCTTTGCACACATTGGATAGGAATACACACATATATCCAAGAACAACACACTATAATATGCCAAAAGTACACATACATAGATGTGTGGAAGAGAGTAACAGTGACAAAGAGCCTTCCATCATGAGGCCTGTCCCACCCAGCAGACAGCCAAACAGCTACAACTACATGATATGTAAATGTCACTCACTGTAGAAATTAGCCACTGGTATCCCTCAGCATTAAAGACTCTGTGGTGCAAATGCTAGCTTTGCAACATGACTGTACAAGGCAGTAGTCATCTAGCAGTTGCATACATATACCTGCGGAATATAAACCTGTGTGTGCCTGAGTGTGGTGTGTCTACCTCTAGATGAATGGATTATGGCCCATGATGCACACACACACTGCCCGCCCCATACCCTACTATGACAAGCCTGCTGATGTCATTCAGTTTGAAATACACCTTTGGAAAAGAAATAGCCCAGTAATCTCCATGGCATGTCCTATAACTGCATAATGCTGTAGTGTGATAAACTAGTTAGGTAAGAGTTCTAATCCCAAACATAGCAACTGTGTGTGTGTGTGTGTGTGTGTGTGTGTGTGTGTGTGTGTGTGTGTGTGTGTGTGTGTGTGTGTGTGTGTGTGTGTGTCTGTGTAAGGAGCAATGATTTTTAGGCTAGTCACATTCACTACATTTCAAATGCCTTACTTTGGCAAGCCTGCTGATTTCATTCACTTTGAAATGCACCTTTGGGAAAGGAGTAGCCCAGTAATCACTGTGACACATCCTATAGCTGCGTAATGCTGTAGTGTGATAAGCTAGTTAGGTAGGCGTTCTAATCCCAGACATGGCAGCTGTGTGTGTGTGTGTGTGTGTGTGTGTGTGTGTGTGTGTGTGTGTCTCTGTTTGTGTAGCGAGCAATGCTTTTTAGGCTAGTCACACTCAATACATTTCAAATACCTTACTTTGGCAAGCCTGCTGATGACATTCACTTTGAAATACACCTTTGGGAAAAGAGTAGCCCAGAAATCTCTGTGCCATGTCCTATAACTGTGGAATGTTGTACTGTGATAAACTAGTTAGTTAAGAGTTCTAATCCCAGACATAGCAACTGTGTATTGTGTGTGTGTGTGTGTGTGTGTGTGTGTGTGTGTGTGTGTGTGTGTGTGTGTGTGTGTGTGTGTGTGTGTGTGTGTGTGTGTCACTGTCTGTATAGGGAGCAATGCTTTTTAGGCTAGTCACACTCACTAAATTCAAATGCCCTACTTTGGCAAGGCTGCTGATGTCATTCAGTTTGAAATACACCTTTGGGAAAAGAGTAGCCCAGTAATCTCTGTGGCACATCCTATTACTGCATGGTGCTGTAGTGTGAAAAACTGATTAGGTAGGAGTTCAAATCCCATATATGACCACTGTGTGTGTGTGTGTGCATCTGTCTATGTAGGGAGCAATGCTTTTTAGGCTAGTCACACTCATTACAATTCAAATGCCCTACTTTGGCAAGCCTGCTGATGTCATTCACTTTGAAATACACCTTTGGGAAAGTGGTGTGCCCTATAACAGCATTATGCTGTAGTGTGGTATAGTAGTTTGGTAGGGGTTCTATTCCCAAACATGGTAAGTGTGGATGTTTGTGCGTGTGTTTCTTTGTCTGTGTAGGGTGCAATGCTTTTGAGGCCAATCACAGTCACTACAACCTCTATTGCCCTACTTTGCAAGCCTGCTAATGTCATTCCCAGTGAAATACACCTTTGGGTAAAAAGTACACCAGTAATCTTTGTGGTGTGTCCTATAACAGCGTAATGCTGTAGTGTGATATAGTAGTTTGGTAGGGGTTCTATTCCTGGACATCGCAAGTGTGGATGTTTGTCTGTGTAGGGTGTAATTCTTTTGAGGCCATTCACAGTCACTACAAACTCCATTGACCTTCTTTGGCAAGCCTGCTGATGTCATTCCCAGTGAAATACACCTTTGGGGAAGGAATACTCCAGTACTCTCTGTGGCGCTTCCTATAACTGCTCAATTCTGTAGTGTGATAAACTAATTAGGTAGGAATTCTAATCCCAGTCATGGCAAGTGCGTGTCCTGTGTGGAGGTGGCTGTGAGTGTGTAACAAGTGGACTCACTGTGGAGCGAGATTTGCAAATTTCTTTTATGGTGGCCCTATTATATGTCACAATATCCACCTTACAAGGATAACAGATGTGAAATAGCCAAGAGGCTGGGGTGCCAATCCATACCCCTACATGTGACATCAAGGCCTGGCGAACAAAGTTAGCAACCCTTGTATTACCCAGAGAACACTCTCGTACACAAACACACTTGCCTAGACAACAACCGCTATGTTGGTAGTACTCTGCATATTGCCCACAGATAGTAACCATGGTGTGACTGCAATGAACTACAGAGGGCATGGCACCCTGTCCATCAGTACAATAGGCATGTACATGCAGACAGTGCACCTTCACTATGTTCCCCACTGGACACATGCAACACCTGTGGTGCCATCAGATGTGACCCACAAAGGACGTACCATGCCTTAAACACATGCCCTGTATAGACAGATGCGACTGACACCAGGGAATACCTGTATCATGCTATAAATTTAGGTGCAGGTTTAATCTGCTGTCCATTACCAGTTCCCACTACATGAGGCTAGGACTGGCACATCTGATGATAACAATCTGTGTACACAACATAGGCCAGACACCCCAGGTACAGTTCCACATGTCACTGTACATGCATGTGGGACATGTGCACATCCCAGACACTGTCCATATCATGGACTAAAGAACACATACATGGCAAGCATTGCATAGCAATGGCCACACACAATAGTTACCCAGGTGACTGGATGGTGAATACAATACCCACCTGTGTGGGCCAATCCAGACACTGCACCCCTGAGCCACACTGCAGACCATTGTCATGTGGCCTGATGCCAAGGTATACCCTTCACCTAGCCTTATGTAGCCTTCTGGCACAGTCAACCACTACATACCCGTGAAGTAATGCACCCATGGATGTCAGTACTGGCACCCTGTGTCTGTGTGTGTGGTGTATGATGCTTTTGACCATATTCACACTCACTACAATTCCCATTGGCATACTGAAGCATGCTGTCTGATGTCAGACACCTTCACATACCCTTTGCCCATATAACCTCCGGATAACCCCTGTGATGCATGTGATACCTGCGCATTACTGTACTGTGGCAAACTAACTAATTAGGAAGTGTATTTCTGACCCTGCCAAGTGTGTCAATGTGTGTGAGTCCCTCAGAGAGTGTGGCTGTGTTGACGCTGACACCTGTTCATGTGGACAGGCATGTGTACTACACCTACCGTATTGCTACAATATCACTGTTGCAGATGTCACTCACTATCACATATATGTTTGGATAGCTGGTCAACATGTAAGCTATGTGGTGCATGCAATAACTGCATAGACATGTAATAGCAATACATAGTCAGTCAGGAGTTTGAAATCCTGTACTGGTAGGTGTGTGACACAAACGTTCTTATGTTTTACTCTCCCACCCCCTCCCTGACTTACTTTGTCTCTGTATGTCTCTCTCACTCCCTCTCAGGTGGATGTGGGGAACTACACCTGCTTTGCTTAGGCAGCAGCTTGTGTTTTGTAAGTGATGTTTACGATCAGCTGATGGCCTCTGCACAAATTGCAGCCCTCCTCTACCTGATTGCATGTGGAACAGCTGTGGTAACATTCCCATAGCCAATTGCATGGAAACACACTCCAATATCTAGGAACATCATGTTGGTGTTGGGCCTTTTCATTAACTATGAGCAGGACCTAGATTTGGTGTTTTACCTCTAACTACATACACTGTGGAATCAGGCCAAAACACAGGAGGGGGATGTGACTGACATGACTACAGAATGTAAGTGTTGCTATTCTGCATTTGGAGTAATGCCAGTTTAACAGGGTGTGTGCGGATATGGCTAGTCTACATGTTTTAATACCTGTCATGGCAGTGCTATGTTTTTGAGAAACCTTCCATCTGTAGGGTCATCTGCAAATTGGGCAGTGTGTGGAACCTTTTGTTTCTTGTGTTGCTCACAGAACACTTATCTGAGAACTGCAGAAGCATAGTGTGAGGATTGCAGTCAGTACATGGTGACAGCCATGAGAGTTACTGACTTCATATCCCTCATAGGACATATGTCACAACAAACTCTGGTAGGACAGTAAATGTATGAGGTTATCACAGCAACATGGGGCAGTGTTTGTAGCTCCAGCCACAAGTCTATCAACCTTTGTACATATGTCATGCAGTAAGAGATGCATATGTCCTGTACACCATTATTTATTGACATCATACCTGATTAGCTAATCAGATATCAGACTGCTAGACATGTTATGTATAGTAGGGGTTGTTTCTGAGGACATAGCTTGGCCATTTTTGCGGTTTTGTGTACAGTACTGGGGTCTGTGTACTTAGGATGATTGTCGACAGTATGTGTATTGCACATACATACCTTGGGCTGTGCACAGACTGTGGTAGATACCATTGTTGTCGGTCCTGTTCTATCTGATGTTACATGCTGCTCCAGTGTATGGTACCCTATTGTCTCACATGTCTGTAGGGCCAGACACGCACGTGTCCCATAACATAGACAGCCATCGGACCACACAGTGCCATGACCCAGTGTATGTAGGGTCAGTGTGTGAGTGGCACATATGAGGATGGTGTTTATCAGACAGTCCATATAGTGTCATATTAAGCTTGTGTACCATATGTGGCTGTGGCTGTGTTCACATTGATTGTGGGTATGCACGTTCACACAGGTGTCTGTTACTCTGTGCTGTAACATGTGTGTAGAGCCTACTATAATCGCAGGTACATGTGTATTCCCCCATACAAAATGTAGTCCAGTGTTGTGGCAGTCTGCCTGTAGTTTGCACAGTGCTTTGTGATATGCCTAGCAGCCTAGTGCAATTACCCAGTGTGTTGATATGTCCAGTTATTTGAAAAGCATACTGCTGCCAGGCCACCAAAACTGTTGTGTATTTCTGAAAAAGGAGTGGGATTCTGTATAGATGTATGTCACTAACTACCGGGTAGTATGTGACCATGTGACCCCTGCACCACCAGGTATTATGTGTCAGGACAGACTGATGTGTGTGCATGCATAAACTGTGTGGGCATATGTAGTCCAGTATTTATGTGATATACCCATGTACATGGCTATTAACATACACATTGGGAGGCGTAGTCCACATGTCTCACATGAAGGGGATATGCGTATACCTCTGGACTGACCACAGCGTGCCAGACTGACCACATATATTGGCCATATCTCTGCTGTAGTCCACAGGATCATTACTGTGCTAGTAGTGGAACTGTACTATGATGTCCTTAGGATGTCTGTCAGTAGCCAATGGTGCACATATAAAAAACAGATGTGACCTCCCACACACAACATGTCTGTTAAGACAACCCCATATTACAGTAGCAACAGTCTACATATATACCTGCAATACATACATGACATCCCTTTGTACTAAGAGGTTGGGACTATTTGGGCTGAGGTAGGACTCCACTCCATGTTCTGGACATATGGTGAACATATATGTATATATATTTATCCATATATCTATATGGATATATACACATATACATATTGACATACATAGATGGATATATATGTACATATATATATATATATATATATATATATATATATATATATATATATATATATATATATATAAACACTCAAATATATACATATACATGGCAATATATGTCTACATATATACAGATATAGATACATATGCACATTTACTTATGGATATCTACATATAAATTGACAGTAATAGATATATCTGAATAGATATGTATGCACATATAGTTATAAATATCTACATATATATATATATATATATATATATATATATATATATATATATATCAACATAAATAGGTATTTCTGTACACATAGGATGTGCATACATATATATATATCTATATATACATATATAGATATATACATATATCTATATATACATACATACACACACACACACACACACACACACATATATATATATATATATATATATATATATATATATATATATATATATATATTTATATATGTGGTTCCCCTTCACAATCTAGAATTACTAAATACTCGAAAATTCAGTAACTCGAAACTGTAAAGTCGAACCAACAAAAATCCTGAAACCCACAAGCACGAAAACAAAAAACCCGAACATACAGAACACATACACCACACAACACGTACACCATACAACCCACATCACATAAACTACAAGTCCTACACTACATGCACTGCACCCTCCACACCCCCCTACTTATATATTCTAACTCCAAGATCGCACTAATACACAAAATAAAAAACACTACACAGATATTTTAAACTGCCTCGCACACACACACACACACACACACACACACACACACACACACACACACACACACACACACACACACACACACACACACACACACACACGCACACAAATACAGACACATCCAACACTCACACTCATACTCTCACCTCCTTACCCTAACCCACACACACAACTTACAAAACACATACATGCACTCACTTACCTTCACTTCCGTAAAACATCCCAACTCACACACTACCCATCCCGTAGCTGACATGCATAAGCGCGAATTCTAGATATTTGAATTCGCACTTATGCAGATGTGCGCGTATGGGTTTTCAACTTTACAGTCTCGAGTTACTGAATTTCGAGCATTCAGTAATTTGAGATTGTGAAGGGGAACTATATATATATATATATATATATATATATATATATATAAAAAGAGATCTACACATGGCCATATATATGATGCACTATACAGATGTGTAGACAGACATATGTATGAATATACATGTGTATGTACATGTAGACATATATCAACATATGTATATGTATATATCCATATTCCTGTTATGTGTAAACATCACGGTTGTGTATACCTTCCCAGATGTATCTCACCATATGTATCTGATGTGTACATTATGATATAACAACATATGTGATGCAACAGTAATATCAATAACAAGTACTACACAATTGTGGATGTAAAAGCAATTGTTCAATACTAATCAATATGTATATTGACAATATATTGGAAAAACAACCACTGTCTTCACAGTGCTCATGGCGTAGTGGTTAACTGTTGTGACTATACTGTACAGGGTCCTGGGTTCAAGACCTGCAAGGGTTGTTTATTATTTTGCTAGCAGAACAAGGGCCATTGGATACAGAGTGATTAAGGCACTTTTAAGCAGTTGTAAGTGGGTTTGCGCAGAGGTAAGCACTGCTAACTTCCGGTTACAGTTTCTTACACTCAGTTAGCTTCTAAATTGCTTAACCTGTGTAGGCATTGCTTACCCCCATGCAAATATGCTTAAACCTGCTTACTGCTGCTTAAAAGTGCTTACTCCCACTTACCCCCGCACTAAGTTCTTTAAAAGAAAAAAAAAGGGTTGATAGGAAAGTGGTGAAAAAGGGGCACAAAGAGGGAATGACAGTAGGGAAAATAGCTAGGGATGTGCAGGAAGGGTGTAGGGAAGGTCCATAGCTGCCCATTTCTACAGCAACATCTGTGCATATACACTGAATTTGGGGATAGATTTATACACTAAAAGCCCTGAGAGAGGGGTGAGGACAACAATAATATGTTGTGAAGCCAATTAGACAAGATTACATGTGTGCAGTGAACACATATGCGAAATGGAGGGCTATGTATGGGGCGAGATTTTTTTTTGGGTACAGATTGCCCTTTTTATTTTTTTTTTCAGATGAGAGTGGGATGTTGTGGAGGGATAATAGGTATATTTGGGGAGGTAGGTTGGGTAGGTTAACAGACAAGACAAACAAGATGCATACAGGGGTGGTATATGACACATGTAGAGGTAAACACCTTGATGGGGAGGGGTGTTGGGAAATTGGAAGCCCATGAGCCTCCTAGTAGAAACAGTGGGACTGAAGCCCCACCCATGGGCAGTCACCACTGCACCTTCACAGCCCCGAATGTGGCTGTGCTGGGTGCTGAGTCTGAGAGCCAGGCCGACCCTCTAGTTGTGACATGTGGCCCTCGAGCTGGCGTAGCAGATCTCCAAACTCCAGGTTGAGCTCACTACGCACCACAACCTGGACCTGGCGACGGGTAACAGGTTCCTGTCCTCGCCCAATCCCGGGGGGGCAAGCCCCATGTCCTGAAGCAGTTCCTCCTGAAGGTGGTGCAGGACCAATGGATGAAGAGGTCCTGGGTTGGGCCCCAGACGTGCTGGTGCTTGGTGCCACGGCCAGCTGAGGTGGGACAGGTGGGTCCGCTGGGACCCGCATTCCCATACGTGCTATGGTGTTTATGTTTTATCAACATATGTGGGTTAGTAATAGTCAACACATTCCAGGATTAGGTATAACAACATGCATAGATATTCCCATTAACCCAGACACCAGATATGGAACAGTTGCATAGCAAATAGAACACATGCATATATGGGACCACAGTGGTAAGTACAACAGCATGCAGGTACATTGCTGGCACCATGCCACCAATGTGGGAGTATTTCAACATAGCACATGGATAGAAACAGATTTAAATAATTATTGAACAATAGGACATATGTCCCAACATTACAGTTAAGTCAGCACATACCAATTGAGTTGGGTATTTAGTTTATTGTTGCAGATATGGTGGGGGGGAGAGAAAGATGTCAATTAACAACTAGTATATTCCTGTAGTTCACATTACTTTCCTAGTCAGTGCTGTTATCTGTACCTTACAAGTATTATTACACTACCCTATTGCCTTACTTTGGACAGTGGTATGGCTGCCGACAACTAAATACATGACCTGGTTTTACCTGCAGTATACACCTCTTACCTGGTATACCTGTGGAGGAATTGTTGGTTAACATTAACTGTTTCTACACATACTTACAGATTCCAGGTTGATGTTATGCACATATCTGTCCATCTCTTTTTGTACAGACTCTGAGCATGTCTTGACCACACGCAGGTGAACTGGGTATATTTCGACTATTGCCCTCTTAAACCTTTAGTGACTTACAACACTCATACAGGATTTCCTAGACAGATATATTATGTAGCACAGTGTGGATGACAGTGATGAATGATACCTTATTATTCAGAGCAACTGCAACACTCACAATGCCATACAATACCAGAGTAAACAGTACCAGTACAGGGTATCAATCTTTTATTTCTAGGCACAGTGTTTGTATCTGACAGACCTGTGGGAGCAATGTTTGTTAGCACTACCTGAATGTTGCCACACAAATTACCAGATTACACATTAGTAATATGCACATACATCTCACTCTGTTACTGTACACACTCAGGTCACAGCTTGACAACATGGAGATATAGATGAGACATACTTAGCTTATTACTCTCATAACATTTTGGGGAGTTGCTAGAGTGACAGGTTTGTTCTCATAGATGTCTGACAATCAGTTGTATTTCTTGTTTGCTGCTTAAACATCTGGGATTATTCCACTGATTTCCTAGGGGGACAGGGTGACAGGCAGCAGATATGGGCCAATATAGTGGACATTTTGGACATATCTGTACAGTTGTGGGGTATGATTCTGTATGCAGCCTACTACCACTCATAAGATTCGGACTATGGCTGTGTCTACTAAAAATAAGACACTGTCCATCATAGTTGTGTGTGCTATATAGATATTGCTGTATATCTCTTATCTGATTTCTGTCTATGATTCTCCTGTGGTTTTACATTCTGACCTTGTATTACAAAACTGTTATACAGGATTTCCTAGACAGTTATATTATGTAGCACAGTGTGGGTGACAGTGATGAGTAATACCTTATTACTCAAGAGCAACTGCAACAATAACAATGCCATACAATACCAAAGTAAACAGTACCAGTACAGGGTATCAATCTTTTATTTCTAGGCACAGTGTTCATATCCAATGTACCTGTGGGAGCAATGTTTGTTAGCTCTACCTGAATGTTGCCACACAATTTACCAGATTCCACATTAGTATTATTCACATACATTTCACTCTGTTACTGTACACACTCTGGTCACAGGTTGACAACATGGGCGTGTAGATGAGACATACTTGGCTTATTACTCTCATAACATTTTGGGGAGTTGCTAGAGTGACAGGTTTGTTCTTATAGATGTGTGACAATCAGTTGTATTTCTTGTTTGCTGCCTAAAGTCTGGGATAATCCCACTGATTTCCCAAGGGGACAGGGTGACAGGCAGCAGATATGGGCCGATTTACCGCACATTCTGGACATATCTGTACAGTTGTGGGGAATGATTCTGTATGTAGCCTACTACCAGTCCAAGGATTTGAACCATGGCTGTGTGTGCTAAAAATACAACAGTTCACGTCTCAGTTGCATGTGCTATTTGGATTTTGTACTCTGTCTTTTCACTGTTTTCTGTCTATGTCTCTCTCAGTTGTACTATATGACCTCTTGGGATTACAACAGTCATATGCAGACATTCTTACACATTTTATTTATGTTGCACAGTGTGGGTAAAAGTGCTTAATACAAACAGTACTATTAAGTGATTGCAAATCTACATTACCATACCATACCAGAGTAAGCACATGCAGTCCAGCAGTTAGACCTTTATTGTCAGGCTATTATGCTTTTATTTACATACAACCTATATGAGACTCTTCCTGTTGTATTATCTGGTGTATGCAGTACATTCCTTAAACAATACAGGTTTTATACAGGCAATTAACTTACTACTACTTTTAGATTTATTTCCTATGACAGTACATGCAAGAGTATTACTAACCTGCCTCATGTTGCAACTGCTCCAAGCGACATCCATGGGCCTCCTGGTTCGCAGCCCGCTCACTTGTCACTGTGAAGGACATAAGAGGAATATTTAGCCATACCTATCCATAATATACATGAGCTGGCAATTATTAAACAGGTAGTGAAGTGATAATGACACACGGCTGGGCCTCCCCTGTCCTCCTAGCCTCTTGGATCCACTGATCCAAGAAATGCCCCTTTCATAATTTCAGGTCAGCATAGTGATGCCTGACCTGCTCCCCAGTTCGGGGTATGCCAGTAGAACTGGTGAGGTCACGGGTGAGATGGTCCCAGGCTTCCGCCTTGCATTGGAAACCCTGGTACTGGCCCTGCAGTAGTCTCTGGTCATGGTCTTTCACAAGGAGTCCTGCCATGATGTTGGACTCCTGGATGCCCCAGTGCTGTGCCCAAAAGCGCACACCCTCTCCCATTCCAGACATAGTGCCTACAAGGGGAAGCTACAACCAGTTATGAGATGTATTCCCACCTGTTTGGTTTAAATAGGGCCAATATCCTGCACTTTGCCGTGATTGGACGATTTTGAAAAGCCTAAGCTATGGGCAAACCTGCTTACCTAAGGTTGCCATTGCTTAAAGAGGTATACCAATGGGCCAATTGAGTTAGCTGACCTACACATTGCTTACACCTAGAAAGTTGGCCTGTGCAATGTTTAGCATTGCTTAATTTTTAATTTGCATACTATTTGCTTTTTGGCATTGATTTATTATTCATTACATGTTATATATGTGTTTGGTATCCATGATTCATGTGTACGTACACTTTATGGGGTCCTTGTATTTATTAGAGGATCTCAACACTTTATTACAGTGACACCTCGCATCTGGGCTTAATGCAGTACTCCAGTTCACATATTTATGTTATGTAGTAGGTTATTAAACATAAGACTGTATATAGATTCCTTTCACATGTTCAGTTTGAATTTCTTATAGTGAGGATCTGTTTGGTGATACCTCAATCTTATGTACTGCTGTGATGGCTTAGACGTTAACTACTGTGACTATAGTGTACAGGGTCCTGGGGTCAAGACCTGCAAAGACTGTTTATTTTGTTTCTGGTCAGAACAGTGGCTGTTGCATACAAAGTGATTAAGGCACTTTTAAGTAATTGTAAGTGGGTTTGTGTGGGTTTGCACGAGGGTAAGCTATGCTAATCTCCGGTTAAATATGCTTACAGAGAGTTAGCTTCAATATTGCTTAACCTGTGTGCGCATTGCTTACCCCCACACAAATGGGCTTAAACTTGCTTACTACTGCTTAAATATGCTTATTCCCACTTATTACTGCTTAATAGTGCTTACACTTGCTTACTAGTGCTTACTCCCACTTACCACTGCACTACTTTAGACAGTAATGTCTAATGGCTCTTGGGAAGGTGGTGGATTTGGAAAATGTATGGAGTTATCATTCATTACACATTTTACCTTCCATTTGTATCCCTGACTCCTGTGTACATATACTGTATGGGGCACTTGTGATTATCTGTGGACTTTGCAACATTATGACAGACACCTCACATCTGCATTTAATGCAGTACTCCAGTTCACAAATATATGTTATTTAGCAGGTTATACAACTAAAAATATTGATCATAAAGTGATTTGACATGGAAAATGGAATGTACTAGAGTGGGACTTGAAACGGGAATGACTGCTCATAAGGCGAATCCTCTACCCACTACACTATTGCTGTACTGCTTCATTTGCATATATCTTGCTTTTTATCCCCTTGTGCCATTTAAGCTGCATTAACCGTAGCTAAGCAATGGGCAAATCTGTGCACCTACAATTGCATTTAATCTGTTTCATAAAAAAAAAAAATCTTTATATTTGTTGTTTTAACTATTGCTCTTGTACACGTGGGGGGATGTTGCTCTAGGTACGCGAACACCTATGAGCAGTCTCGCTCATTCTTTTATTACTACTCTGCTGTTCTTCATTGCAGGGGCATGTATATTCTGAGAGCTCTGCATTCAGACATGCCCCCTGCACTCTTACACACTCCGTGCATGATTAGGAGTTCAGGCAGCATGCCTTCATTAATATGCATGGCGCGCTGCCGTCCTGCTCCTAAATGGCTGCTTCCATGCAGGACTAAGTTAATCCTCCACGGAAGCATAGTGAATATTTAACATTTGTTTACTGGAGGAGTCCATCTGGACTAGTAGTCCATTTTCAGTGGAGGCCCAGGGAGAAAAGCTCCACATAGAATTACAAAAAATGGAATAGTTCACTACATAAGTAATCAGATAAACAGTTTCACAAGAAATTACACATAGTACCAAGAGTTGATACTTGCGTATTATCACAATCAGATTCCTAAACAACTCACTGTGACTTCATGTTACAATGGTAAAGAGTGATCGGGTCAAAGATTTGTTTCTTTTTTTTTTTTTCTTCTGTCAAAGTTTTACTGTTATCCAACAAGGTTTTATTTGATGGCTGCCAGGAGTTGTTTACAGAACCTGGGATTTCTTTTTTATTTAGAAAATGATCCAAGTGGGATAGAGAGTCAGATGGCTTCCCCAGTTTTGTCATATTCATAGTACTTATTTGGAATGTGCAAGCTGCATTCAGAGCTGTACTTAATCGGGCGAAGCTAAAATACAGTTTTGGTTCTTTTGTCAAACAAGTTACAGTCATCACCCCCCAAGCCCATCATGTTTTTCTCTTTTTTGCTCTTTTCTGACTGCTGCTTTGCTTCTGTGAGTGGTGATTAGGAAGTAATGTTGTCCCAACACTCCCTTTCATTCGCAGCAGCTACCTTGACTCTTGTCTTAAGATGTACAAAACCGTAGTTTTGAAATAATGTCATGCCATCTTTGTCATTAGCAGAACAACAGCATTATACTGAGCAAGGAAAAAACCTAAAACTTTATTTATTTATTTATTTGATATTTGTTTACCATGAATGTGCAGGTAAGCAGTAACCCTTTTTCATGCAGTAACAATGGAAAAAGCTCCACAATGAGATATATTTTAGAGATTCCGTGATTCCTTTTTTTTCTGTTTTTTCTGTCAAACTTTTACTGTTATCCATCAAGGTTTTAGTTGATGGCTACCTCGAGTTCTTCACAGAAGTGGGATTTCTTTTCTGTGCATAAAATGAGCCAAGTGAGTTGGTTATGAATCTGGTTGCGATAATACGTAAGTACCAAGAGTTTCACTTGGTAAAAATAATTTTACATACAAATCCCACTTAATAACACAGTTATACTTAGTAGCTAAATGTTACAGATCATATAATAGACATCTTGGTCAATGGAATTTGGAACTCAAATGTGTTTATAGACTACAATAAAATTGTCATAAGGTTCAGTTAACTACAGAGTTATAGCAGGTGAAAATATAGAATACTGGTTGAGAAAGGTCGGTGGCAGGTGAGGAGTCAAGTAAGTTCTGCCTGGTGAGAAGCAGGAGCATAGCCAGTTTTCGTTTAGGTGGATCTTTAGCAGGTTTTTGAAGTGATTTGGGTTGTTTGTGCTTAGAATGTTTTTGAGGCGTGGAGTTACAAATTTTAGAGATGATGTTAGAGTATAGCGAGTCACCAAAACTGTTTTTGGATTTTGTAACTTTTAGCATAGGTTTCTCAGAGGAACATAGGGACCTGCTCTTTTGGTGTATTTGTACTAGGTTTTGTAAAGCTGAGCATTTGTCTGGTAGGTGCACTATGGAATGGATTATGAAAAGTTGGTTTAGGGTTATGAGGCTTGGAAGTTCTAGCCATTTCAGTTGTTTCAGACCAAGGCAGTAATGTGTTTTGTGGGGTAGGCTGGTTGCAAATCTGGCTGTCTTATGGTAGCAAGATTCAAGTCTGTTTAAGTTGGATTTTTTTTGAGGTTTGTCAGTATAGGGGATGCATAGAATAAGGAGGATAGTAAGTGGGTCCTGGCAATTGCCTGTCTGGATGAGTTTGTAAGGTAGGGCTTTATTCTATAAAGAGTGCTTAATTTAACGTGGACTTTTTTGATGGCTTGTGATATATGCTTGTCCAATTTTAACTTATCTTCAGTAGTTATACCTAGTAGCTTGGTTTCTGGTGAGGGAAAAATTAGCGTGTGATTGGCAGAGGTGAATTTAAAGTCCTGGTGAAGAGAGTTGTTTTTTCCCACTCATCACAAATTAAATCTAGAGGCCCACTCACCCTATGCCCATACAACAACTCATAGGGTGAAAAACCTGTGGGTTCCTGAGGAACCTCTCTGTAAGCAAACAACAGATGGGGCAAATATTTGTCCCACTCCCTCTTAAACTGGTTTGCAAATGCCCATAACATGGACTTGATTGTAGAGTTTAACCTCTTAAAAAGACCATTAGTCTGGGGATGGTAGGGGGTGATCTTCATGTGTCTCACCCTGCAGTACTTCCATGGACAAGCCAGCAGGTCTGACATGAAAATGGCACCTCTGTCAGTCAATAATTCTTATGGAAACCTACCCTGCAGAAAACCTCTAACAAAGCATTTGCCACCTTTTCCACCTCAATGGAGGACAAAGCCACTGCCTCAGGGTATCTTGTAGCATAATCTACTACCACTAGGATATACCTTTTCCCTGTGGAACTTGGAGTATTCAGAGTCCACACAATATCCATTGCTAACCTCTGAAATGGCTCCTCAATCACAGGCAAAGGCATCAAAAAAGCTTTCACCTTGTCTCCAGCCTTGCCTACCTTTTGGCACTACTCACAGGTCTTGCAGTATCCTGTTACATCTCTGTAAATTCCAGACCAATAAAAGTTCTGCATAATATGTATCTTTGTACATTTTATGCCCATATGACCTACAAAGGGGATATTATGGGCTATGGCTAGAAGTGCAAGATGGTAGGCTCTATGCACTTCCAACTGCTGTATTCTCTCACTTTCTAGCCCTCCCTCAGGGGTCCACCCTCAGTACAGTAACCTGTTGTCCCAGTATGCAGAATTCCCCCTTTACTTGAGAATCAGGAATTTCACTAGCTACCACTCTCAGGCCCTGTAATGTAGGGTCTGACATGAGCCTGCCTCAACTCTCTCTTTGTAACCTTTCCCAGCTCCCCTTCCACAGGAAGTCTGGCATCCTTTGACAGTGGTGCCTCACTGTCAGCCTGAGTACTACTACTCACCTCTGCCCTTGCAGTCACTCTGTCCAAGGGACCATCAGTACCCACAAACAGCTGTGGCTTACCTTCAGTCTCACTGCTACAGTGTAGCTCCCTCCCTGAAGGAACTATTACACCAGTCCGGGCTGCAAGTGTGCAGTCTGTCTGGGTCTCCCCCAGGCTACCAGACCCACATGCTTGTCTCCAAGCCTGACTGCCTGTAACTGCATGAGCACATGGTACTGCATTATCACAATCATTTCCTATCGGGACATTTGCAGGATGGTAGTTTGGTACCCCAGTTTTCTCAAGACAACTTACTATTGGCATTTTGTCATTCTCAATTACTGGCTCCCTCACCTTTTGCTCCCCACCTTGCCTCCATGGACATCTATATGACGCATGGCCCAACTGGTTGCATTCAAAACATTTAACCCTAGATCCTGTACATGTATCTGGACTAGTGGCTTCCCCTGCTACTGGCAGATTCTGTTGGGGCAGTCTGGGCTGCCAACCATGGATTCCTTTAGACCCATGAGCAGCACTGGGTGTCCCTTTCTTATGCAGTGATGCCCTGCTTGCTAGGTATAGGTCTCCCTTCTTCCCCAACTCATCTGAAGTAGCACATTGTCTATCAGCTAACCAGATCCTCATGTCCTCAGGCAAAGTGCTAAGGGCTTGTTCCCTCACCAAAAGGTCTGCCAGCCCTTCAAAAGTGGTAACCTGACATACACTCACCCACCAATGAAAATAAGTGCTTAGTTCAGAACTTCAGCAACATATTCACACACACTTTCATCTGCCTTGTGTCTATTCTCACAAAACTTTTTCCTATAAGTTTCAGGTGTTAGCTTAATAAATTCTAGCAAACAATTCTTAACAGCAGTATAATCAAAAAATTCATGATCAGAAAATTTAGACTTCACAGTTATCACTTTACCATGGAGGAAGGGGGCCAGGCACTGTACTCAGAGCCTTTGGTCAACATCATACTGTTTGCATACCCTCGCCAACATATGAATGAAACTATCAAAATTATCCCCCTCTGTAAACTACAGAAGAAATTTACTAACATTTTGTGCTTCTGGGGTCCGGTTACTCCGTTCCCCATTACTTCCATGACTCTGGTGAAGAGTCAGCATCTCCTTTTTGTGCTGCCTCTGGCTCTTCTTCTCTTCAGCTTCCAGGTGTAGCAGTTTCTCATTCTCCTCAGCCTGTAGATATTTCAGTCTCTCTGCTTCTTCTGTTTCCAAATGCCTGGCCTCAACCCAAGTCTCTTTAGCTCCATATGGATTTTTAAGTCCTCTGCAGAAAGGTTGAGCTGTCCATTCTCTGAGTGCTGTACATCTTCACAGCCAGTCTGATCGTCCTTCTGGTTGCTATCCTCTGATGCAGCTGTGACCAAAGCTGCAACCCTGTCTGCTTTAGTCAGGTTGCCATGCAACAGTCCTTTAGCCTGGCACATCTCAGCCAACTGGCTCCTTGTCAGCTTAGTGTACTCCTCTGTTGACATGCTTGTCTACTCTCCCTGACTAACTAAGCTAACAAAAGAAATAAAACAATTGTGATCTGGACTCTGAATATTCACTGCATGGCTGATTTAGAGCACAAAAACACCATCAGTGCTCACTGTACACAAGCTACAAGAATTCACTATCCACACCACTACAACCCAATTAGTATGTGATGTGGCTAACTCACCACTTTCAGACAATTAATATCTGATGTGGATATCCCACCACTGCCAACCAATTAATATGTGATGCCCGCACACTGGCCCAGTAATCAAAGAGCCTCGATCCTCACCACTAACACCAGTGAGGGGCATGCACATTGGGGGGATAACAAGTACACAAACACAGTAAAGTACAATTTCCCTTAAGAGCACAAAGAAAAAACAGTTAGTATGGGGCTGGTTTTCCCTTTCTCTCGAGATCCCCAATAAGACTCCCCACTGGCACAGCTATAGGGTACAGATCTCAGCCTAGTGGCCAATCCAAAACCTCCAGCACCTTCTCTATCCAACCAGTGCTTCATGTCCCTGCCCAAGTAGCTGACACACACACACACTTTAAGATTTGATTTATATACAAACACATAGACACTCCCAGGGAAGGCTGGCACAGGTTCTCCATCTATGCACCCTTTTCTCCAGACTGTAAGGTAGAAATCACTGCCACCAACCACTATTTATCAGCAACTAATAAGGCCCTTACCAAAGGGTGACCAATTTCACTGTGCAATGTTACTGTTATCCAAATAGTAAGTGTGACTGAGCAGCAAGACTATTTGAGTGGCTTGGACAGTATCACCAAATACATGCAAGAGCTTAAATTATCTCTACACAAAACAGCCACAGTTGAAAGGTTTAAAAATATTTAATAATAAATAATAAAAACACAAGACAATATTTCTTACTTCAACACAATGACATTACAGAGTTCATAAATCTCAGGAAACTTTGAAACAATATTGTAGGCTAGTCTAACATAAATATAGAAAAACAGCTCGACTAATCTGGCTAAATTCCTATCTAACTCAAAGAGAAATACTAAAGTCTAAGATCCTACTTACAGAGCAAAGCAAGTGCTGGTGAGCTGATGTCAGCTTCAGACAAAATCCAAAGTGCTCAAATCTTTCCCTCTGAGATAGCCTTCAATTGATATACCCAGTGCTGCTGAATCATTTCATATTACATCATTGTTGACACCTCTGCTGAAGTTTTCCAAGCTGTCAGAACTCAAAATATAACATTTGTTTGTAATCTTGCACCTGCCAGGAAACCACAGCAATAAAGGACACTTTACATATAAAACGTAGTAATTAGCTCTTGTTTTAAGACAATAGAAAACATTTCTTAGTCCAGACATCCTGTCTCCAAGCTTGAGATCAAACAGTCACAAAATGCTTCACTTAGCTTTTTTTTCCAGCAGGGTACACTGTGGTTACATTTTTGAAGCTCAGAACATATAACACAGTTTTCTTACATTTAGTTTTCTTTACATTTGTAAAACAAGCCTATGGATTATATTAATATTTACAATGACATAGAATTATCTAGAAAATTCTATCTAGCTTGGCTGGCAGCCTTCACAGGGAGTAATGAGGAAAGCTCAGTGTGCCATTTCACTGCTTGGTGTCTTTTAGAGAGATAGTTTGGGAACCAGGAGAGAGTGTTAGATGATATGTGGAGGGATGCCAATTCTTGAATGTGTTGCTCATGGGACACTTTGTCAATGCCTTTGACATGTCTAGAAATATGGAGGATACCATTTGGCTGTTGTTTTTTTAGTTAGTTGACATTTATTGGTGAACTTGGCCAAAAATTCATGTTGACTGTTGGCAAGCAGTTTATTGGTTTGTAGGTGTTGCATTAGTTGAGAGTGGACACATTTTTCTAGTATTTCAGAGAGTGTAGAAAGAAATGATATTGGTCTATAGCTGGAGAGTTCCAGTGAGGAGCACCCTTTATGAAGGGGATAACATAGGAGATTTTCCAGATTTTAGGTATATATTGTTTGGCGATAGATCTATTTATCAGAATGGAAATGTGGTAGAAGATGACACCTGCTGCTAATTTTAGGTAGTCATTTGGTTGTTTGTCAGCAGTCAGAGTAGTGGGTTTTAGTTTGCTCAGTAATTTCTTTATTTTATTTGTTTGGACGGGTTGTATGGATAGTGTGGTATGGAAGTCAGTGTTAGTGGGAAGTGCAATTTGCTGAGGATCATTTTTGTTTTCAATAAGAGAGGAAGAAATTTATAAAAAAATGCATTAAACTGGGATGCTATACTTTGTTTTGAGTTTTTGATAATTCGGGAGGGGTGGGTCCATGACCTGGATGTATTTGTTGCTTGATAGAACACCAGAATTTTGGGAATTATTTTAATGCTTTTCCTGCATGTTGGTATAGTACTGTTTTTTATCTGATTTGATTTTTTTGCCAACATTTCTTAGTTAGTGGTATTCATCATGGAAGGCATTGGATTTGCTGGATAGGTGTACGGACGACAGTTTATCGCTTTGTTTTAATTGTTGTTTGGTTTACCTAGAGATCCATGGACAGTATTTAGAATTAGGTGTTATGTGTCTTATTAGAGCCTGTTTAGTATGTATAGAAATTTGGTGATGAATTGCTGCATCTAATGGGAGGTATTTTAATGTGGACCAGTTACAATTTTTGAGTAATAGTTTAAAGGTATCTGTGGAGAAATTTTTTGTGGTATGTATTTGTTTGAATGTTGTAGCTTTTATGGGTGAGTTCTAGTGTCTGAAGAAGTAAGTGATATGGTGGTCACTTAGGCTGTCAAGAAGCCATCCTGAGTGATGGATTAGGAAGGGTTTGTTAGTTAGGGTCCAGTCCAAAATAGATTGCTTGTTGCTGTTCTTATCAACTCTAGTGGATGCTAATGTAGGTTTGGTAAAGCCATATAAATGTATGTAGTTGGTGGGGTTTTCAGAAGAGTAGGTATTCTGATCAGTATTAAAGTCTTTTACTAATTTAGTTTCTTGACTATAGGTGGTTGAGGCCCAAAAGACCAGATTCTCTATGGTGGAGGGGCTGCTGTTTGGTGGGATGTAAATTGCCAGTAGGATTATATGTTTATTGTCATTGATTTTTAGCTGGGTGGCTAATAGTTCAGTTTTATCTAGATCTGGGATGTTACTATGCAGTTTCTCAATGTGGAGGAAATCTTTGTACATGATTGCAACTCCACCTCCTTGTTTTGTGGTTTTCTCTTGTCTCAGAATACTATATCCAGGGGGAGTGATTTCATTGCTGTTAGTTCAGTATATGCGGTTTAAGCCAGGTTTAGGTTTGGACAGCAATGTCGGATTTCTACAGGGATACGATGGCTTGGAGTTCATGTATTTGAGCTTTTTGGGGCATGTTGGTTAGTAGTGAAGTGGCTCATCTATTTGTTGGTTTGGGGCTGGTCTGTGTTGGCTGTGCTTAGGTGGGTTGGATTAGAGCCAGGTTTAGGTGTATGTCACCACATACTTGCAGATTTATTGTTTTTTTCTACTGCTCAATATGATCTTAACTGATAATGTGCCATTTACAATTTAACTGGAAACACTAGAGACATTTATCCTAATGTACCAGTGATTTCCTTATTGACATTTATATAAATTCCAGCCTTACAAACTATTTTGACACAATACTGTAATTTTATGGATATTACATTATATAAATACCTGTCTCTTAATACCTTCATTTATGTTAAGAAGAAAGAAAAGAAAATGTGTTTATATACAGACTCCTTAAAAAGTATAACTGCAGTTACTTCACTTCTTACACCCTATTCACATAGTTACTCAGATTTTATTATTTATTTATTTGCAGTTTGTCAACTGGGAAAGTCCATTGGGCCGAAAATGAGCCCATTTTCAATGGAGGCCCTGGGGAGAAAAGCTCCATATACAATTATTACAAAGTTAATATCAACAAATTTAACAAGTACAATACAATTTTCAAAAACTACTAAAACAAAATAACATATAAAATAGAATAATAGCATTTGAGCAAGATGTAACAAAGCATTGAATGAAATTAAAACACAAATATTTTGGAGTACATAAGTATAATTTGGAGTGCAGGCATATCTTCCAACCTCTTTCTTTTACACCCTTTAATCTTCCCCAGACTAAAAATTCTACATATTACATCACACATCAATCAATAACATGCACCATATAAAAATCAAAAAATACCAACAACTGTCTATATATACACTCACATTCTCAACAATACCTCTTAGTGGTAATATCTATCCCAATCCTGGACCTACTTCAGCAAACCAATCTTATCATCCAAACTCCTTAAAATAAAACCAATTCACAAAGTTCAAGCTGCTGTAGAGTCTTCACACAGGTTTAATAGTCTTCAAACAGGCATAAAAACGTAAAGCGTTTTTCGTTTGCAACCAAGCAAACTTCTTCAGAAGTAATAACTCAAACAATTAACTGTTCTTAAATAAACACTCAGTCAAAAACATGGGACAAAACATAATTGTTAACTTAAACAGACACTACCCCTCAAAAACAACATTAATTAATCTGTAAAATATTCTTATCTTAAAAAATTATTATTCATATACATAAGCTATATTAAAACATTCAAAATGAATTGCAATCAATTTTAAGCAACCATAAGTACTTTGTAACTAAAAAACAATATTAGTCACAACATATTTATAGGAAAAAATAATTAAATAAACATTCTCCTTAAAATCACTAAATATAAGCCCTCCAAATTTCCAAAGTAGTCAAAATAAAATCACAGACTTACACGCCTGGATGTTTTGTATCAAACCTGGCATTATTGCTGCTACAGAGAACTGGCTCAAACCTACTATAAAAGACTCAGAATCTCCCACTCCCCCAGGTTTTAACACTATAAGATGAGACCAACAGCACAAAATGGAAGAGGCACTGCTCTCCTCTTCCCAACTCCTACTATATAACCCTTTTCTCTGACACCATTCCCCAATTCTCCACTGCTGAATTCCTCATATCATACCTAATAAAAAATAAAACCAAAAAATGAAGCACTGTAGTACTGTACATTCACCCTGGTGCTAACATACCCATCTATGAAGACATCCTTTCCTGGATCTCTAGCACAATCAGGAATGAAACCATTATACTGGGTGATGAAAATATTAATTGGTCACACCTATGTGCTAAATTCCCATCCTTTAACATCGCCTTATATAACTTCACTCAATTAATCACATCCCCAACCAGATTCAACAAATGTAATAATGAGGGCTCTATCCTAGACTGGATACTTGTCAGCAGCCCTAGTAATATCTCCTCAGCAGGTATTCTCCCAAATTCTCTTAGTGACCATTTCCCATCTTTCTTGCTTAGAACAGCCAAGTCTGTTCAAAAATAATATCAGTACAACCAAACTTGGAATTTGGCTAACTTTGATCCTTAGACATTCATCAAGCTACTTACACATATAGACTGGAGTATCCTAAAAACCATTGCCCTTGATGATCAGTCAACTACTTTAACATTACATTTCTAGAAACTCTAAACAAACGTGCACCGCCCCATATAAAATATAAATAAATAAAAAACAACCATGCCCCTTGTTTAAACAAATCTACAAAACAACTAATATGGAAATAATAGCTATCGCTTATCCTATCAGCATTCTAATAAACAAATCCATCCTGGATTTCTACGTCTCAATTACTTGGAAAAAAATATTCATCCTACCCCTTCACAAAGATGGTGACCCTACAAATCTCTCCAATTATTGCCCTATTGCTAATCTTTCTCCTATTTCCAAAATGCTTGACAAATGCATACAAATTCAACTTCTTAACTTTCTTTCTCATTATCAAATTCTATCTCCTAATCAACATGGCTTCAGAACTGGTCACAGCACTACAACTGCTTTGATTTCCTTCTTGGACATAGTCAATAAAGCGTAAGACTGTAGTACAATTGTCTCCTCACTATTTCTAGGCCTTTCAAAAGATTTTGATACTGTTTCTCATCCACTCCTTTTAAACCAACTCTCTCAAACTGGACTCTCTACCTCAGCACTTATCTGGCTCACAAGCTATCTATCAGACAGACAACAATCCGTTAGATGGAATTCCCCCATGTCTCCTTATCTCCACAACCCTACAGGTGTTCCCAAGGCCCTTCTATTTAGCATCTTTATCAACAATTTTTATTCCTTACTCAATCAGGACTCTCTTATTCAATATGTAGATGATTCAGCTATAATTTGTCCTGCCCACTCCATACCAGATCTCCTAAATACTACACACCTAGCTTTCACCTCCATAGAAAATTAGCTAAGAAAAAATTATCTGTTACTCAAACCAAACAAGACCAAGCTAATTCTATTCACCCCTAAAAAAAAAACAAAAAACCCCAAAAACATAAACAAAGACCATTTTACTATACTCTCCCAGAGCAAAACAGCAGTTGAAATAGTGTCTTACACCAAATTACTAGGCATAATAGTCGATGAACACCTGAAATTTGATCTACACATTCAACACAACATAATAAAAAAATCACCAAAAATGGGTTCTGTATAGACATAAACACTTTCTGAGCTTGTCTAACAAAAAATACCTTGCCACCATACCTCTCAGCTGTTCAGATTTTCACAGAATGTCCAGATTTTTACCCCATATTTTTCGTCTAGTTCTCATAAAATTGTGCTTTTCTAGCAAATCATTGGCAAAACATTGAGGATTGAAGTCAGAAAAATAATGACATACATTTGAGTTTCAGACTTCATACCCTTCAGAAAATTCATGCTAATGCAAAACCTGTTATTCTAATAACCTTCTAAGTTTATGTAATAGCAATATTTAAAACAATGTCCCTTTTTTTGGACCTTTGTCCCCCATTATTTATGGCTTTGTCCAGATTTCTTTCTCAAAGATGTTGAGATGTATGCTTGCCACCACATATTTACTACCTTCCCTTACCTATGGGACTCCATTACTTACTTACCTACAATCTACTGTACCTTACAATCAGAATTTGTTATAACAAGGTTGCTAGATTTGCGACCAATACCTCGTATTCCACCCATCATTGTATACCATTGCACTCTCTTAACTGGCTTGAGCTACCACATTATCTTTCCTACATAAAACTTAAACTGCTCACATACTACTATACAAACCTTCCAAATGTCCTGCCCTCACCTCAGTTTTTAGTAAATACCAACCCAATAGCCCTCGCAGATCTGAAAATCAACATCTTCTGTAGGTATACAAACCCAAACTACCTGCAGGTCAACTTTTATATGCCTGCTCAGTAGCCAGAACCTGGAATTCTCTTCCTTTAACACTTAGATCCAACCCTAACCAACCCTAACCTTGCATCGTTTAAAACTGCCTTACATACATACCTCTCATCTACATGGATCTTTAACTGTACCCCACCCTCAACTTCTAAACCCTGACCACTCCTAATCCTATAGTTGCTTTTGCTTTCTTACATTTATACTCATTTCTCTTTCTTTTTCTGTATAGATATTTATACCAATAATATTTCCTCCATACCTCTGAACGGTACCAAGTTCCTCTGTATTTACCAGTTTTGAGAGCAAAATATTTAGGTGCCACAAATTCCTTAGTGGTCCCTTCAATTTCCAATCCGATCGCCGGCATATCCTGCAATGTCATCACTATACAGGAGGTGCATACATGATGGCATTAGCTTTGTGACTGAGGCATACTGCTTGTTGGACTCATCAGTCATTGGAGGTATTGAAACACTCAGACTGCTTAGTAAAGTTTTGATAATAGCAGTCGCAGCAAGTGGAGCTGTTTACAATTTAAGTTTTGCCAAGTTGTCAAGTAACTTCTGCAGAGTCCAGTCTGCCCAGTGCCCACCCATGTCCACAATTCGTGCAGGATGAGAAACTTTACTTTCCCAGCTCCAGTAGCTCGATCTCTAGTTAAGTAAAAAAGAATTAGAAAAACATGCATATGTATGCCAATTGTATTACCTATTGCCTAGAAACTGTCTAGGAATGGGGTGGGGCTACCAGGTGATATGAAATGGGACAATTCCAACTTTTTGGCTGTATCTTGAATCTGTTATTTCAACAATATGGAGTGAATGTGGTATTTACTAAATGGTGTGCGAGTGTGTTTCGGAGGGGAGTTGTTTATATTCTCTTGTGATTTTTTGAATATTTTTATATCATAATTATTTTCCCTGCCAAAACTTTATTATTTCTGATATTTACTATTCAAGAAAAAAAGTAGTGAATGTGCCAGTGCAAAATGCACAAAGTGTCTTTTTTTAGCAAATTGTCAATGTACGTCTTTGCCTTAAACTGTTCTGTATTTTATTTCAGATTAGATCACCATTTTGTAACATGGTTAAGTTCTCCTTTGAAGGGCACTCTGACACAAAAACTGTTGCATAGCAATCAAGACTATTGACACAAACCTTTGTCTCTTTGTATCTCTGCCACCTTTTGACACTTCACATTCATAGGTTGTACAGTCAATGCCCCAATCACTGCATATTATATGCCCTCAATCAGCCCTATGAATTTTGCTATTTCTGAAATGCAGACAATGCAATGTCCATCTTCCTCTTCTAGCATTACGTGCATGACACAAACATAACCGAGCATTTTATGATTTCAGCAACAACCCAGCTGCAATGTAAGGGAAAACACTCCCGAATACTATCTACAAGAAAGTGCAAAAACACTGAACTGGATAATGAACACTGGAATTGAGAAGACTAAAGAAAGGTTTGACTTCCTGTAATGACACAGGATAAACTAGCAACATTCCTGCTAAGCAAAGGCTGTATTGCCTGTTAACACTGGCTCATCCCAGCCTGCACAGCAACAAAATTATGCCACTCTCCAACTAACCTCTTGGGGGACCCTCCCTATATAGCTACTGCCAGGATAATATAAAAAAGAACAACAGCCATTGAGAGTGATGAAAACATGGTAAGAAAGTGTGCAATGCTGATTAACCCTCTCCTCATACCCCCAACCCCCCCATACACACACACTCAAACTCAATATCCCACCAATAAAAAATCAATACAATGTGAGTAGCAAAATTGAAGGAAAAACAAAATAACTGTGTTAGGAGGGAAATGGTCTGCAGAGAAATCGGGGGCTGTTTGTAAAACATATTCTTATGAAGAAGGGAAGACTAGAAGTAGTGAATCTTCACTTACATGAACCTTTACAAACCTATGAATCTATGAACCTTCCATTTAATTGTGCCAGGCAGACGTCCAAGTATCCCAACTGAAAGATGGTAACTGAACATGAAAAACACCAAATGTGTGGTGGCTGGGGACGGGTGAGTTTTTAGCATGTTATATAAAGCTGCTTTGGACTTATGTATGGCCTTTTGTGGGGAAAGAGTAGAAAACTGACCAGCTAGGACAGAACAGTCATCTAAACTCAACACAACCAAGCAGTGCAGGAAGACAGAAGCTATCTGTGTCAGTTATTTTTTAAAGTATGCTGATAGTTCAGGTCGCATTGCACTTGGACCGCACCTCTCATTTTTGTAGCCCTTTTTTTGGTGTTATCTCCTAAAATTGGATTTTGTAAGACATGGTGGTGGACTATAATCAGTAAATCATAATTATTACAGTAAGTCAGTTACAGATTCTTTTACTTCAGAAAAAGTTAATTTGTGTCCTCTCTCTCTTTTTTTAACCATTAATAGTTCCATTGTTTAAAATAAAAATGTCTCTAATTTGAGGTTTCCTCTTTTCCCCTATTTTTCCTGGAAGGAAAAGTCTGATAGCTGTGATGTCTTAACTTGGTTGTTTTGTTGGGACAAGAGCTTTCAGGTGACGTTTGTTTTAATTAATTTATTTTTTTGGGGGGGCTCTAATTTTCCCATTTTTTGTATCAGCAGAATGAGCAAACATCTTTTGTAGCTATTGCTTTAACAGATAATAAACCTGTGCTTTGAGTAGGACCAGGGGCCTAAAAATAATAAAATTCATTCCAGTCCTGTATTCTGTGCTTTTCACTTACTTCATACTCTTTTCTGTGCAGTTGCTGTTGGCTGATATTTAATTCAACAGCATGTCATTTAATCTTTTGATTTTAGGGCCATGGGTTGAAGACAAATATGAAATCACTTTGCTAAAATTGACAGATATTGCTTTCTGAAGGCTTAATTTTACAAAAAAGCATTAAATAGTTAGCTTGTTTAAAAGGTTCCCAGCTGTGCTAATTATATAGCTGTAGATTTTTGCAGTTAATTATATCAGCAATTAGTCACAAGTCAGATTTGCTTTGTCCTATTTTATTTCTGTACAGAGTAATGGCAGTGGGGTTACCAGCCTGCTCGCGATCCATTCATTGTGACATTATGGTGAGTTATGAGCTGGCGAGAGACGGTTGTGATTGTGAAGTGAATTGTGAAGTGGTAACAGGAAAAGGGTTAAACAAACAAACAAAGAAAAATAAAAAAATATTTCTGCCAGTGCATCTCTAACTATAGTTAAATAACTGCAAATTGTACTGATAAATTGCTTATTTATTTATATTTATAAAAGAAAATTGTATTTTAGTTTTACACAAGTTCAAAGTTTGATACAAGTTCAAATGTTAATATAAATAAAGCACTATTGTTTTCTGGTTATATTTTGTGTTTAATATTTTGTCTGTTCTTCAATTTGCATTTAATTGTTGGTATCCCACAATTGCATTGGAGTGGGTGGGGTTACATAATTATGAATGCAAAATTTTATGTTAATCAGCATACAGATTTTTGGCCAGTTGTACCTACTTTTCATGGATCTTTTCCAGATTTTTGATGTTTCCAGGTTGAGAGGTATGATTTTCTCTACAGACCTAATACCTTTCTATTGCCAGTCTACTCAGTAATACTAGTTTTCCACATTGTATAAAGTGACATACTTCTTTTCTATCTCATTTTCCCAAAAATGATGTCCCATATACCAGTTACTTGGGTGAATCTCATAAATGTTATCATTTTCATCTAATAAATAATTTCTCTTCTATTTATAATATTTTTCTACTATGTAACATTAGCTTCCATATTGTGCAAAATGACACACTTGTATTCTACCTCATTTTCCTAGAAATTATCTCCCCTATAGTATTTATTTACATGTATCTGAAACATGTTGCATTTTCATCTCTGTAAATGATTTAATTTCTATGTATAATATTTCTCCTTGCGGTCACTCCTTATTATTCCTACTCACTATGTACAACATTCTCTGTGTAACCTTCATGAATTGTTTCATGTTTCATTTTCATGTATTCTATTTGGAGCTTTTCTCCCCAGGCCTTCACTGAAAATGGGCTGCTTTTGGCCCAGTGGACTGTCCCAGTAAACAAATGCCAATAAATAAATAAATAAACATGTAATATAATAAACATTTGTCAGAACTTTGAGATTAATTACACAGCCTGTGGAAGTTAAGTTTAATAATTTGCTGAATGATTTCATACACAGAGATAACTGTTCTGGTGATATCAAGGCATTGGATTATTTGGTTCAACACTGGAAATACATTTATAAGCTTTATATATGTCAGCACGTTTCATAGCATTTCAGTATCTCACCACGAAATATGACTATGCATGTTACATGTAGGGAACATGCTATTAAATGCAAATGATTCAGATATGGTAATTATCATGTCATGCAGTACCACACAAAAGTTCGAGAAGGCTGAGTTTGCAGTAAGACTTCCAAAACTTCAGACAGAATCTTTTGCATGTTTGGGTTAGATGCTACTGTTCCTGATGTGACAAGCTCTGGGGTGCATGGGGATTTTATTTGGAGCAGGTTTTCAAGCATTCTAAATGCTAAACTAATAAATGTAACATATATTTCACAAGAAATAGCTTAGCCACTTCAGAAATAAGAAACTGCAATGGGAACTGGGATAGGTCACATGCAATATACAAGAGCACACATCACACATAATAAGATGGTCGCAGCATTTCTACTGAGGGGAGCCCGCATCACACAGATTAAAATATACCCAGCATTTCTATTGAGGGGACAGACATCACACAGACTAAGATGTATCCAGCATTTCTAATGAGGTGAAACTATTTGGACCAGTGAAGAGTTTAAGTGGGAGAGTGGATGCCACATAAATTTGTTTAGAAAAATACTCTATTGGAGGAGGTCCAAGATGGCTACTAATTTGCAGCTCCTGTATCACACTCCTGAGAAAGGAAATTATTTTGACCTGAAGTTATTCAAAATATGAAGTTAGAATTCAATAAAAATATCTAACTTTATCTTATAAAGACTGAAAAGAGGGATAGTAGAATTTAAAACATTTTTCTCTCAGAACAACTTCATATAAAAAGATATATAAATAGATTATTTGCTTTACTTGAAAAAATGTCTTTGCATGCACTTTCATCATGTTGTACATCTGTATAAGAAATTTCTCTGAAGATAGATCACTTATTAAATAAAACTGACTTAATACAAAATAATTGTTCATATCATGCAGAGCAACATAAAATAATGACTGGAAAACATAATATTCAAAACACAGAAATATCAATAAATGACTTGAATGACAGAATGAAACATGATGAAACTCACACATAATTTTTTGAAGCAAAATACCAAGCTAAACAACAGAGTAGATGAACTGGAAAACAGAGAAAGAAATGAGGTTTGGTAACAAACCAATTTGTCCAGGGACATCTTTAGAGTAGGGTTAGATAAATTATATATTAGTAGGAATTAAGAGGATGGGGGAAGGAAAGGGTTAAATGGGAAGAAGGGATGATTGGGAGGAAATGAGGTAAGGGTAGGGAGGGGCTTAAGGGGCTTATGCAAGTGTAACTGAGTAAGGAATCATATTTTGGCGTGGACTTGCTACTGCAAGCATGACATCCATGATGACCAGTAGGTACTGTGGAGTAAGTAGGCCTTGGGCTTTAACGGAAGGGGGTAATGTTTGGTAAGTAGCCATGATCAGTGTGAAGTGTTTGGGGATGGCAAGGGTGTGGAGTTATTTGTTATAATTTTGGTGTGGGTAGTCTGGGTGTGTGATAATTATTAGTGAATATATGATGGATGCGGCAGCATTATTTTGGTGGACCTGGGTTTTCGGTGTCAAGTGGTAGATGTGGGAAGAAGTAGTGGTGAATATTCTCAAGACAGGGCTTAGGTAATGTGATCATTGGTGGTCGGGTGGTTATGTGCTGGGCTTTATTGTAGACAGTGGTTGTGAGGTGCTTTATTCTCTCTCTCTCTCTCTATCTCTTTTGTTTCTCTTAAATTAGCAGTTTCAGTTGAAATGGGGCAGATAGTAAGAGAAAGGGAATCGCGCCTGACCTTCTGGTGATACTGTTTCTGTGAGAATCAGTCTGTACCTCTTGTGTTGTTTAGTAGGCTTGACAGACTAGATGCAGTGGGCAAGAGTAGAGCGTGTCTGTCTTCCCTGGGTTGTACGCTTACGTCTAGAGTCTCTGGTTACTTCTGGAGATGAGCTTTACTAAGCTCCGTCTTGTGCAATCCCTGCGTTTTTAATCAAATAAAGGGTTAGCTGAGGTCTAGTAAGCTCATCATTGGATCCATTTGTGAATTTGTGGGTCTCTTTGTTTTTCACAGTGCAACCAAATAACCCTGTTTTCATCAGCGAGTATGTATAAAGAGGCTGAGTCTATTACAATATAGGTTGAAGTACAGAGTGACGGTCATTAGTAATGGTCGGTGTTTTCTAGGCGACCACTTGGAAGGTTATCATGCGTACAAAATTGGGAGTGTGAGGCATACCACTTAACTTTACACATTGGGGTACACTTTGGGTCTTTGCTGCGGGTCTAGCTGCTTTGTAGATTTCTATAGTTTTTGTGTGGTGTTGGAACACAATGTTTACCAGGAGGTAAAGGTAAAGGTTGGGTGAAGGTGGTTGGGAGTATAGTGCCTCGGCTGTTGTCTTGCTTTAGGATATTTTCTTGGATTGCAGGGCACCAGCGAGTAACAAGGCCTTACATGCATGGGTGTGCCATTTGGGCTTACCTTTCAACTGTCCAGAATGGGGCACAGATTTGTGGTTTCTGGCAAATTTGTATAGAGTGTAGTACAAGATAAAAAAAAAAAAAAAAAAAAAAAAAAGAGGACACTGAGTTTATGGCGGAATATCCTTAGTAAACTAATGCAATATCTGTTCTATTAATTCCTAAGCTTGTATGAGCTATATTTAAAAAGTGTTCCTATTTTGGGTCAATGCTCCACTTTTTGTTATGGTGCGTAATGGCGCTGAAGGAGTTCCGGTGGTGGCAGGTGTACGAATAAGTCCCTCTTGCTTTGATATGTGTGTGTATGTATGTGTGTGTGTATATATATATATATATATATATATATATATATATATATATATATATATATATATATATATATATATATATATATATATATATATATATATATATATATATATATATATGTGTGTGTGTGTGTGTGTGTGTATATATATATATATATATATATATATATATATATATATATATATATATATTTTTTTTTTCCCAGTCCAGAGCTTGCCTCAGTGTTCCATTGATCCATTTTGTTTCATCAGCTCTAGTCTGGGTCAAGTCATACACTTCAGGTTCGTTTTTCATGAATTGTGGTATTATGGCAAATTAGTGGTAAACCATTTTAGACTGCAGTTAGAAAATAATCCTGTCATGTTAATGCAAGCCTGTTATGCTATCAACTTTTAAGTTGCTTTGGGGGGGGCAGTTAATGACATCAAAGTTTATTGACTTCTAAGTTTGTAAGAGCAATTGGTTCATTTTTCATAAATTGAACTTTAATGGGAAATTAATGGCAAACCATTGTAGACTGCAATTAGAAAATGAGACATTGGAGGTTCAGACTTACCTTGCAATAAAATTCATGTTAATGCAAACCTGTTATGCTATCGACTTAGTTGTAAGAGCAATATATAAAATTGTCCCTATTTTGGGCTTCATTTACATTTTGGGGCCTTTGGCAGGTCTTGTGCTGTGGTCATCTGATAGGTTGCTGATGGGCTGTTTCTGGTAGAGTGCCTGCGTCTGGAGGTGGGCTGCCCACAAGTCTTTGCTGTGTCAGTTAAGTAACTGTCCTGTCACTTGGCGGTTAATGTCAAGAAGGTGGGTTTGTTGGTGGAGTTTTGACTTTCATTGACCTTGGAGGGGGTATACCGGGGTGAATCTGGTCAATCCTCTAACATTGCACGGTGTGTCAGGGCTCTGTCCAGTTCAGATTTTAGAGAGGGTCCAGGCTTTGCCATGTATTTCATGTCTTCATGGGGCTTCTGTCATTTGAATAAATATGGGGTCATGACATGCCTCCCATCTGTTCACATGTTCACAGAATGGCCAGATTTTACATCAGTTCGGCAATTTCTGAATTTCAGGCTTCATTCCATTTAGAAAAGGCAGGCTAATGCTTAACCTGTTATTTGTTCAGCTTGCTAACTTTGTAGGAAAAGTGCTTGAAGAGTGTTTTCCACCTTTCAGGGGATGGGGAGGGGGCATAAAAATAAGCCATGTGGTAATATTTTGTCCTACAAGAGAGATGTTTGTGCAAGTAGTAATATGGCCTTGGATGTGGCTAAGGAAGATGGATTTATTGAGGGCATTCAAAAGGTGGGCAGGTTGTCTTTAAATGTGTTTCATGTATATCAGATGATTTACATGCGTCTTTTCTTGCAGGCTGGTGTTAACGCTGGGTTTTTCAGTTGGTGGAGTGTTACGCAATAAGGTCACATATGGTGTAAATGCAGAGTTCGTATCAGCCGATGGGCTAAAGGAAATGGTCTCATCAGGTGATGGATGTTGTGGCAAGGGGGGGTTTGATTGCTGGAGCAGCACAGAGTGAGGTCACAGCTACTGTTACAATTTTACCCACCCAGTTCGATGTGTGAGAGTTTGTGCGGTATGGGTGTACTATGAGAAATAGTAAGGATGAGAAATGTCAGGGCTTCTGTGAAGCAGGTGTGTAGCAATGACTGACTGGCTAAGTTTGCCCTGAGGCCAGTGAGGGGATTCATTTCACCTTCTGCTTTTTACTGGGAAGAGGGGCCTGGAATGGGGGAATACATGGATATGTGAATTCACTGATGTGGATGCAATTCCACTGATATGGGGAAGAGAGGTTCGGAATGGGGAGTACTTGGATATGCAAACTCACTGATGTGGATTGGGTTAGTCTGATGGCATTAGGGACTTTAAATAGTAATCAAGGTTAGGAACTTTTAAACAGGAAGCAAGGGTTAAGGATTTATTAGCTTACTGCTTACACATGAGGGGACCTCTGAGTATTATGTTTTCTTAGGCAGTTTGGTTGCAGTAAGATACAGCCTCACCCTTCTTAACATTGTGTAGGTTTCACTCTGGTTTGAAATGAGAGGGTAGGTATTCAGTGGTACAAGTGATAGATGGGGAAGACATTCTGGTTAATTTGAGTTTACAGCATACGGAATTGTGTAGGTTAATTTGTTACACAGACAGTATGAAGGGGTTTTCTTAAGGATTTTCTATTGAATCAAGGAGTGTGGGGACATCATGTAGGATTACTTGTTTCTTATAAAGGGAACTAGGGATTGGAGCTACTGTGGATTAGGAATGGGGAAGAGTAGGTTATTTAGCTTGGTTGTTACTCCTTTCTTTGGACTGAAAGGAGGTTGAATGTTATATGTGCGGCTTTTAGTGTAGGAGGGCTTTATGGGTGTTGCAGGTGCATATGTGTCAGGGATAGGTAGGGCGTATGTGCTCTAGTGGCTAGGCTGAAGTTATGGAGTGTAAGCAGGGCATGGTTTTGGTCTTCTAGAAGATGTTTAGGGCTTGTCTCATATTGTATGCGAAAGTAATGCATTGAAAGGAAAGCTTTAAAGGGTAACTCCAAGGGCAGGCAGTGGAGTAAGGATTGTGTTGATTTTGGCAGCTGCATTGCATAGGTCAGGGGGATATACATTACTTTGCAAATGTAGCAGGAGGATTGGGTCAGGGCATACCTTTGGAGGGACTGATTATGACTTGTCAGTTAAAGGGGTAGGATGACTGGAGGTGGGATGTGGGACTTTGAAGTTGATTTTAAATCAGCAGGCATAATTTTAGCAGGAGAAGTTGGGGAGAATAGGGTCCATTTTCACTTGGTTGATATGACAGTGGTATGGTTTGCTGATGCGGTCAGCTGAGGCATGTTAGTTTGAGTTAGAAGGATTAGATGCTTATGGCAGGATTCTGGGGTAGCTTTTAGAAGTATAGCATATGGAAGGGTGTTGTTAGCTTGGTCATATTGTGTTGCAGCCACCAGGGGTTAGGAAATTGGTTGGATGGATTGTTCAGTTATTTGGTTCTGGCTTGTGAACAAGTTGGGACATTTCAGTTGGTCAATGAGCTTTTAATTGCAATTCTGTCAGTTCTGTGGGTGACAGGATTAGGTTACTTTACTAAATTTGAGGATTTGGGTGGTGGTTCATGCTGAATGGTAGGTTTGATAGTGGGAAGTCTGTCAGACATTGCCTATTGTCAAAGTAAGTTGGTTGCAAGGGTTGGTATTGGTTTATGGAGGGGAATTGACCTACATATCGTCTGCTTATTGTTCATGGATGTACTGATGTCATTAACAGGACGGTTTTGGTTGCCAGAGGCTTTTTTGCCCTATAATAGTGGGTTTGATGTCAGGATTATTAGGTGATTGATCCATTAGGAATGAAATCTCATTCTGGTCATTAGTATATACATTGGGAGGAGAAAGGGGATGTAGTTAGACATTTATTTATATATTTACATTTGTTTACCAGGAACTTCTGACTGGACACAGGTCCTTTTTCAGCAGAGACCAAGGGAGAAAAGCTCCACAGAATGACATGGTAGATGGTAAACAATAACAATCAAGGTAGTTATACAGTAGAGGTGATCATGACATGGAGAAATAAAGGAGCAAATTAGGTAGAATTGACTAGTAAGCTTGAGAAAAAGAAGTAAAACACAGTGCTACAAATTTTCTAAACAGTAACTAGATGACCTATTTTGTTTTGTGTATCATTGGGCTTTTTAGAATTTTGATGGTACACTGTTCTGGTGTAGTTTCGCCCGGCGTGGGTTTAGTGTTTTGGTGGTACATTTGGCAGGTAATGACCTAGAAAATATTGTGAAGCTACTATTCATGGCTGTGTAAGTCAGTTTAGCCAATATACAGAGGTTATGCTAGGTTATGAGGTAATGGTTGGCCACTTTAGCATAGTAAAGTGATTGAGGTTTAATTTTAGCCAGTTAGGCAGTTGGTAATTTGGTTATTTATAAGTTAGGACTTGGAAAGGTGGTGCACAGATCTAGATTGATAAGAGGGGATGTTGTACACTGATGTTCTTAATGCCTTTTAATGAGATGTTAGGTTAGAAGTTTGGTAGGTGAGAGAGGAAACAGCCTGGTCAGGCTGATGGGCACAGAAGAGGGACAGGCGTGCCCTTTTCTGTTCCCCCTCTGGTTTGGATGTTCATCTCAATGAGCTGGGGAAAGGAAAGTGAGTATTTGGAGGTGGCCTGGTAAATAAGCAAGTGGAGGTAAGGACGCTGTTTATTTGGTTGGATGTTAATTCAATAAGTGGTAAATGAAGTGACTGGTGGGACACTGGACAAAGCCTAAAATTTTGGGGGGACAAATGTTCAAAAATAGGGACAGATTTTAAATATTGCTCGTACAAACTTAGAAAGTTGCTAGAATGACAGGTTTTGTATTAGCATGCATTTTCCAAATGATATAAAGTCTGCAACTCTAATGAATGTTATTATTTAGTGACTTCAATGCTCAGTGATTTGCCAGAAAACCACAAATTTTATGAGGAACAGACTAAAAATATCAGGCAAAAATCTGGACATTCTGCAAAAATCTGTACAGTTGAGGGGTATGGCTCTACTGTGTTTCAGTTGTAATTATTAAATATTGGCTAATAAAATTATGTTTATGGAAGTTTAATAAAGGTTGCAAAATGTCATTTGGTGTGATGTGTTTATTGAAGGGGACCGGAACAAATAAGGTTTCGTAACAAACCAATTTGTCCAGGGACATCTTGAGAGTTGGGGTTAGATAAATATATTAGTAGGAATTAAGAAGGTAGGGGGATGAAAGGGTTAAATGGGAAGTGGGATTATTGGAAGGAAATGAGGTAAGGGTAGGGAGGGCTTAAAGGGCTTATGCAAGTGTAACTGGTTAAGGAATCATATTTAGGCATGAACTTGCCACCTACCCTCCCTCCCTTTTTAAGTGGAATAGTGGAGATTGTGGTTATTTTATCAGACTGGGTAGGGCAGAGAAGACGGACAGGCATGCCCTCTTCTGTTCCCCCTCTTGTTTGGATGTTCATTTCAATGAGTTGGGGAAAGGAAAGTAAGTATTTGGAGGTGGCTTGATAAATAAGCAAGCAGAGGTAAAGACACGTCTTATTTGGTTGGATGTTAATTCAATAAGTGGTAAATGAAGTGAGTGATGGGATGTTGCTTCATAAGTAAAATAAGCAAGTGGAGATAAGGACACTGCTTATTTGTTTGGATGTGTAATTCAATAAATGTTAAATGAAGTGAGTGGTGGGACGCTGCTTCATAAGCAAGTGAGTGATGATATGGGCGCTGCTTACTGGGTAGGATGAGCAAGGTCACACAGTCCTGATTAAAATTACATGGATGTAGATGCTGAAATTCAGTAATCTATACTATGTTTCAGTTGTAATTAATAAATATTGGCTAATAAAGTTATGTTTATGGAAGTTTAATAAAGTTTGTCAAATGTCATTCGGTGTGATGTGTTTATTGAAGGGAACCAGGACAAATAAGAATTTTGAAGTTCCTTAGAAAATTAATTGGATTCCGCAAATACTAAACATAAAAAAGGTTCATATTTTGGAACAGACATAGAGAGAACATAGATCAACTGGAAAAGCTGTACCTGTAAATCCTTAGTCATCTCCTAGAGCTGTTATAGTCAATTTTCTTTTACATCAAATTAAGAAATTAGTACTAAAACAGTCTGGGTAGACAGCTCCAACAAAAGTGGACAACAGCATGCTCTAGGCTTGATAATAACTACGCAACTAAAACTTTAGATAGAAGAAGAGAAAGTCAGTCATTAATTAAGCTCTTCAGACAAAATAACTTCAATGTTCATTTGTTATATCCAGCAAAGTTAATCCCCGGATTTACTAATCTTCCGTGTAAGACTAGATTAGTTTTGCATGGAAGCGCCAATGTAAGCGTATGATGGCAGCGCGCCATGCATATTAATGAGGGCGGGTTGCCTCAACTCTAAAGCTTACATGGATCGTGGATGAGTTTAATGGGCGTGTCGGACTGCCAAGCAGTCCAAATATCCATGCCCCTGCAATGAAAAATGCTGCAACTTCCATTTAAATGAGCGAGTCCACTCACATGTGTACAATGTAACACTACACTCCCCCATATGTTAAAAAACTTACAGAATAAAAAATAAAAAAAAATTTTTTCTTCCAATATAGCTGCCCATAGTTGCGCAGGTTTGCCTGGGTTTGTCCATTGCTTAGCTACAGTTACAGCAGCTTAGACACCAGAAGAGGATAATAAGAAAAATATATGCAAATGACACAACATAGTGATAGCATAGTGGTTAGAGCCTTCGCATAAAGAGAAGGCATTCCTGGTTCGAGTCCCACTACTGCACGTTCCATTTTCTGTGGGAAATATGTATACAAAAACATTTCCTGACATTTTTTTATGTATAAGTTTTGTAAAAAGCATTGAAATGTTAAATGTAGTAGTGCATGAATTATATATATGAAGGTGAAATGTTTATGCATTCTGAGGCATGGGTACCCTATTTTAAGCAATATAAAGCACTGCTAAGCACATTTTGCCAGTATTGAGCATATTTAAATACATTTGCACATAGCTGCGCACCGCGCTAACCAGCACAACATCTTTGCATGTAGCTTTGCACCGCGCTAACAAGCGCAACGTTGGGCAATGTCGGGCAACATCAAGCAACGTAGGGCAAAGTCGGGCAAAGTCGAGCAAAGTCGGTTAAACACGCTCACACCTGCTTTAATGTTCCTTAACCAGTCAGGTCTGCCCAGCAGGAAAATAAAAAGCAGTGACAGGGCTCGAACTCAGGATACTGTGCACTATAGTCACAGTACTTAACCACTAAGCCATGATAGCACTTCACAAACATGCACTTTCAACAGACACATATCTATTAAAGGGATTTTAAACATTGTTAACATTAGCTAAGCAGGCATGCCCACAGCTGAGCGTTTCCAAAACTGGCCAATCACAAATAAGTTCGGGAAATGAGGCATATTTAAGCTCCACAGGTGGGGATACTTGCTTTAACTGGTTGTAGCTTCCTTCTGCAGTCAGCATGGCTGGTGTAGGTGAAGGCACTCAATTTAGAGCGCAACGCTGAGGCATCCAGGAGTCCATAATTATGGTTTGGCTCCTCGTCCACAAACATGAGGAAAGACTCCTGCAGGGCCAGTACCAGGGTACCCAATATAAAACGGAGGCCTGGAACAGTCTTGCCCATGAACTCACCAGTGCCACTGGTGTTCCTCGGATTGGTGAGCAGGTCAGGCACCATTATTCTGACCTGAAGCGGCGTAGGGGGGATGAACTGGACTGGTGGATCCAGAAATCCTATACAATGACTAATGCCCCAGTACTAAGTAGCCATTGTATTAAATAGTTAAGAATTTCCATGCTTGTCTATACTATGCATAGGTATGTCTCAATATCACTGCATTTACTTCACAGCTGCAGGTGACTGGGCTATGAACCTGCAAGCACATGAAGATAGGCTGCAAAGGCTGCATCATGAGGCAGGTTAGTAATTATTCTGCATCTACTGTTATATAAAATAAATGAGAGAGCCTTCAAAAAGTCTTTTAACCCAATAAATAAAGGTGTAATAATCCTTTAATAAATGTATGATTCATGGAGTGTGTCTGTGTCATTTTCTTTGATATGTTGTTGTACTGTTGCATTCTACAAATAGTAGTGTTGTATTAAGCAGTATCAACCCACACTTGGGTAGGCCCATATAACATGGATGAAGGGAGTGCTAGTAGCTTGTATGCATATGTACAGCCCTCAACTGTTGGCTCATGGCCAGCATGTGCAGGTTAATCTGGCACATGAGTAGCTTGGTATTGTGTTCTCCAGAAATGTCAATGTGCTGCCAGAAATGTAGGGAGCTGTCAACATATAAATGATACTTTCACCTGAACATATCTAGATAAGTATATGAATGTAGAGCTGTCAGTGTACCATCTTAGCAGTAGTGTATGTAAGCAATTCTCAAAATATGTTGCAGTAACATCTGCTTCTTGGACAGTTTGTATGTAAGATACAGCTCATGTATATAATGATCTAGCAAAATCCAATTGCACAATATAAGGACATTGGGTAGTGTAATAATACATGTAAGGGACATATAACTGCAGTTAATAGGAATGTAGTGAAACCTAGAAGGATATATAAGTTGTTAATTGAGCTATCTTTTTCCACCCTACTGTATGTGCATAAAAAATGCAATTCCACACCTCAATTGATATGTCTAATCACAAAATATTTGTTGGGACATATGTCCTATTGGTTTATAAATATTTGCATTTATTTCTATGCATGTGCCCTGTTAATATACCACAATATTGGTGGCCTGTTACCATCAATTAAACCTGCATGCTGTTGTAATGTCCACTATTGTTCTATATATGCATGTGTTATGCTTGCTTTTCAACTGTTAAAAATCTGGTTTGTTGGTTTAATGGGAATACTTCTGCATGCTGTTATAACTAGCTGGGAATGCTGTTGACTGTTACTAACCCATATCTTTATTAAACTCTCCAAAACATAGTTCGTATGGGAAGGCCGGTCCCAACGGACCCACCCGTCCCACCTCAGCTGTCCATGGCACCTGCACCAGCAGATCCGGTGCCCAGCCTGGGACCTCTTCCTCCATTGGCCCTGTGACACCTTCAGGTGGAAGCGCTGCAGGGGATGGGGCTTGGCCTCCCGTAGAAGCGTGGGTGGAGAGGCACCTATCACCCTTTGTACAGTCCGGGCTGTGGTGCGTAGAGAGATTGAACATTCTGTTGCAGAATCTCTATGCCAGCTTGAGGCTCGAGTGGTGCAACTCCCGGGTCAGCCTGCCCCTCCTACACAGCCCCAGCACAGCCACCTTCTGGGCCGTGAAGGTGCAGTGGTGACTGCCCATGGGTGGGGACCTCAGTCCCACTGTTTCCATCTGGAGGCTCATGGGCTTGCGATTTCCAAACATCCCTCCCCGTCAAAGGTGTTCACCCACCACGTGTCATATGCCACCTCTGTATGCGTCTTGTTTGTCTTGTCTGTTTACCTCCCCAACCTACCTCCCCAAATATACCTACTTCCCCTACCCCACATTCCACTCTCACCTGAAAATAAAAGGTCAATCTGCTCCCAAAAAAAAATTACGCCCCATACATAGCTTCCCATTTTGCACATATGTCCACTGGACACATGAAATGTTATTTAATTGGCATTACAACATACTTTGTTGTTCTCACCCCTCTCTCAGGGGTTGAAGGATTCATATCTACCTCCAAATTTACTGCATATGCACAGCTGTTGAAGAAATGGGCAGCTATGGACCTTCCCTACACCTGTCCTGCACATCCCAAGCTATTTTACATACTGTCTTTCCCTCTTTGTGCCCCTTTTTCACCACTTCCTATCTCCCCATTTTTCTTTTCTTTCAAAGAAATTAGCGGGGGGGGGTGAGCGGGAGTAAGCAACATTAAGAAGTAGTGAACGGGTTTGCATGGGTTTGCTCTTGTTTGTGCTTGGCTAAGCAATGCGGTGCATTGCACAAACCCACGCAAACCTGCTTATAACTGCTTAAAAGTGTCTTAGTCACTCTGTATGTGAGGGCCCTTGTTCTGCTCAGGAACAAAATAAAACACCTCTGTAAGTCTCGAACCCCGGACCTTGGACACACTACACAACATGAAGTACCACTAAGCCACGGAAGCTATACATCATGTTGGTGCTTAAATAATTATATCATGCATCAGAATGAGTGAATGTAAAGGAAAATTCGGAATACGATACCACACAACTTGTTCTGTGGATGTTGACCAACAGTTGTTGTGGGATTACATTACATGACTGTGATAAGAGAAGCAGCCATTCTAGCAGGAAATAATGTCACACCACCACCTTACAACCCCACACAGTATCACAGCAAGACAAACACTGGCATATATGTTTAGGGCAGAGGCCATACCTCTCAAATGTCCCTAATTGTCAGGGACATCCCTGCTTTTGACCCAAATTTTAGCTTTGTCCTTCTGAATCCCTCCTAAAACTACTGACTTTGGGTAGAAAGGTGGTGAATTACACTTAATGAATAATGACAATAATTAAGAGTTATACACTTATTTTACTTCAGAAAAGGTGTATTAATTCATATGATCTGATTCTCTCAATGTTTCAACTTAATGGCACTAATATTTTAAAAGAGTCCCTGATTGTCCCTGAGTTTTTCTTGACTTTTCCCTGATTCTGTTCACATTTGTACCTGATTGGTTGAGAGGTCTGGCAGAGGCAGAAACACAGAGGTATATTTGCCTTTCTGCTGTTACACACTGTGCAAATAGCTTTGGAAGGAGTTTTGGAAACATACTCTTATGTAGGAATAAAACACTGAAATACAAATGGATGTAGCCATGTACTGGTAGCAATCAACTATAAGAATGGCATTGTTCTATTGCTGAAAATACCTGTGTGGTGCACAGACAAAAAATAACAGGCTATTCTCTGGCTATCATGTGGATAGGTCCACAGTTGGGAGTTACGCAGACAGACTACATGCCTTGATAAACTAACATGTACACAGCAACCCTGTAAGTCCAGCAAGATAAAATCCACACAATACTACTTACGCTCTCTGTACTTCTGCAACCCTACCCAAATGTAGAATATACCTGTGTGTGCAGGGTCTACCAAGGATGTAAGTAAGCATATTCACTGTACTGAAATGTTTCCAGTTTTTCTAAGCAGCTCGTGCTAATGTCAACACTAAAAAAGCACAAACTGTTTAGAACTGTGTAAAGGAATATTCACAGTATAGCAGTTCACAAACAATTCTTGGCCAAAGGAATACATCTCTATAACTAGCTTTGTATGGCAGTTAATTGTAACAGTTGAAAAGAAAGTACATCTTTCCATGTATCTTGGGGTAGCATTTTGAGGGGTGAGTACATTTCTATACTGACAAGTGGGTACTGGAAGCAGCAACATTAGGTCTGAGTACAAAATGTAAATCTCTGGCTACACCCCTGGCTTCTGATATAAGAACTATATCAACCTTCTGTCTTAAACAATGATGTCCACACCAAACAAGAATGATCTCCATCTTGGAAAGCTGAAAGGGCCATGCCTACATGAGTCAGCAATTTATAGTACTGGGTTGCTATGGCAGTGATTACTTCAGTTACTACATAGCAGGCTGCATGCAATTAGCAAATGGTGGATACTAATTGGTGCAGAGGCCATCACATGTTCATGTGCAATTCCTACAAAAGCAGGCTGCAATCTCTGCCAGCAAACTCAATCACTCTATTGCAGAGACTGACAGAGAGAGAGAGACAGAGAGAAAGAAAAAGAAAAATAAATATTACCAAATTATACAAAGGAAAGGTATGTGACACATATGTATTTACTGACATGTAGTAGATGTTATTGAAGAATAGTCTACATAATGTGAAACATTCATATGTGGCAGCAGTACTTCTTTCTGCACAGATGTTCTGCTTAACTACTGCTATGGACAATACTGTGTGTACCTGTAGGCAGTGGGACATACCTGTGAAATGTGTAGCTCAGCATTAAATGTCACAGATCTGATCCATGTTATCTGTATTCTGTACAGCAGTGTGGCCAATGGCTGTTGGGGGGATTAGCGCTGATATTATATAAACATGAGTGTGACAGAACAACACATGCATGATAGTCATATTAAAGTGTAGTTTAGCATTGGCAACTGCTGTAGCAGTCTAGTATGCTTATCTAGCATATGTTGCCATATATACCCCACCTTATGTTAGTCTGTGTTTATATGTGACACCTGTTTGTTTTGCAGCAAGGCCCAACAGTTCAGCTGTGAGGTCCAGGGACTTACAACAGTGTGGACCATGTGTGTGTATGCCACACACATACAGAGAAATATGTATGTGTCATACATACATATTCACATCTGTATATGTGCATAGAGCAGGGGACATATTGCAACTGTTTGCGAAGGGGGGAGATATATATGTTGTTGAAAGTTAGTATGCACATATTTGTATGCAGGTTTTAGTGTGTGACAAACAAGACAGCATACAGTGCTGGTATATGACATGTGGTGGTTAAACACTGTGGGTGGTTCGTTCAGTTTGCAATTTTTGTGGCCAGTACAGCCTGCTAAAGCTACCTGGGCTGTGAACACCTTCAATGCATTTATCCCAAGATTGTGCGATTTTATTACATTACTGTACACGTTACATCCTTTGTATAATTGATATTCTTACTATGAAAGGTGAAATGTATATGTGCCTATATATATATATATATATATATATATATATATATATGTAGACAAATGGATGTGTATATGTATATACATATATATATATATATATATATATATATATATATATATACACACACACACACACACACACACACACACACACATATATATATATATATATATATATATATATATATATATATATATTTAATATATATATTTATATATACTCATACACACCTACATCTACTTGTTGCAATAGAGTCTCTGTAATGTTGACTGACTGTGATGGTCAATATGTTTGTGAATACGTCAAACATATGTATCTGTGGGATAGCTTACTGGGAAACTGTTTATGTTCTGGTATTCTGGGTCCTTGCTTTGATCCTAGCAAAAGCTGTGTATTCTGTTGCTAGGCAGAACAAGTGCTTTTGCATACAGTGTGATTAAGTCCCTTGGTTTTTACTAGGGTGTGTCATTGGAGGCTAAAGCACTACATCTATGATTATTGATTGGTACCGATGTTGAATGCAAATCCTGTGTGTACTGTAGTACTAATTGAAGCTCTGGGCCTGTAGATCAGAGTACGGTGTATGTCCACATTGCTTGCATCCACTGTTTTGTGTGGTCCCTGTATTCATCACAGATTACATTTCTCAAGATTAAGGTTGTGTAGGTACTGACACACAGTACTGTATAGTACACACTGAAAGCTTATCTGGGTTGTCATACCTTTATGTCCTGTAATTATGTCTGACGTGTGTGTGGGTATGTCTGTAACATGTCCTTTGACATATGTGTGGTAATACATATAACTGTGTATCTAACAACATTCATAGTGTACTACAGCAGTATGTGACCTATATTCCCAATTGTGCACATATTTAGGCCACGGGTTTGGCATTATCAAGTTGTGTGGTATAATATTAATACATTTACTGGACCTTACACTGATTGTGATGGATGATATATTTCTTTACACATCAGCTTGATGTATATCTGCTGTGGCTAGGTGGTGCATCGTGTTGCATACAGTGTGCCAGTTACTCTTGTATAGTCTTATATACTGATTTTATTTTGTTGCTGTGCAGAACATGGTTCATTGGATAGAGAGTAAGCAAGGCACTTTCAAGCAGTTGTGGGGTGAACAGTGATAAGTGGCAGTTACAGTGTTTCACTCTCAGTTAGCTTATAGGTTGTTAAAGGTCCATAAGCTGTGCTTACCCTTCTGAAAACCCACTTGCAAATGCTGAAGTGTGCCTTATTCTGTCTGTAGCACCTGACCTTTGTTTTGTCTAGTAACAAAATAAAAAGCATTTACTAGGAAAAAACCCACAACCATTCACATCACAGCATACGTGATTTGCCACTAAGCCATCTGAGATATACATATCATGTATGTATTCACAAACATAATATCCAGTACAATCACAATCATACAACACTACAGAAAATGTACTCCAATATGTAGATGTATGTGTGTGAGAAATCATTGTAATCTGTGCTCAGGTACAACATATTGCATTATGTATGTAAGCATATATATATATATATATATATATATATATATATATATATATATATATATATATATATATATATATATATATATATATATATATATATATATATAAATATATATATATATATATATATATATATATATATATATAGCAGTTCAGTGATATCTGTACTGTATAATGTTAAATGTGCCATATGACTTGCTCAGACATATTTTTGTATTTATGTCTTCCAGGGATCATGGCCCACCACAGGAACCCAAGCTACAGTAGGGCTGAAGAGGATATCATCACTAGCATTATGATTCAGCACTACCATGTACTGTTTTCATGAACCAGCCAGGACCAGCAGGAGCGTACTGCAATGTGGCAAGATCTTGTCTGCAGGGTCAATGAGGTAGCCTGCATAACTGCATATATGAGCAGGTAAACCACCACTGCAGTGGTCTTCTCTGACATGTCCGTCAGCATGCCGCTGATGTGCGTACGGAACAGCTTGCAACAGGGGGTGGTGTTAGCATCCATCCCCCCCTCACCAGAGTGGAGGAGCTGCTCATGAGCCTGGTGGCACCTGCCCAACAACAACAGCAGCAAACATACACCATGATGGAAGTTGGAGCCACCCAGCAAGCACACATGAAGCATGCAGGTAACATGGCATATCTGTAGACTACTGTTATCTGTATTGGTAGATCATGCATATGTGAGATGTGGAGTGTGTCGTTCAAAGATGTTGAGCCTGTTGTTGTGCAATACTAATCATTTGGAACATAATCTGTAGCCCTGTGAATGTAAACTGTTGTTGTACTGTAAGATTGCAAACACACAGTAGCAATGCCACAGTTGTGGCCACTGACAAACGGTCTCATCTCTATGTAGGTACCTCTCGGGTGACGTCAAGACAGCGGACAGATGCTGGTGAGTATGTTCTACATTTATTATTGGAAATAAAAAGTGCATGTCATAGTTAAGCTGTAGGCCATGTACACATGTAACACACCTACCCATAATGCATGCTGTGCATGTTTGGTGTAAGAGCATGCACATCTCACTAATGTGATTAGCAGCCTCAAACACATGCAATACCCAGACCATCTCAAACAAATGTGGCTAGACTGTAGTGACCATTGGATAGGCACAGTTGATACTCAACTTGCACATAACATACACATCTATGTCATACACAGAGCATTTTAACATGCTACACATAAGGGATTCCCAAACCCTCTGTAAAGACACACTCCAGTATCCAGAATATCATCCACACATTACACAATATACCTGAGGGGTAGAGGCCTATCCCGGGGCATTTAAACACTCTGCAACACACTACACATTCATATCAGGGAATGCTCCTTATTGGCCTTCTTATAAAATCATGTAACAGCTGGTTGTGAAATGGTGAATTTAGCCAAGGTAGTGCAATTCCGGCACAGCATGATTTGTGCTGGTTTGTGAAACATTTGTAGCCTTGAGTGACCACCTGATGCCTCATGATGATGGCCTATGGTTTTATACCCCATCCAGTTATTGCAACCACAGTACTACACATAGCTGTCATTGCTACACACCATAATGGTGCGTGTCTGCACACATATGCATCTCTAAACAATATGCATACCAATCACCATTTGCACAACTGACACATATATGTCTTGTGATGCTATTGAGTAGCTAGGTCATATGGCACATATTGGGTATGTGTAGTGTTTAAATATGCAGTCGTGTTTTAGCATGCCATGCCATGGATGAGACTGGCATGTCCACAATATGATCTACACTCACCATAAGTACCGTACATTGGGTATGTGGCCGAATGGTATTCTATCAGTTATCTATGCACCCCTGATGATGTTGTGTGAATACTCATCATGCATGTGCTAAAAATGTGTCCACAATTAATACATGTCCACAATTATTTGCTAAAGACACAGAGGTTGTAATCAGCATCGGATACCTATCTGACACACAGATACACATCCAGCAATGGTATGTACACCTGTAAATTATAGTGCACAGTACATCACAGGGTTATGAATACCTGCACAGAAATGTTGTGTCCATGTATGCATTGTGTTCCAGGGGGAGGGCCATCACCAAATAACAAAACACATGCATCAAAGCCATGTATACTGTTAGTTACAAGGATTGACCACACTTGCATTGCATGCTGTTGAGCAACACATGTCCTGCATGCTGACAGGTGTGATATGACTGTTTTGCTTGTGATACTGTACTCCACCATCACCTACTATTGTGTATGTTCTGTGATTGCTGGTGTTGTGTGTGTCTGCTTTCAGGAAGAGTGTAGTTTTGTGTGTGTGCATGTGTACATGTGTGCATGTGTGCATGTGGTCTGAACTCATGTTCAGGTCTTAAAGTGTGTTTCCTGTTTTCCTCTCACAGGTGGTGAGGTGGGGTTGGTTCAGTACAGCAGGGAACCTGATGTCACTGACACAGACAGTGATCATGAGGATAGGTGTGTTGAGGTACAGGCAGGTTTGTCATGGTCTGTTGCTGGACCACAAATTGACAGTACACAAGTCTCCACCCCATCCATGCACACAGTCATACTGCTTGTACATCCATCATCACCATTGCCCTTAGCTGAGGGATAGTGTACGGTTGGCACTGGCCAGGACAGTGTGGTATCTATGGCACATGTATCAGGACACAGCAGCCATAGCCAGATGTCTGGAATGGTACCACATAGACAGATGCTCAGGGGTTCTCATCAGAGCACTGCTGGTTATCATGCCCTTGGCAGATGTGCCACACCTCTTTCTACCACACACATGTTCCAGGCTGTCATGGAGGCACAGACACGAATGGTACACCAGTCAGAGGCTAAGGGCACAAAGGGTTCATTACACCTCTGTAAATGACAGTATCCATGACCTAGCAGGTGCCATACGTAACTACACTGAGGTCATTGATAGATGTTGGGGTGAGACATTGGATGCCCTCCACAATGTCATATCCATGTGTCAGGACAGTGAGGGATGGTTGAGACATTGATGCAGACGTATGCCAGCAACATCACCAGCTGGAGGTCGCTGTGGACGTCCAGCAAGTCACAGCCACTCCCGTAGTGCCAGTACCAGCCCCAGCAATGTTGGGGGGGTGCTGTCCATAGACCGTCCTAGCAGACCACGTGCGCATGTCTCTGGCCAGTCCCAGCAGGGTCCTGGATCCAGTGGACATTTGTCAACCTCTGAGGATAGTACCCAATCTGAATTAGTACCTGATACTGTCTGTAGCACCCGTGCCAGGCACAGGTTCCGTATCCATGGCCAGAGACAGTGATCTGTAAAGCCTGCCAGGTACAGTCTGTAGCTGTCTCACAAATCCCCATATATGGCAGCCACATGGTGGAATTGTATGCATGCAGACACACGCACATAAACCAGAAACCTAGGGCAAACACATACCCGCACACATGACATTAACATTGGCCCATAACAGTACTCATGGCCCTCACACACACTCACACACACAAGTCAATTGTATGGTTCAGTGTAGGCCTCTGGCAAACCAAAAACACACCCTGTGCATATGATGAAACCTGTGCCACCTCCTGTCATCTGTAACATTGATGCAGGAGCAGGCTAACATGGTGCTGATGCACAGTGTGACTTTAATAAAGTATAGCAATGGTTGAATGTGTAGCATGTTGTCAGCAGTAAAGTGTAATGATATCCTTGAAGGTGTAGCTGAGCAGGCATGGTGCATTAAATCTGTAATTAGCAATGTTGTATTGTTTTCACCAGTGTTTATTCCAATTGTGTTTTGTTTGCCCATGTGCCACTTGGCTGATGTGTGTAGTTGTGTCAGCATGCATTATACAGTGGACAGTAAGTGTAGGGTGTGTGCAACACAGGTTCGCAGGTGTCCATTTGTGAACATGGTGGAGGTGCACTGTCTGCATGTTCATGCATATTGTTCACACGGGCAGGGTGACATGCCCTGTATTGGCCAGTGTTAACACTCCATAGTTTCTATTGGTGGCCAGTATGCATTGTACTACACACATTTTGGAACTTGAGTACGCATGTGTGTGTATGACATGGGTTGACACTGTGCTGTGGGTGATGCTGTTGTTGCTATCTGTCATTGGTTTGCATTACTAAGGTTAACACTGTCCCAGCTGCATAATCCTTTAGTAATGCACACTGTTCACCTACAGGGTTGCATGGACCGTGCTATCACAAACACAAGAAATACTCACTTATACAGTAAAAGTGTATTAGTCTCATGGACCCCTGCCATAAACTAAATATATAATAGAAGGTGTGAAGTTGTACCAAAAAAGAGTTACATACCAAGAAGGGATAACGTCTCTGGTCAGTATCATTGGGAAAATACAAGCTCTCATTAATCATACAAGGCAAGCTTCAAAATACAAATTGGAAAGGATTCCAAAGACAACACTAAAGCTTTCCTTAGTGTTGTTTATAATCTAGAGGGGAAATCTCAGATTGGGTCAGAGTTAATGTAAATGGTCACAAAGTACACTTATCTGAATGACATTACCAATATATTGTCAGACAGTTTGAATTTGGATTTCACCACCCTGTCGTTACACAATGGCCACATTTCCAGACCTGAAGAATGTAAAACCTGATGATTCACAGACACTCTAGTTAAAACATCTCTTTACTAAAGTCCAAACCACAGTGGCAGTGGTACTGGACAGTGTCCCTGGCTGTGTCATACACAAGCTGACATATGAAGTAACCACTCACCTAAACACTCTGTTCAGATGCAGCCTCTATACAGGTTACATACTTGTGGAACGATGCACAGTAATGGTGTTCACAGTCCACAAGGGTTGAGTTACAACTTCTTCTTCTTCTCCTTTCGGATGCTCCCATTAGGGGTCACCATAGTAGATCATCTGTTTCCATTTCTTCCTGCCTCTGCATCTTGCACTGTCACACCATCCACTGCATGTCCTCTCTCACCACATCCATATACCTAATCTTAGGTATTTCTCTTTTCCTGTTACCTGGCGGCTTCATCCTTAGCATCTATTTCACAATATACTCTGCATCCCTCCTCAGCACATGTACAAACCAATGTAATCCTGCCCATCTGGCTTGGTCTACTAACCTTCAAACTTGGGCTGACCCTCAAATATACTTATTCCTAATTCTGTCCACCCTCGTCACACCCAGTGCAAATGTTAACATAAATTGATTAAGGGTAGAGCTACAACAGATCCTGGAAACTCTCACCCTATAAGCCAGACAAATGTTATCTGGAAGGCTATAGAGCACAGCATTATGAACTCATTAACAGAGACATTATGAACCTGCAAACACTGCACCATACCCACTTAGGTTCTCTAAAGGCCAGATCATGGCTTCTACACCTAGCAGATTTAAATCCAGTTAACAAAGCTATAGGTGAGAGAGGGGAGGTCCACACAGCCAAGCTATAGCTCACCCAGCAATTCAGACCCATCCCACATTCAGGTATTATACATAACTGCAACAGACTGACCATAAACGACTGTTAGATGATGGATTGACAACTGACACACAGATGTAGGATACACAGTAACATTTGCAGCCTCCGTGTACAATTCTATGCCAGTAACAAGTGGTATTCACCTGCACTCAGTCCTGGGACCACTCCTGTTTGGCATATAGCTTTCTTAGGTACAGGCAAACACAGTAGGGATATGTCTGCCCACATTTGATGAAAATGCATACTGTGGGCTATACTTTATTCTCCAGGTGACACACACATCCTCCAAAATGGTATCATAGAGACAGATACCTGGTGTCAAAATCATGCTGAAAAGCTATAAGCCAAAGAAAGCATAGTTATCCACTTTTAGAAAACAAAGTATCCCCAGAGTACCACATAGGTAGTAGCCCCCAAAATGTGGAACAGGTACTAATGTATGCATAGAGCCATGTGTTTACTCATCTCTCCTTTAATAATCACATTACCAAAGGGTTTTGGAAATCCCTCTGTGGAGCACATAAGCAATAAAGGGTCTGCATGCAGATCAACAGAGGTTGTTGCACATCTATAATGAATAGTCATCTTTGCCAGACTTTCCTTGCTTTGGAACAGGATTCAAATATACCTCAAGCATAAACCCTCACTCACACTCTTCAATAGAAACCGTGATAAGTGGATGTGAAACAGAAGATGTACCCCAGGGATCACTGCAATGGCTAAGCTTGTCACAAGCATACAGAAGTAACCTAAGGTCCGGAAAGCACCAGCATGTTCTGGCAAGGCTAACAGATGCTTTCATGGAGAAAGCATAGTACCCACCTATGAAAAAATTTAGGTCACATGTATGTATATGGCTTTGCCCCACAGCTACCTTACATGTGTTATGCACATACAGTTGTCATTGTGATATGTCATACACTAGAAAAATCAAAACCCACTCCACATTGACCAACGGTGTCACACACTCTCACACACCTGGAACACACGCACAGTTAGCAAGTGCAGGATTCAAACTCCTATCTAACTACATTATGATACTATAGCAGTACGCATTCGCACAACGCACTATATACATTACTGGACTTTCACCTTCTCACAGGTGTATTTGTAGGATGGTGGCATCATCAGACTTGACAAAGATGTGTATATCACTTTTAAGGGGTGTGAGTAGTCTCCAAAAAGGTTGCTCCTTCCCCAAGGAGAGACAGACACAAACACAGTTGGTAAGTGCAGGATTCAAACCCCTACTTAACTACATTACAATACTACAGCAGTACGCATTTACACGACGTGTTATATACATTATTTGTATTTCACCTTCCCACAAGTATATTTGTAGGATGGTGACATCATCAGAATTGACAAAGATGAGTATATCACTTTTAAGGGGTGTGAGTAGTCTCCAAAATGGTTGCTCTCTCCCCAGGGAGAGACAAACACACACACACACACAGTTAGCAAGTGTAGGATTCAACCCTCTCCCTAACTACATTATGATACTACAGCAGTACGCTTTTACATGACATGCTATACACATTACTGGAATTTCACCTTCCCACAGGTATATTTGTAGGATGGTGACATCATCAGACTTGACAAAGATGAGTATATCACTTTTAAGGGTTGAGAGTAGTCTCCAAAAAGGTTGCTCTCTCCCCAGGGAGAGACAGACACACACATACAAAGTTGGCAAGTGTGGGGTTCTTAATCCAACCTAAGTAATTTTTTACACTTCAGCAAGCATTATGGAGTTACAGGATGCAGTATAGACATTACTCACTGACAGTTTGCCCAAAGGGGTTTTTCACATTTGCTAACCTCAGCAGGCTTATAATACTAGGTGTATTGTGAGTGTATTGTATGCATAGGCCATAACCATATCATATATGGGTTGATGCACAACATGCTGGCACACACAGGGTCAAACTGGTGGCTAAGCTCTGTCAACCCAATACTGGACAATACAGTCAAGAGGAGTAGTGTCATACAAGCACAACACCAACAGTCTCACATAGACCTACAATATAAGCACCAGCAAAATACACACATAAATACACATTATCATACCCGGAGAATACAAATATTAATCTGAAAAAGAGAAAGTGTCCCCCTAAGCAGACAAGGAAGCAAAATGCACCTCCAAGCACATGCCAGAAAACACATAATAAACCAAAGCAGTGTGCCTCACAACAGGCCCTAAGGCAAAACAACATACCCAACACACTAGTAATAGGTGACTCCAAAGTCAGGCACACTGATGTTCCACTCACTAGGCTGGACAAGGGGAAGGTTACTGTCAGTTGTCTGTCAGGTGCTATGATCCGCCACATAACACAAGCACTTACATCACTCCAGAACAGGTACATATATGACGCGGTCTTTGTACATGTCAGTGTGAATGATCTGAGACATACCTTCCAGGACAACATGACAAGAGATATATAGTAGCTCTATGATCATGTAGCCCAGGCTGGTATGACCCTGACCTTGAGTAGCATCTTACCTTCACCTACATGACACTGCACTATAACAGAAAGATGATAAACTTCAACAATTGGCTGAGCTTCTGGTGTCATTCAGAGGGATTCCAGTCTCTGTCTGCCCGTGATGACATGATAGACAAGCCTTGTTGCTTCACTAGAGATGGTTTGCACCTGTCACCCCTATGCTTCTGAGTACTGGCCAAGGCTCTTGCTGTCCCCATATTACCTTTTTTAGGCAAGGCTCTAAAGGTTCATAGGTTCATAGGAAAGGTAATGGGCTGCTGGCCCTGGGGCCTATACAAGCCCAGCCAAAAAGGTACCCTGGCTTTTGCCACCCAAGAAAATTATTTTCCTGTGCCACTGTCAAGCAGAGGCACAGAGGTGATCCCCAGGGTGAATCTCCTATTTCCCATCCAATCATCAAGATTTTTCTTGAAGAGTGCTAATGAGGAGCTTTTTTTGATATAGACAGGTAGTTTATTCCAGAGTATGGGAAGTCTCTGGGACAGGAATCTATCCCTCAGGCATGTTCTGTTTATTGTGGTGACAAGGTTTAGGTCCCTAGAGCATGTAACTTGGAGGGATTGGGATTTCTTTAAGTGGAGCATGTCCAACAGCTCTGGGTTTGACATAGCTTTGTATGTTAGGCAGAGATCACCTCTGAGTAGGTGATATGCGATGGAGTAAAGCTGGATTTTTTTGAGACAGTCTGTGTAGGGCATCTCTTCGAGGCCGGTAATCCTCTTTGTGAGGTATTTCTGTGGCCTTTCCAGTTGTTGTAGATGTCTTGTGAGGTACATACGAAAAGGGGTGTTGTACTCTATAATGGGTCTAATGAATGATGAGTAGAGGGGAACAATGACCTCTTTTTTTCTGGATGAGAAACCTTTTGTGATGAGGTGTGGCACGTAGAAGGATTTCCTGACTACTGTGGCAATGTGATTATCAAAGGAGAGACTACTGTCCACCTGTGTCCCAAGGTCTCTTATCACACTTTTGGTGTTAAGTATACTACTGCCTATGTTGTAGTTCATGGGTACAGAGTTTTTACCAAAGGGAATGACAATGCACTTTTTGGCATTGAGCTTGAGGCCATGGCTTTGACTCCAGGCATCTGTCTCAGTGAGGCCCTTTTGTATGATGTCCACATCATTAGGAGTTTTAATTATGGCTCCTAGTATGCAGGCATCTGCGAACATTGTTAGCCAAAGTCCTTCTGTGTTAGCCTGTACTTCAGAGAAGTAGGTACAGTGGGTGAGATGTGCACCTCATGTATTTTGTGCCATTGGGATGTGTGCTGGGTGGGACAGTCCTGGATGGCTACCTGTCATGGTCACCCTCTTACACACATCTCTGCCCATCCATCTTTGGCTTATTATACCGTGTTCCCCCTACATATATAGGTACATAGGTAGGTAATAGGCTATCTGCCTGAAGGCATATATTTGTATGGCCAGAGTGTGCAGCTATCACCACACCTGGGGTTAGTTCCCTATGCCTCTGTGTAATAGAGCTGATGAAGTGATCCATGGTGTAACAGTTCAGTTTCACATACACTCATCAAGGCTCCTCTGAAAGAGTGCCAGTGAGGGACTCAGCTTAATGTAGGTTGGGAGCTTGTTCCAAAGCAAGGGAAGTCTGTGAGTTAGTAATGTATCCCTCCAACATGTTCTATTTATTGTTGTGATGATTATATCCCTAGAGCATGTGGCACAGTGAGCTTGGGTTTAATTCAGATAGAGCATGTACATCAGTTCTGCATTGGACATGGACCTCTCTGTTGGGCAGAGATCGCCTGAGTAGACGGTATGCAACAGAGTACAGATTGAGTTACTTCAGTCTTATTGCATCAACTGTTTGAGGCCAGTAATCCTCTTGTTGAGGTACTTCAGTGGTCTTTCCAGCTGCTGAAGATGCCTAGTCAGATTCATTGCAAGTGTGTTGTGGTACTCTCCGATGGGTCTGATGACTGATGAGTAGAGGGAACCTCCTTTGACCTACATGCAAAGTCTTTGTCAATTTGTGGGAACACATAGCATGATTTTCTAACCACTTTGTGAATGTGTTTCTGAAAGTAGAGATGACTATCCATGTGTCCATAGATCCCTTACCGCCATATTTAGGGTGTTGGCACCTATGTGGTATTTGTATGACTGTAGCTCGAGGCCATAATTTTGATACCACATCTGTCTGACTGAGACCCTTTTTAAGGATGTCTCTGTTGTCCCAAATATTGATTATGACAACCTTTTTGCAGTCAACCACAAACTTTGCTAACCGTAGCCCTCATGTGTTTGACTATACTTCTGAAAAGTATACACCAGACAAAAGGGGTCCCAGGACTGAGCCATGGGGGACAGCACTTGTTACCAGCTTACAGTCCAACAGCGAGTCCACACTTCTTACCTTGTGGGATCTATCTGTACCCCAATTGGCAATCCATCAGATGACATACATGTTTATGCACAGGTTGTTGATTTTGTGGATACGACATGTGTGTGAGATGTTGGAAAAGGGCTTTTGTAGGTGTATGTAGGCCATGTGGAGCTCATTTCATTGATGTATGTCCTGGGTAACTGCCTTGAAAACTGTTTAGCAGGTTTAGGGACCATGATCTTCCCCTGACCAAACCAAAATGGGTAGGGTTGGGTGTTTGTAGGCTCCCAATAGCTCTGTTTATGAGTTCCATAATGATGGACTCCATGGCCTTGCAGATCAGGCTTATTAGGCGTATAAGACAATAGTTCCCATGGTCTGTTGTGCACCAACACTTGTGGAGTGTGCTAACCGTTGCTGTAACCCATTCAACACTTTCATATCCTGTACAGAGGGTTAGTCTCGACAGACTGTTCAGGGCAGGGTCTGTTTGTTTTGGAGTTTACATATGACACAGCCAGGGACACCATGTCATCCCATAGATGCCATGTTTTTAGGTTTGCATAGAGCTGTTTAACCATTGTATATGTGATTTCTGGGTTTTCACAATCTCCAGGTATGGTAATGGGCCCTTTTGTCAGTGAGAGGGGGGTAAATATGTATGAACCTGTTTGACAAGATGTTGGCAATGTCAGTCATGTACATGTATTAATTTACCCTTTGCACTAACTCAGAACATATATGAGTTTACACTGATATTTATGACATAGCTAAAGAAAGCTTCATGGATCTCTATGGAATCTTTGGCAATATTTTTGGCAGAGCTTGGCTTGGATAATGTTAGGAGTGTTCATTGTTTCTTGATGATACTGATCATAGATTTATTGATCTTCTTTGGATTTTAACTTTCTTTGACCAACTTAAGTACTTGTATTACATAGGTTGATTATGACAGGGGTCCAATATACTATATGGGTCTGTTTTCATATCACTGTGTGCGCAAGGCAGGATTGGTGAATAGTGACATGTGTCTGGAGTAAGAACTGCAACTGGCAGATATGTGTGGCCCACTGCTGTACTCAGACATGGCCTAAGTGTGTGAGCATGCCCAGTATGACCTTTCAGTATGTTGTTTACTGAAATTAGCTAAATTTGTTTAAGTGTGTGAGCATGCCCCCTATGGGCATATATACTATATGTGTGTGAAAAATCAAGTTGTTTTTTACTTCAGGGCTCTCATTTTGTGTTGTACATCTACAGGAAACACGCTGTGCCTGCAGGGCTTCCATGAGTCAATTTGCATAGACTTATCAACATTTCTACATATGGAGGGACAGCTATTATTTCTACCTGGGGGGAGCACACCTGATTGTTACTGTGGGTGTACAAAGGAAGAGGGGTACACCTGACATTTATGCACATTTGCTAGGTCTGCACTGCTATGTCAGGTACTCCATTTCAGTCTGTACTGTTGCCTATTGTACTGGCTTGAGGCATACCACTGTACTATGGACCTTAGCTTCCAATTATACGCATATTAGTTTGTGACTTCATAGCCTACCCAACCCACATCACACTTCCTGGCCTGCTTTTATCTGTCTGCATAGGCCTGGGGGGATGTTACCCATATGCCTCTTCAGAGGGTAAGATACAGTATTTGTTTTTGTTTGCATTTGTCTACAACTGTCCTGCTGGCTGTGACTGTTAGGTATGTGACCCCCCCCAACTGGTATGTGTGAGTGACTTAAGTTGTGTCTGTGCCAGTAAAATGCTATCATGGCTTAGTGGTTCAGTGCTGTGACTATAGTGCACAGTATCCTGAGTTCGAGCCCTATCACTGCTTTTTATTTTCCTGCTGGGCAGACCTGACTGGTTAAGAAACAGTAAAGCAGGTGTGAGCGTGTTTACCCAACTTTGCCCGACTTTGCCCGACTTTGCCCAACATTGTCCGATGTTGCCCGACATTGTGCTGGTTAGCATGTTGCACAGCTATGCGCAATTGTATTTAAATATGCTCAATACTGGTAAAATGTGTTTAGCAGTGCTTTATATTGCTTAAAATAGGGTACTCATGCCTCAGGTGGTGCTGCAGGGCTGCCTATGTAGGATGCACATAGTTCTTACCCTATATATGTTTGAAAACAGGTAGTGTCAAGTTATGCATCCCTTTTACTGTATGTGCTAGTCAGAGAGAGGTGTCGTTTCCAGAGTTCCTACTGAGTCAGTGTATGTGCTATGTGTTGCCTCTTTGCCAAGGCCAGGGCATACTGGGCATGCCTCCTTCTGCCTACTGGGGCAGGCTCAGGTTGTTCCTCCTCCAAGTCATGCTGTGCCTGTGCAGGCCTTGGCAATGGTGGGGGGCTGTTTGGCCCTGCCCCATGCTGTTCCTGCTGCAGCTGTTTCCGCAGGATCATATTGTGTAGCATGGCACATACCATAACAATTTGAGTACATGTAGTTGGTCAGTACTGCAAGGCTCCACCAGATGTGTCCAGGCACTGGAACCGTGACTTGAGCATCCCAAACACATGCTCAGTTATGATTCTTGTTTGTGCGTGTGCCTCATTATGAAGTTCTTGTTCAGGTGTGGATGCATTTCTGATGGGTGTCATCAGCCATGGCTCCAGTGCGTATCCAGCATCCCCTACTAGGTGACCGTAGGGAATGTCCCCATTGGCAAATAACTGGTACAGCTGGGTCAGATGTCAAATGTGGGAATTGTGATAGCTTCCAGGGCATCCAGCACACACATTCATTATTATGCCCTGGGTATCGCACATGAACTGGCAGTTGATGGAGGGGAAGCCCTTGCGGTTGATGTAGACCCTACCCCACTCACCGGGTGGTGTTTGATGCATATGTGCGTGCAGTCTATTGCAGTCACTACTTCAGGGTATTGTGCTATTTGGTGGAAAAGACTCATATTGCTGACCAATGCCTCACGGGAATTGTGGAAATATATGTGGTCACCGACATGTGCTGACATGGCATCCAGGAACTGGTGGAGTACCCTGGATACTTATGCCTGTGAAATCCCCATCATATCACCAGTTGGTCTTTGGAAGGTGCCTGTAGCTAGTATTCTTAGGCCAACACATACCTTGGTATCCACTGGGATGGGTTCCCCTCTGTTGGTTCTGTGTGTGAGGCGTGACCGACACAGCTCAACAATTTGCTGTAGAAGGTCCCTGTCCACCCAGTAGCACTCTACTATCTCCAGCTCATGTAGCCCCTGGTAGGTTACCCTGGGTCTGTACACTCTTCTCCATCTCCTCATTGTGGGTTGCTCAGCAGCATTCACAACATCACCACCCTCAGCACCTTGCATATGTTGGTTTATGATAGCAAGAGCAGACCCTAACATGTTGTCTGACTTAAGCTTTTTAAGCTTTCCCTCTTTTGTATACTGCAGTGTTGCAGAGTTCTTGAGAAAAAAAACAGGGGGGGATGGTGTTTGCAGAGTTTAAAGTGCTGGGCTGGGCTAGTCTGCTGCCTGTGTAATTGGCTGATTCTGATATATTTCACCTGGCAGCTCTGCTAGTTCTCCTTGGTTAACTTCCTACTATTCCTTTTCCTTACTTTTGCCTTTCTGTTTCCGCCTGGGGCAGTGCCATGCAAATGAGGGGGCACATGCGAGCACATGCTATGTGCATGTTTGCAAGGAGTTTCCTATCTTTTAACAGTGTGCACCTTGGGTTTGAGGTTTTCAAATAGGACAACTGTAGGCACGCCTTTTTGAAATCCTGAGCAACTCAGGGCAAACACGAGCCACTGTGCTCCAATTAGCTTACAGCCTGTCTGACACACCCTCTCATGATGTCACCTATATTCTAGTCTTCTTCTCACCTACTCCTAATCCTATACTCTTGGGACATGCCGCACATGCTAGGGAAAATTGGGATTCACTATCCTTATCCTCATTTGCATAGGATTGCCTAGTAATGCATAGTTACATCTCTCACACTGAGCTTCCCCCCCTTAGCAACCACTAGTCAGTAGCCATGTTGTCTTCAGCCTGCCATTCACCTGCATGGCAGAATAAGCTTTTTAGTGAACATGCCTATTTTTGGCTTTTTTTTAATTATTTTCTTGTTTTTATAAGCACCACATTTTTTCGCGGTGCTGCACTATGTTTAAACATCGGAGATCGATGGGGAAAAAGTTTAATTTTTATCTTTTTAAACATTTTGCAATGTCAATGGCCTTATATTTGGCCATTGGCATGCTTCCTCAACTGTATGCATCCTTTATTTGGAGCTGTCATAGCTCCATTTAGCTATTTGCAGAAATGTACGCCGTTACCAACGGAGTACATTTCTGCAGGTAACACTAATCTTCCACTGACAGGTTAGTGTTTGCTGGATCACAAATTTACCTCATTTGCATGGCTTTCACCAGCAAATTAGGTAATTTGCATACCATGATGCTGTCCATGCAAGACTAGCTTTAACAGCTCTCGTGCACGCCTCTGACGGCTGTTCCTGGATCACACGGCAGACGTATTGCCGGAGTGAGCTCCTACACTCATCTTGCACTCCATGCAAGCTTTCATGAATCCGGGGGAATGTTTTTCCTTCCATATGGACTGAGGGCATTTAACACCTTTGTCTTACAGCATGATAGTCTCAGACACTTGCTCCATTCAAGCCTTATATCTAAGCAGTTAAAATGACAGTGGATACGTCTTTACACCTGTGTGGAGGCAGGGAAATTAAAAATCTGTTTTATACTATCACCCTTGTGTTCACATGTTATAATAATGGTAAGTGACAGCTAATGTAAGCACAAAGTATGCAGACTGACGCCACACTTATAGCAGTATTTGATTGAATATTTATTGAACATATGGATGGAACCATATCCAGTTTAGATCGTTAAGCAGATCTCCAAAGTAGCATCCCTGAAATCAAAGTTAAGGAGCTATATCTATCTCTATATATCTATCTATATATGTATCTATATGTGTGTTTGTACATATATGTATATATATATATATATATATATATATATATATATATATATATATGTGTGTGTGTGTGTGTGTGTGTGTGTGTGTGTGTGTGTGTGTGTGTGTGTGTAGATATATATATATATATATATATATATATATATACACATACATATATACATATATATATATATATATATATACACATATATATATATATATATATATATATATAAATATATATATATATATATATATATATATATATATATATATATATATATATATATATATATATATATATATATATATATATATATATATATATATATATATATATAGGTTCATAGGTAGGTAGTAGGCTATTGGCCCTAGGGCCTATATAAGCCTAGCCAAAGGTACCCTGGCTTTCGCCACCCAAGAAAATTATTTTTCTGTGCCACTGTTGAGCAGAGCCACAGAAGTGATCCCCGGGGTTAATTTCCTATCTCCCATCCAATCATCAAGATTTTTCTTGAACAGTGCTAATGAGGAGCTTTGTTTGCTATAGATAGGTAGTTTGTTCCAGAGTATGGGAAGTCTCTGGGACAGGAATCTATCCCTCCAGCATGCTCTGGGTTTGACATAGCTTTGTGTGTTAGGCAGAGATCGCCTCTGAGTAGGCGATATGCAATGGAGTAAAGCTGCAGTTTTTTGAGACGGTCTGCATAGGGCATCTCTTTGAGGCCGGTAATCCTCTTTGTGAGATATTTCTGTGGCCTTTCCAGTTGTTGTAGATTTCTTGTGAGGTACATACCAAAAGGGGCATTGTACTCTATAATGGTTCTAATGAGTGACGAGTAGAGGGGAACAATGACCTCTTTTTTCCTGGATGAGAATCCTTTTGTGATGAGGTGTGCCACATAGAAGGATTTCCTGACTACTGTGGCGATGTGATTATCAAAGGAGAGACTGCTGTCCACCTGTGTCCCAAGGTCTCTTATCACACTTTCGGTGTTAAGTAGACTACCACCTATGTGGTAGTTCATGGGTACTGAGTTTTTACCAAAAGGAATGACAATGCACTTTTTGGCATTGAGCTTGAGGCCATGGCTTTGACACCAGGCATCTGTCTCAGCAAGACCCTTTTGTAGGATGTCCACATCTTTTGGAGTTTTGATTATGGCTCCTAGTTTGCAGTCATCTGTGAACTTCGTTAGCCAAAGACCTTCTGTGTTGGCCTGTACTTCAGAGAAGTAGATACCAAACAGGAGAGGACCCAGGACTGAACCCTGTGGTACTCCACTTGTCACTGGTCTGAAACTGGATTTGGAGAATTATATATATATTCTCTACTCCTTCAGCTGTCGCAAGATGCTTGCTAAAACTGCAACAAGCAGCTTGCTACAGTTACTACTACAAGCAGTCCCCCTCATGGTAAGCACTTAATCACTTTAGCTGTGCAATAAATTCAGTATCACATTCATTTACAAACTGCAGTATATTCGCAGTTTCATAAATCGATGCCAGAACTGTACTTTCACACCACTGACACCTGTCGATCATGCTTCATGATAGACTGTGACTAGAACTGCCACCGAATTCCCCTCATCTTAATTATGACTGTTTTTAGATGACAGGTTTAAAATATAGCATCTTATTTATGTATTATATAAATGTCATAGGCTCATAGGTATATATTAGGATAACAACCACTAGGTCACTTATAAGTCTAGTCATACAACCCAAATCAGACCAACAGATTTGATTTATATAGGTGGTGATTTACTAACAACCTCCATCCATCAGAGATATAGGAGCAAGACCAAGGGTGAATTTCTAATTACCTATCCTTTGGTCCACTTTGCACTTACAAAATGGATAGGGAGGAGCTCTGTTTCACATGGATAGGAAGCCTGTTCCAGAGAATGGGAATTCTCTGAGAAACATATCTGTCTATCCAACTTGTCCTATTTATGTCTCAAGTGAAATTTAGGCATTTTTCTCTGATAGTTCTGATGCTATTTGTTTTGAGGATGTGTAAAAGATTCATCAAAACAGGGTCCAGGGATGCTCTGTATACCAGGAAAAGATCACCTTTCAGACGTCTGTAAGATACAGAGTAAAGGGACAGGGCTGTGAGGTGATCAGCATAGGACATTGTGTTTACTCCCTGCATTCTTTTTGTACGTAAGCCTTGTGGATGTTCTAGTTGCTGCATTTGTCTGGACAAGTACATATGGAAGGGGGTGTTATACTCTATGACAGGTCTGATGAGGGCCAAGTACAGTGGTATCACGACATATCTGGACCTAGATGCCATGCCCTTACTTATAAGTTGAGCAAAATAGAAGGATTTTCCTACTATCATGGACACATGCTGGTTGAAGATTAGGTTACTCACTGCATGACTTCCCAGTTTCCTGACTACAGATTCAACTTTTAGGGGTGTTTTATTGATGATGTAGTTGCCTGGGGATGGCAGACTTCCAAAAGGTACTATAATGCATTTCTTGCTACTGAGTTTTAATCCATGGTTTTGACACCAAGCATTTGTCTATATTAGACCTCCTGAAGGGTGTTCTCATCTTGGGGAACGAATCAAGGACTGCTCCCAGTTTGCAATTATCTATGAACTTGGTCAGCCAAAGGCCTTTTACATTGCATCTGCCATCTGAGCTGTAGATGCCAAAGAGGAATGGGCTCAGCACAGAGCACTGGGGGAGACTCCACTGGTGACTGAACTCTTTGTGGAGGTGGCCTCACCAATTCTAACCTTCTGGGACCTATCAATGAGCAAACTATCTAGCCACTGTATTATAAATGTGTTTATACTTAAGTTCACAAGTTTGTTGGCAATGCCTAAGTGGGGTATTGTATTAAATGCTTTAGCCAGATCTAGGTAGGCAGTATGCACTGTTTCCCACTCATCCGTTGCCTTAGTGACCTTGTAGAAGTTCAACAGGTTCAGTAAGCATGACATTCCTTTGCAAAGCCAGACTGGGATGGATCCAGTGTCTGGAGGAGGTCTCCTTAGTCCTTGTTGATGATTTCCATGATAACTCTTTCCATGTCTTTGCAAATAAGACTAGTCAGACTAACAGGTCTGTAGTATCCTAGACCTGTTGAAGATTCTCCCTTATGAAGGGGGGTGACTGTTACAGGCTTCCATTTGCATGGCACAAAACCTGTTTTAAGAATATAGTTAAATAATGACTCCATAGATCCTGATAAGTCATACTTTAGAGTATTGAGTAGGCATCCTGGGATGTTATCTAGGTCCACTGAAGCCACATTTTTGGCTTTAGTGTATGCAGCCCATACAAGTTCCCTAGTTACAGCTGGAGGGGTTATGTTTGAATGTGTTTTTGAGAGGATGGTTGGGGGTGAGGGGGTAAAGTTGGAACTGAATTTGTCTATTAGCAGGTTTGATGCATCTCCAGGTTCAATGAATGTGGCACCATTAACCACCAGTTCATCACATTACTCTGTGCTACCTTTGAGGTTTCGGACATAGTTGCAGAAGGCTTTATGGTTATCTTTCATCTGGGAGGCTATCTTAATCTCAAAGTCAGTTTTGCTTGATTTGATTAGCCCTCTTAGTAGCCTATTTATTTTTATGAGAAAGTTTCAATTTTGATGGGAATTAATCTGCCTGATTTTTCCCATAATTATATTTGTTTTTGTTGTATATCCTGTTTAATTTAAGATGCCACCAGGGTAGTTTGTTTCAAGGGCTAGACTTGAACTTACTTCTGGTAGGTACAGCAGCCTCTATGTGGCCATTGACATGGTTGTACAGAGCTTCTGAGAGCAATTCAGCATAGGCTGCTGTGTTATTTAGGAATGGAGGGACATTGAATTTTGAAAATTCATCACGTAATAAAGTGTAATTTGCCATGGAATAATTCCTAACTGTTGCTGGTTTTAAAGTGATTATGGAGTTGATTTCAAAGGAGACATCTTTAGGGTGGGACCTTACCAGGGAGGAAGAGATATTGGGATTGGGGGGGTGGGGGCATTGTAAGCAGGAAGTCCAGTGTGTAGGAGCTTCTAGTGGGTGTATTCACTATTTGCTCAAGGGTGTTTGCATTTACAAAGTCCAGAAATCTCTCTGGCTGTAGAATGAGACCATGTAGGATTCCTGTCTTCTTCTTCTTTCGGCTTTTTCCCGATTAAGGGTCGCCACAGTGGATCACCTGTCTGCTCATGATTGGCAGTGGAGTTTTACAGTGTCAAGTTGCCAGCCCGGCGCTCACCCTTCCACAGAAGGCACACACATGTGCACATTCACACCTAGGGCGAATTTAGAGTGTCCAATCCACCTACAGAATGTCTTTGGGATGTGGGAGGAAACCAGAGCACCCGGAGGAAACCCACGCTACCACAGGTAGGACATGCAGACTCTGCACAGAAGGTACCCTAGCCGAGGATCAAACCGGAGAACCTCTTGCTGTGAGGTGGCAGTGCTAACCACTGCACCACTGTGGCTGCCCATGTAGGATTCCTGTCTATAGAGAAATAATTAAAGTCTTCCATGAGTAGGGTGCTAGGTTCGATGGTAAGTGGCTCCAGTAGGTACAAGTATGCATTGTGAGCTTCTTGGGACATAGAGGGTGACCTAGATCTAGCTAGGATATGGTACAGGATTTTGTCTATGGTGATCTCCACATGGAGGAACTCCAGTGCACCATCTTGTCTGACCACAGTATAGGTATGCTTGTTATTGATGTATATTGAGACACCTCCTCCTTTGGCCCTTTTCTGTGCCTCTACTGGTCTAAAAGTGTGGAAGGCACTGAAACATTGTACTGCCAAGGGACTGTCTGCCACTTTAAACCATGTCTTGGTAAATGCACAGATGTCTATATTCTCAAGTGTGAGGAGAGCTTGGAGGGAATCTAGTTTTTTGTTAAGGCTCATGGCATTGAGCAGTAACATCTTGAGATTCATTTGAGTTGATTTTACTATGTCAGTAACTTTGTCAATTTGGCATTGCCTAAACAGGTGCTATGGAGATAGACAAAGGTTTAGCCATTATTTGAAAACCTAAAAGGAAGATGTGCAGACCATCCTTAGAAAAACAACATGGTATGTTAACCATATTCTCTCAAGCCTACAATTATTCTATCCCATTAGAATGACTCCAGAAAGACAGACAGTTGTTGAAGTCTATCATTTTTGTTCATATTGTTGCATCATGCTTGGTGATAGTAATATGCTGCTCAGTGCTAGACTCATACCAGCCTAAGACACATAGTCCGAAAGCTCCATAACGTGTCTCTTCATATAGTCCAGGGAGATCCATCTCAGGTCATTTATACCTACATGGACTATGATGGAATCATACTGGTTCATGTGGTATAATTTTGAGTGTATGTGTTATTTGGTGGATATTGGCTCCAGATAATTAAGAGTTATATCTTCTCCTTGCTCAGCCTGGTTAGAGGGGCATCAGTATATCTTAAAATTGTGTCACCTATGATGAGAGTCCTAGGAAGTGTCCTTGCTTGCCTTAAGAGCTTAATGTTTGGGACTTCACTAAGATTGACAGTTTGTGTGGTGTTAGGTGTTTTTTCTGAGTTCCTTTGGTTTGATGAGGCATAACTTTGACAAATGGGTATCTAATCAATCTTTGTTGTTTAGGAAGATTACTTTTAAGTGCCTCAGGATACATCAGTCTATATGTGTGCTGTATACTATGTGAGGTGGGTGTTGTGTGTGTGTGCTTTCATCAACCTAATGTGCACTTGCATGTGACAGTTTAGCCTCCATTGTCATTGTGTAAGCACACCTCTCACATATAGCATCTGCTTCCTTAAGGATTAAGTGGTTGTCAGTAAACATGAGACAATTGCTACATTGTCTCAAGATGCCCATATCCACCAAGCTGGCTACAGAGAATTTAAAAAATTGCATATCCATACTGTCCAGTTGTTTGATTTGTGAGCTACATGGGGGTGGTATTTTGGGTTTAGAAGGTTATTAAGGGTGTTTATCAGAGAAAATTATGCTAAACAATACTAAGTTATTCTAACTGTAATGTTTACACATTACTGAACTTAACTAAATCTGTAGGTATTGCTACTTGACTCCCAACTAGCTGCTCTAAGCTTGTTGGCCCACAAGGTATTTGTGCTATATTGTTGCTTTACAGGATACAGTTTTGTGAACTGTTCTTTCTAGATATTTGCTACTGTACAGGGCACTGCTAACCCATGCAAATGTGCAAAATGGGCAGCAGCACAGAAAAAAAACTAATAAGTCCAAGCAAAATAAACAAGTTAAAGCAGTGAAATAACCAAGTGGCAGGAGAACCATAAAAACTTCAATAATTTATTGATAAACGGTAAGCGCTTTCGCAATAGCTTCCTCAGGCCATTAAAAAACACAGATAAAAATGCCATTTAAATAGAAAAGTCAACCAATCAGGAAAATACATCAATTAAACAATTTAAATACAATAAAGGGCATTCACTAATAAAGACAAATCTAATAAAACATATGCATATAAAACAAATATTGATGGTATGTAAGACTGAATTCTCAACCCAAGGTCACAATTAATTAATGGTTATTCTCCTAGATTTCAAACTGGGTCTCAAGGAAACTCTTTAATTGAGACCCTTACCCCTATCAGTTCTGACCCTCAAGATCCATGTAACTTCCTTACTTTCTGTAAGATTCCTAACATCCCCTTCTCTTATTGTAGGTGTATTTATATCTATAGCCATAAATCTAAAGGTATGTCTGTCTCCAGATATAATTATGGGTTTGGAGAGCACACAAACACCAGAACCTGTTCTAATACTATAGCTAGACCACTAAATGACAGGATACATGACCATATCAGTCTTTCCTACATAGAAAGAAGAGCATAGTTCACATACTGCTAAGTAGACCACATGCGAGGTATGGCATCTAGCACTGGCCATGAATTTAAACTCTTGGTGCATATCAGGATGTATAAAAAATCCATCTGAGTTAATGTATTTACAAAAATTACAGCAACCACAGGGAAGTGTAACATTGTTCAGAGCCAAAGAGCGCTCCCTCTGATGCATGTTATAGCATAAAAAGTTTCTTCAGATTGGGTTTATTTTTAAATCTAAATTTGGGTGCATCTCCAACTATTCCCCTGATGGTAGAGTCAGATGTCAAAATTCCTCACTTATTCTTTATAATGCTAGAAACAACATCTACATAATTAGTATAATACATAGGAATTCCAAGTTCTTTTGATATATTACCTACAGTAATGTTAGTATTAGTATCCAATCTATGAGCATAGTAGGGTTGCGCTCTATTATTACGCAGTTCACATATGTCACAGAGTTCCTTTCTTAATTCAGAATCTGTATAACCTCTGTTCTTAAATCTCTCCTTCACGTTGGACTCATTATAAAAGCCTTAATCTGAGGCATTCAGTCTAGAAACTCTCATGTGTTGGCCTCTAACAATGTTTTTAAAAATATATTGTAGATGCATACTTTTTCTAAAAAGTAAGGTATTTCTAATACAGTCCTTCCTATACACCCCAGTATTGACTGCTCCATTCCCCAGTCTTTCAACAAACACATCTAAGAAAGTAAGTTTACGAGTGGATGATGTTATCATGAATTTAAGATACTCAGTAGTTTCATTCAATAGGTGGAAAAAAAGACTGTAACTCTCTTTCACTGCCTGTCCATATCAAAAGGAGTCGTCCACGAAATTACAATAAAAAGGGACATATTTCTTAAATAGTTGCATGTGAAATAAAGTGCTCACCTCCCATAAAGCTAAAAACATATTGGCGTAGCTACTGGCACATGAGGCGTCCATAGCTATGCAATCTTTTTGTAAGTAGATGTCTCTATCAAACAAAAGGATGTTGTTTTCCAGGACTACTTCTAAAAACGAACAGATGAGATCAATACGTGTTGCATTATAGTCACTAAACCTAGTAAGATATTCGTGTATGAAGTCCATCCCTATGGAATTAGGTGTAATGGTAAATAAAGACTGGAAATCCAAGGTGACAAAATAAAATTCCGATTCAGAAGTTAAAGAACAAGTATACATGTATAGATCCATCAAGAACTGTTTGATGTCTCTCAGAACATAATTGTTTTTATCTAAGACAGGTCTAAGACATTTCTCAATATATAGGGGGAAGGGCTGAGTGAGACAACCTCCACCTGAGACTATAGGTCTCATGGGTGGATCTAGACCATTTTTATGTATCTTGGGTAGGCCCTGTATAGTCTGTATCAAAGGATGTTCGCAAGATAATAAATTAGATAATTCCAAAGGTATACATTCACTTGTGAATAAGTCTTCTATCATATTCTTTATCTACTCATTAGGACATGGACAAAATCACTGTTTATTTTCTCATAGTACTTAGTATCGCTCAACATCTTTAACATGGAGCATAAATAATGTTCTTTATCCATAACAACAATGGGCCCTCGCTTGTCAGCAGGTTTAATCACAGTATTTGTATCTCCCCTTAAATACTTCAAAGCACAACATTCTTTATACTTAAGGTTATACTTCACTTTCCTATAAGTATTCATATTTCTTCTCTCATCATAACATTTGTATAAATCATCCTCAACACATTTAGGAAAAGCTGCTACCAATGGATGAGAGTTAGGTATATACAAGCTGGGTTTTCTAAACTGGGAGGTAACATTATTATCAGTAGAATTTCCAAATTCCAATTTCAACATCAAATTTCTACTAAACATTCTTACATTAAGTACAGTATCAGTAACATCACTACAAGCAGTAGGAATAAAAGAAAGTCCCTTATTTAACACAGATATTTCAACCAAAGTTAACACACGATGTGAAATATTCCAAACTAGTGTGTCACTATTTGGTTCCACATTTTTTTGAGGGACTGATTTGATTGTCTCTCTCTCTCTCTCTGTGGATAATTTGCATTTCGTGCGGCCTCAGCTGATAAAATAAACAGTGATTTTGCCCATGTACTAATGAGTAGGATAAGGAATATGATAGAAGACTTATTCAAAAGTGAATGTATACCTTTGGAATTATCTAATTTCTTATCTTGCAAACATCCTTTGATAGCGACTATACAGGGCCTACCCAAGATACATAAAAATGGTCTAGATCTACCCATGAGACCTATAGTCTCAGGTGAAGGTTGTCTCACTGAGCCCTTCTCCGTATATACTGAGAAATTTCTTAGACATGTCTTAGATAAGAACAATTATGTTCTGAGAGACACCAAACAGTTCTTGATGGATCTGTACACATATACTTGTTCTATAAATTCTGAATCAGAATTTTATTTTGTCACATTGGATGTCCAGTCTTTATTTACCATTATACCTAATTCCATAGGGGTGGACTCCATACATGAATATCTTATAATGTTTAGTGAATATAATGCAACACGTATTGACCTCATCTGTTTGTTTTTAGAAGTAGTCCTGGAAAACAACATCTTTTTGTCTGATAGGGACATCTACTTGCAAAAAGATGGTGTAGCTATGGGCACCTCATGTGCCAGTAGCTACGCCAATATGTTTTTAGCTTTATGGGAGGTGAACACTTTATTTCACATGCAACTTTTTCAGAAATATGTCCCTTTTTATCGTCATTTTGTGGAGACTCATTTTTGATATACACAGGCAGTGAAATAGAGTTACAGTCTTTTTTTCATCTATTAAATGAAGCTACTGAGTATCTTAAATTCACAATAACATCATCCATTCATAAAGTTACTTTCTTAGATGTGTTTGTTGAAAGACTGGGGAATGGAGCAGTCAATACCGGGGTGTATAGGAGGGATTATTATAGAAAGACCTTACTTTTTAGAAAAAGTATGCATCCACAATATATTTTTAAAAACATTGTTAGAGGCCAATCCATGATAGTTTCTTGACTGAATGCCTCAGATGAAGGCTTTTATAATGAGTTAGATGACTTAAAGGAGAGATTTAAGAACAGAGGAAATCTGTGACATATATGAACTGCATAATAATAGAGCTCATCCCTACTATGCTCATAGATTGGATACTAATACCAACATTACTGTAGGTAATATATCTAAGGAACTTAGGATTTCTATGTATTATACTAATGATGTAGATGCTGTTTCTAGCATTATAAAGAATAATTGGAGAATTTTGACATCTGACTCTACCATCAGGGGAATAGTTGGAGATGCACCCAAATTTAAATTTAAAAATAAACCCAATTTGAAGAAACTTTTATGTTATAGCATGCATCAGAGGGAGCGCTCTTTGGCTCTGAACAATGTTACACTTCCCTGTGGTTGCTGTCATTTTTGTAAATACATTAACTCAGATGGAATTTTTATACATCCTGATATGCACCAAGAGTTTAAATTCATGGCCAGTGCTAGTTGCCATACCTCGCATGTGGTCTACTTAGCAGTATGTGAACTATGCTCTTCTTTCTATGTAGGAAAGACTGATAGACCACTAAAAGACAGGACATGTGAACATATCTATAGTATTAGAACAGGTTCTGGTGTTAGTGTGCTCTCTAAACACATAATTCTATCTGGAGACAGACATACTTTCAGATTTACAGCTATAGATATCAATACACATACAAAAAGAGAATGGGATATTAGGAATCTTACAGAAAGTAAGGAAGTTACATGGATCATGAGATCATGAGGATCAGAACTGATAGAGGTAATGGTCTCAATGAAAGAGCTTCCTTGAGACCCATTTTGAAATCTAGAAGACTAACCATTAATTAATTGTGACCTACTATTTGGATTGAGAATTCAATCTTACATACCATCAATATTTGTTTTTATATGCATATGTTTTATTAGATTTGTCTTTATTAGTGAGAGACCTTTAAGGTATTTAAATTGTTTAATTGATGTATTTTCCTGATTGGTTGACTTTTCTATTTAAATGGCATTTTTATCTGTGTTTTTTAATGGTCTGAAGAAGCTATTGCGAAAGCGCTTACCGTTTGTCAATAAATTATTGAAGTTTTTATGGTTCTCCTGCCACTTGGTTATTTCACTGCTTTAACTTTGTTTATTTTGCTTGGACTTACTCTTTTTAGCAGTGATTTATTTATCCTGAGGAGTGCTACTTTTGGTTTTTATCTAATAAGTCCTCTGGCCAATAAAATGGCTACACTATGTATTTCCCAACTCAGGTAAAGCAGACAAGCACCTGCCACAAGAGCAATAAACTAGTCCTCCTAATGTAAATACCCAGTAGAAGATACACACAAGTGCAATGCTACCACAGGTCACTTAAACGCCTAGCTAGAAATCCCTTTCTGAAGGCAATATCATACAGTTTTAAACCAATAATTATGCAAGGAAGAGCATTTTTTAACAGAAAAAAAAAACAGTGAAATGCATATATAAAAGCAGGAAATGGCAGTGATCACTCAAAATAACTTGTGTGATTTAGCAATCAAAGGAAACTAACTTTGTCTGGATAGCACTGGATACAACTAAAACACATCTTGAATGCAGCTGGAACTGCAAGCTTTACTGAGCTCCAGGAAAATGAGCAGGATCAGTGTGTAGTGATGAAAGTTTGCTAAAGAGTAATACTGGTTTGCTGGGTGAGCAATCAGTATCCTGGCTCTGTGGAAAACAGTGGGTGGGAAAAGTGCATAAATAGCTTATACAACAGTCAATGACAATGAAAGAGGGGAGGGAGGGACCTTGGAAATCAGATTATCATAAGAGGTGGAGGCCCCAGACACAGCCTTATTATAAAAACCACACCAGCAACAAGGGTAGGAAAGTTGGGGAAACCTAACTAGGCTAGATAGTGGGGCATGCAATCAAATGAAGGCAATATTGGAGCTCTCAGAAACTTTAGCTTAATGTGTTAATGATGGATGGGGAAGACACAGTATGCAACTTTAAGCAAGTAAAATATAAGAAGGTTATAAGAGCATTAAGAGAATTGAGAGACACAATTTGAACAGAGATTTTTTTCTCTATTTAAGGGCACCAGTCTATTTGATAGAGGTTGTCAGTAAATGACCATGTATATAAATCAAATATTTGAAAAGAACTGAAGTAATTAAAATAATTTAATTCTGTCACTCTTTCCTTTTTTTTTTTTTTTTTTTTTTTTTTTTTAATAAAGAAGTCCTGGATAAAAGTCACTGAAATGTGCTAGTAGGGGATGGGGAGACACAGAATGCATCTTTAAGCAGGTAAAGGATAAGCAGATCATAAAGGCAATAAACCACCAACTGGAGCTGAAACAATTCTGTCACTGTTGACATTCCACAGTTTAAGGCACCAGACTATGCATACATTTACCAGTAAGACTATTTACTGGAAAAAATGCAATAATAAATGACTAAGGCTCAAAATCTCACAGGGTTACAAAGCTCTGTCACCACTGTGAAATTAATCTACTAGACTATGGGCCAGCAGAGTTTAAAATACAAATGAATAGCTTTTACAAGTAATTGTTCTTGTGGGATTAGAAGAGCAGAATAAAACAGAAAAAAAAATCTTTCAACTGTTAATAACAACAATAAGGTCCCAGAACAAACATAAAATTCAAACAGATGGAACAGACTAGAAAAGTACAACAGAATTATTACCACATATGTCACTAAGTGCAACTCAAATATTTAAGTAATACTGAAATAATTAAAAAATGTAATTCTCTCGCGTTCCTTTTTTACCTTAAAAGCCTGTTACAAAGAGTTCCACACCTTTCCAAGTCTTCTTTTGGCCATTGCAGATGAACACACCAGTCAGTATCTTTAGTATGTTTGCTTATCCCTCTTTCTTACTCCACTAAGGTAAAAATAGACTCTTTTAAATGATACTAAGAAATGTTTTCATTTCTCAAAATGTTAATAACTTATTTTGAAATGAAAGGGATTTTAAATCTATGGTTTGAAAAAGCTACTAAAGGTTTAGATATCATTTGCAAAATCAAGACCACATATATTGTGCAAAAATGCAGAAATTAAAAACACTGGTTACTCATTCATATGGCCATGGCATAATGTAGGTCAAGTCTTCAAAGTCTTTTCTCTAGCTGTTAAAAACTTACTACCTGCTCTTAAAAAGGGCAAGGAAAGTGGCCATTCTACAGAGAGTGGAATTTTGTAATATTTTTTAAAGATATTTCTAGCAGGTAGAAAACAGCCATTATTCATTCTGTTATTTCAGAAAGCATCTGAAATATCTGCTGGAAGGCTAAAGCTCTTATTCAGTTCATAAATAAGTTAAAATTTGTGAGTATGAATTTGAGAAGTTTGCAGAGGAAAGACTAATGCATGGGAATTTGTTTCAAAATATCTAATTTCTTTGCTGCCTCCCACTTCTTACTCTTTTAAGTATAACTCCTGCATTTAATCTATTTTATAAAGTTGACTCTTTCTTAATTCACATTTTTATGCATCAACGGTCTATGGTCCATACCCATGTCATTCTCTCTTTCTCCCTGTCTATCAGTCTTTCATTCTGTGTATGCTTGCTTAATCAGGTTGGTGGCTGTTGTCAAGTTGTGCCCCCCCCCCCACACACACACACACAATTAGACACAACTGGGCACACGCATACTCACACACACAAATATTCACCTCTCCATGAACATATGCACACGTGCACCACCCCACCATCACTACCTGCCTTCTAAACTCCTTGCCATTTATCTCTAATGCAACGTCACCCACTGAAAGTAATGCAATTACTTATGCAGCCAAGCTATTCTCTGAATCATTGGCTACCTTACAGCAGGCATATACAGGGGAATGAACATGACTAATTAACATCGATCATTCCCCTGGAGTGTCTCATTAACAGATACGATATGTGTGTGTGTGTGTGTGTGTGTGTGTGTGTGTGTGTGTGTGTGTGTGTGTGTGTGTGTGTGTGTGTGCGTGTATGTGAATGACTGAGCGAGTATGTCTGAGTGTGACTGGGTGAGAGGTGGGTCTTGGTTTTTGTGTATATGTGTGTTTGTGTGTGTGTGTGTGTGTGTGTGTGTGTGTGTGTGTGTGTGTGTGTGTGTGTGTGTGTGTGTGTGTGTGTGTGTGCGTGTATGTGAATGACTGAGCGAGTATGTCTGAGTGTGACTGGGTGAGAGGGTGTCTTGGTTTTTGTGTATATGTGTGTTTGTGTGTGTTAGTGTATGTGTGCATGGATAGTTGTGTTTTCTGTATCATTTCACTTTTTTTTGTTTGTTTTTTAGTATTTGCGCTGCCAAATCAAGCACAAATCTATTTGAATCTGTCAGAACTCTAAACTTCCCTAGCTTACAAAAGCAAGTACTGCAGTAAGGGGAGGGAGGTCACTAGACACCAGAGAAATTTAAATTCTATACTATAGTCACTAGATAACAGCAGACTTTGGAGTGCAAAAGCTGTATTGGCAGAGGAAGCACTAGATATCAGGGATACTCTATAAACAGTACCCCAAAGCCTCTTCAAAAGTTAATACAACAGTTTTGCAGCATGAAAGATGCATATGATGGGGAAGGATAGGGCAATAGATGCCTGAGATTTCAAATATTATCCTAAGTCATTTAAAAAGTTGTAATTGGAAAAGTTTCAAATCCTGTACCTTCAGCACATAAAGCAGCTTGTTAATACTTCAGGGATTTTGTTCCATGTGATATCACAATACCATTACCTTAGCTCTCTTAAAAATGAAGTAGTGGAGGAGGGAGTTCAAAGCCTATACCCTTGGCAGGCAAAACCAGCTGATTAGCAGAGCTTTAGTCCTCTGCAATACCGCTAGATACCAGGGGTACACTTTCAATATTGTTTTAACTGACTTAAAAAAGTTACAATAAAATGGGGAAAGTTTCAAACCCTGTGCTCCTGGCACAGAAAGCAGCTCCTTAACAGTTCAGAGCTTTATTCCTCTGCTCTGATTGAAGAGGATTTACACAATTATGTATTTTCTGAACTTTAAGAAGTATGAAATTCGTAATGCCTGACATTAGTGACTGACTGATGTAGTCAATGAATACTGGGGCACATTAGAGGTAATCAGCTAAAGACTTTCAGACAAAGCCTGAAGGAACACTATGCTATACTAAAAGACAGGTTTTACATGCTACCTGTGGTCACTTGCAAAGTTAATAGAGCAGCATGTTTACATCACTATGCAGTTTCCAAAATATAAGAAAAATGAAACTCTATTGTCTAATGTCATTGACTGACTATAGCCATCCATGATTCATGAAAGGGGAAACAATACAGAGGATGTGTGCATGTATGTGTGTGTGTGTGTGTGTGTGTGTGTGTGTGTGTGTGTGTGTGTGTGTGTGTGTGTGTGTGTTTGAATGTGTGCCTTTGTGTGTGAAAATGAATGAAGCAGGTGGCTATGCCAATGCAATGCATGTTCCGCCACAAGTGATTACCACAGGAAGGTGCTGAATAGCATGAAGGGCAAAACCACAAGTCTCAAAGACGTGAATTACATGATAATGAGAGAGCCATGTGCCGTAGCTCTCAGCACCCACAGTAGAGTTCTTTTTGAGTCTCAGGAATTTTTTTTTGTAATTAAGACAATAACATGGCTTAGGAATCTTTTAGGTACCATTCACCTAGTAGTACATTCCCCTTCCAGTAAAATGATGTATCTGTTACAAAAGATTTGCAAAAGGCAATTCAATTATTACTGAATGTAAATATTTTGCTCATTTCTCCTTGTATCTTCTGATATGGCACTTACAGTACTCTTATTTTCATCACTCATTGCAGAAGTGACTAATCTAACTATAGAAAGGCTGTGGAAGAATCATAAGATTTTTCTTTTTCTTCAGCTATAGCCGGAAATGTATTAGCCACATTTTGCATGCATTAGCCTTATTGTTGGTATCTTTTTATTATTTCATTGTTCATAAAATGTTTTGTTTATGCACAGTAGAACTCTAACTTTATACACCCATTCAGCATAGCATAAGTTATACACAGCTGCATCACTTTGAAACAATAAGCAACATCTAATGCTGCAAAATAATTTCTACTTTTAGCACAATCAATTGCATTCCAATTCAGATTCTCAAGTGACTCTAGCTTGTGTGAAGATGATTTATTTCACAACGCTGTGAGCTAAATTGGTAATCGTTCATATATGCTACCTTCAATTTTATTTTAGCAAAACTGATGCAGTGATATTGACAGTTTCCACTTGTTATACTGTGACTGAAGTACAAAAATATGATCACATCAGATTGTCGCAACACTCTAAATATGATTGAAATACATTGCAGATATGATGAACCAGAACCTTGCTGAGTTATTCACTCTGGCAGGCTACTTCACTGTGATATAGTATAGACATTCTGCAGTATGCAGCATTTTTAATGAAAATATTAACTTGAGTACTGTATAAAATAGAATTAATATTCAGCCACAACATAAGCCAAGTAGCTACATGGTCATAGCTTTACTTTGCTTTATGTGTCACATTTCAAGAAATATATATTTCTATATTTCAATTTGTATAATTAGTTGAGGCACATTTTGAATGAAGCATTTGACATATATTTTATAAATGACTGTTAATAATGTGATTGAACTGATCGATATTCTGTCATTATATCCTCAAATAAAGTAATTATTATCAGTACCTTCAATTCACCAAGACTGCTATGCACGAAAGGTAGCATTGTGATGCAGAGTTGATGGCTCATAATGCTTAGTTCTCCAGTCCATTTACTGAATGGGGTGATACCTGTATAAGGTATGCATATTCTTCTTTGACTGTGTAGGACTGCAAAGGATCTTGCCATGCCCATCCACTTTCCTTAGTCATAAAAGTAGATGAACTCATATCTTCTACTTGGTATAGACACATTGCACTTTAGAGTATTAATGTATCTTCTGATGGGCTGGCATTTCAATCAGGCCTAGTTCCAGCTTTCTGCTAATTGCCACAGGGATAAACGTTGTCTCCCTGAGATCCTAAATTAGATAAACCAGGTACAAACAAATGTTGAATGTTGAATATAGGATCGTAGATGGTTACTAGGCTAATGGACCTAGAGCCTTTTTAAGGCTAGCCATTCATGGCTTAATCTTCCCAATTATCAATGTCCATTGATTAGAATGGCTTTCGTATATGCCTGTTTCTTAGGCCACATGTAAAATGTCCCTGTCCATAAGGCCCACATGGGACAACCTAGTGCTGAATTTGTTACTTTCCAATATTGGTCCCAAACTGCATTTGAATAGATTTAGGGAAGAGGCTTAAGAGATCTTTTTCACAAGAATGGGGAGTCTGTTCCAATGAAGGTATAATCTTTTCAACACATACCTGTCTATCCAACATGTTTTGTTTATATCACAGATGAGGCTGAGATCCTTAGTTCACCTTAATTCCCATAATTCTAGTGCTACTTGTTTTGTGAATGATGAATATGATCAATCAGGGTTGAATTGGAGAATGACTTATATGTTAGGCATAGATCACCCGTCAGTAGTTTGTAGGAGACTGAGTACAGGTACAGGGCTTTGAGGTGGTTTGCATGAGACATATTATTTACATTCTGTATTCTTTTAACAAGGAACGTCTGTGGCTGCTCCAGCTGTTGCATATGCCTGTTGAGACAGATGTTGAAGGGTACATTCTACTCAATTATTGGTCTAATGAGGGCTGTGTATCATGGGACTCTGATCTCCTTAGATCTGGATGCCACTCCCTTACTTATAAGTCTCAATATTCCAGTATGCTTGTGAGTATCAGATCAAGGATATTTGCACTCCTAAGTGGGTGTGCAGACAAGCTGATCCAGGAAGTTTGCATTGAAAAGCTCTTGGAATCTCTGAGCCTGCATACTAGTAATTGTGTATGTATCCCAGTTTATGGTGAGATAGTTGAAATCACCAACACATATTGTGCTAGGCTAAATTCTGAGTGATTCCAGTACATTTGTACATGGTGTGGTTATCCTGGGTCATAGATGGGGACCTATAGTTAGTAAGTATATTATACTGTACTTTATCTAAGGTTAGTTGGACATGGAGTAGCTTAAGCATGTCATATTTTTTGGTGAATCTTGAGGTGTACTTACTTTTTGGGTAGATTGGTACACCACCTCTTGCCCCTTCTTGTGTGGTAGCTGGTCTAAATGTGTTGAAGGCATTCTAGCCTTTTGCAGCCAGGATGACTACCACAGCTTTAAACCATGTCTGATTAATTGCACAGATATAAACACTCTCCAGGGTGATGAGCACTTCTGAGGAGTGGAGCATTTTGGTGGGAGTCCTAGCACTGAGCAGTAATCTTTTAGTTTATCTTCCATAGACTTTACTATGCTGGAAAGTTTATTAGGCTGGCATTGCTTAAAAAGCACTATATGAGTGCATAATGTTTTGGCCACTGTCTGAAAATCTAGGGAGGACAGGAGCAGATGATCCCAGGCAAAGCAGCATGGTCTGCAGATCATGTCCTCCCAAGCTGACAAATACTGGACCCCCTCAGAATGATACCAGTAACTAAACAATTTTTTAAAGGTGAATAATTTTCTGCTTTTATTGTAGTATCATCCATGGGGAAGGTAGAATGCTCCTCACTTCTAGTCTCATACCTTCCTATGACACATAATCTGAAAGCTCTGTCATGTTTCTCGTCATACAGCCCAGGGAGGTATGTCTCAGGTCATTAACATCCACATGGACTATGTGGCTCAATATCTTGCGCATATGTGCGATCTGACAGATCCTTGCCCCTAATAAGCAACTGACCATTACTGCTTTCGTGCTTAGTCTGGTAAGGGGGGCATCAGTGTGTCTTACAACAGAATCTCCAATGACCTATATATTGGTTTGTGCGGCAATTTGCTTCAAGAGTGTAGAGATTGTAACACTACGAGATGGGGTTATATGTGCCCTGGGGAGTGTTGTCTTTGTAGAGTGTTTGTGAGGTATCTGAGGACATTGTATGGAAGGCCTTTGAGGTTTGGTAGGTTGAATTTAAGAGCCACAGCATATGTGAGTTTATATATCATCCATAGAAGGTATGGTGTGTGTATGTGCTACTGGCAACCAGTTTGGCGATAAAAAATACAAGCCATCCTAGTGGAATCAAAAAATCAATAGGCTGTATAACAGGAGGAAGAAAATCATGGCAAAAATTAAGAGGTGCAACTCTCAGCAGGACAGAAGCAATCTCATCAAATTAAACAAACAACTCAGAGGACAAATAAAGTCTACCAAAGCCAAATCTGAGGTAAGTTTGGTCTCCCAGGCCAAGGACAACCACGAATCATTCTTTAGTTATGTCCTCAGCCTCAAAGGCAATACACAATTGTGTGTAGAGCTGATTGTAAATGGAGCCAGCAATACTGAGCCAGAAGATATAGCAAACCTCTTGACTGATAAATTTAGCTCCAACTTTACTCCTGAGTCCCTCTCAACCATCCCTCAGGAAATGTCATCAAATATGATTCCCCCTACTATCACTAGGGAACAGATCCTTAATGCTCTCTCTCTAAGAACAAGAACACTTCATCACTGGGCCCACACAATATCCCAGGATGCCTTCTAAATAGCATGAAACATGACCTATCTGGGCCTTTGAAGTTACTATTTAAGTGTAGCCTCCAAACGGGCTTTTTGCCTCATGAATGGAGGAAAGGCAGCAGTCATAACTCTGCACAAAGGTGAACCATCTGTGGACCCTGGAAACTACAGACCCATAAGTCTCACTAGTCTTATATGTATACCTTAGAAAGAACTATTATGGAGATGATCAATAGAGATATAGTAAACCTCCAGACGGTGGACCCAAACCAGTTTGGTTTCATCAAGGGCAGATCATGTCTACTCAACCTGGTGGACTTCTTTGAGAAGGTCACCAAAGCAATGGATCAGGGCAAAATAGTTCACACTGCCTACCTTGACCTGTCCAAGGCATTTGACAAAATAGCATTGTTGACAGACTCAAGAGGTTAGATATAAACCCATATGTTACCCGGTAGATAGCCAAACTGGCTCACAGACAGGACCCAGGAAGTTAGAATTGATGAGTCCACCTCTACAAATAGGCCAGTCACAAGTGGAGTCCCTCAGGGCTCAGTCCTTGGACCACTCCTTTTTGGCATTTACTTCTTAGAAGTCAAGGCCAATGTCAGTGATCTCTAGCTGACTAAATCTACAGATGATTGCAAATTAGGAGCTCTCATTAAATCTCACTCTGACATAAATGTTTTGCAAGAGGGGCTGACACAGACAAACAACTGGTGTCAGAGCCATGGACTAAAACTAAATGCCAAGAAATGCATAATAGTATCCTTAGGGAAGTCATCCATCCCTGGTAACTATCATATTGACAACACACCCCTTAGTAGTCAGGGAATTAGAGCCACACATAGATAGTAATCTAGCCTTTGACCATCACATGTCTACAGGGGTGAGGAAATCATTCTATGTTGCGCAACTTATAAACAAAGGTATGGTATCTAAATTCAAAGAAGCCATCATTTACACTGCATTTGGCATTCATCAGACCTAACACTGAGTACAATTCCTCCTTTTTTATGTACCTAACCAGGCATATCCAACAACTGGAACATCCACAAAGGTTCCTCACTAAAAGAATACAGGGCATAAGTAAAATGTCCTATGCAGACCGCCTCAAGGACCAATCCCTGTATTCTGTCTCCTGCAGGCTTTTTAGGGAAGATTTATGCCTGGCATACAAGGAATTGGCAGACCCCACTCTGATGAACCTCCTGCATATCCAAAAAACAAACAGTACTAGAGTTACCCATTCTAAAGACTTAAACCTTGTCTGTGATATGAATAGGATCTGCTGGAGAGATAGGTATGTATCACAGAGACTACCCCATCTATGGAGTTCTTTCCTAACCTAATTCAAGTGCAACTTGGACAATTGGATGGGAAACTGGAAATTCATCCCTGGTTTGACACCTATGTCTCTAATGAACAGAGGTAATCTGAAAATAGTTCATCTCCCAGGTCCATGCTTACACTTATCAAGGGTACCAGAACTTGTCAGAGATTTGGGATACATGGCAAGGCTTAAAAAGGCCCTTGTGGTTGTTAGCCTTGTACCTATGAATCTATGTATGTGAGAGTTTGCCTCTAGAGACATAGTGTAATTACATCTTTTACATACTTTGTCAGTCTGCTTAAGAATAAGGTGGTTGTCAGCAAACATGAGACAATTGCTATGTTGTCTCTGGATGCTCATTTCCACCAAACTATCTATAAAGAGAGTAAAAAGTGCACATCCGTGGCTGTGCATCCTCTTTTTTATGATCTGTGAGAGGTGGTGCAATCAGGGTTTAGAGATATTGGGCTGGGAGGAGGTCTAGGATTTATCTAAAACATCACTCTTGCTGTAGTGTTTCTCAGATGCCAGACTAGCTGCTCTCACTTAGCTAGATGGTTGAGAAATTAACAGAGTAAGTTTTATACGGAACATTACAACTCTAGGTGCCCATGTCTATACAGGGCACTGCAAACCACTATTACACATCTCAGCATAGGTTATAGGAGGCTAGTTAGAGAAGAATCCAATCAATAAATAGTAAAAATGCATTATAAGTATATACATAAGGTTCATATCCTGCAAAACTTCACAATTGTCTCACTATTGTGAGTGATACTACAAGGCTAATGTTCTCAAACTAAGTCAAAGGCAAACAGGAAAAAAATGCAGTAGAAATGTACTAAATAAGGTACAGATCCTGTAACAATTCACAACGCTATCACTACAAAACTAAGGCACCCCCAGACCAAGTAAAATACAAACAGTAGAAGCTAAATAAATGGGTCTTATATTCCACAGCACCTCACTACTATGATACTACAAGGCTAAGTTCCCAAACCAAGTTAAAAATGCATACAGTTGACTTTTGGTTAAAACAAGGAAAAATGTGAAAAAGAAAAGCCCACAAGTCAGATTAACACTCTTAAAACTGCAGTGTGAGCTAGATGAAATGGTATATGAAACAGAGATAACATGAGCTTTAAGAGTCTAAACTTAATTTAATCTAAGGGGTGCTTTATTGATCTGAGCTATCAGTATCCATTACAAACAGCACTAGGAGGGCCTTGCAAACTTTAATTTACAGTTGGGATGGGCAGATAAAAAAGCACCAAGTTTAAAAGCACAACAAGACTTTTACAATTTCAAAAATCAATGCAGTCAAACAGCAGTTTTAAACTCAGAGCTCTTGTAGCTGAAGAGGAATGTAAATGAGTACCTTAAATAAGAAAACGTTCTCATCTCCTCCCACTAATAAGCAAGATCGAATTTGTATTCAATCAATTGAATATAAAAGCAATGTTAAACTGACCCTAGCTAACAACTTTTAAGACTTAAAGAAAAAAATGTAATGGAACTATCAAAACCTTAAATGTAAAAAAATTCAAAAATCAATGTAGCCAGACAGCAATTTTAAACTCAAAGCTCTTGTAGCTGAAGCAGAATGTAGGTGAATATCTTAAATAAGAAAACTGTTACTCAGCTCCTCCTATTAATTATCTAGATCTAATTCCTATTTAATCAACAAAAGCAAAACAAATGTTTCTTACGTGACCCTAGTCAACAACATTTAAGACTTCAAGAAAAACAATTGCAGTAAACCAACATGAAAAATACAGCAAACTGTAATATAAGAATGCAAAAATCAAAAAGTAATGGATACATGATATGCATGTACAATTCAAGTGTCAAAAGACAGAGACAAGGGGAAAATGTAGTACTTTTAATTACTTTTTAGCCAATTAATAAATGTTGCTTTGTTCTACATATATATATATATATATATATATATATATATATATATATATATATATATATATATATATACTGAGTTGGCAAATGCTAATGAAAACACCACCTGATTCCTGTTACTTAAGTACGTGAAAAATGATTGATTGGGTTGTATTCAACTGATTATGTGGCCTAGCATCCAAAATAATAAACTCTAGATTTATGACCTGATAGAGAAGTTCTTCACTGTAGTTAGATCAAATGCTTTCTTGATGAAATGTCCACAGAATTCTAAAAACTGGAATGACATATGTCCCAAATTACATTTCTGTGTGCCATAAAAATGATGGCATTTCAAAAGTCCTAGCAGTCTGCATGTTTACAAGAAGCTCTGTTAGTAAATCAGCAATATACACTGACCATTATGATGAAGCACTTCATTAGTGTCTAACTGCTGAGGTTTGCTTCTTTCTGAATTTGGCAAGTTCACATGCATCATCAAATTTCATAGCCTACCCTATCCTGCTTTTAAACTTTGAAGACCTGACTCTAAGTGATCCTGCAAATTTAGAAAGACAGTAACAACACAAGAAAAGCAGATAATTATGCACTCATACATGGCATAGATAGCTCATTCAAGGCTATTCAGGTACAGGCACAACATTGTCTTTTTTTTACTTTAATTTTTCTACACCCTAAGAATGTGATACAAATATTCATTGCCATTCTACATGCATCATCAACCTCTTGGACAGTTAAACCTACTCCTTACAATAATACCCTCTCTTACCCCAGTTACGAAAAATAAAAGTAATGAGCTGCTCATGGTGAATAAATGATTAATATAAACAACAAGCACCCACACAAATAACGTCACTTAAAGTAAAACCATATTAACCAAATTCAAATTTATTTGAATAAGACTTTAAACATAATTAAAAGTAAAATAAAAATGGGCTTCAAAAGCAAAATCAGAAGATAGCATAATCTATGAAGATGACCTGATTCTAAGTCACCAAAGCCTTACTGCAGAAATTATACTGCAAACTAATCAGGATAGCAAAATAACTACACTTATAAAGAAACATAAAAATCACTATAGAATGTAAGTAGAAAACCACCCATCAAATAAACGTATTCTTTAAAATCTACAGAAACCTCATAACCTCCTATTCAATGCATAGCTTAAACAGATAATATTATGACTGGTTTACCTTAATAAGTTTGAAGTGCACATCTGCAATGGTCAGATGTGTGAAAGTATGACTTCAAAAGTTTGTAATTCAAAAGTTTGTAATAAACTATGAATTGATGAAATCACAAATGAGTGAATGCCAGTGTGCATTCGCTGATGTGGATTCGGAATTCTGAGTGGAGATCGCACTACAGTGGGGATCGGAACATGTACCTCTTCCCTCACTGTAGTGCAATCTCAGAGTTAATAAATTAAATTAGCAGGGGGTGTGGGGGTGCAGCCCCCCATATGAGGGGTACAGGCGTGTTTGCCCCCTGCATAATGGTGTTTGGAGACATCCGGAAATGTTGGGTGTTTTGAAAACATTCGACATTTTGGGAATGTCAATTTTTTTTAGCACTTTTGGTGTTTTCAGCATTCGAAAGTGCAGTTTCCGACCTTTATAGTCAGATATATGATGAGTCGCACATGTTATTTGTGATGTTGTAAAGGTAAACCATTATGACCACATCCCAATGCAATGACTTGAAAATAATGGTTCAAACTAAAAGGATATATCTACAGCTCTATGGAGTATGTCTGCTTTCTAATTGATATGACAAATACAATATTTGGTGCTGTAAGATTAGAAAATTAGTTTCAGCGCTTGTCACGAAACCTCATTCTTTAGCCTTGCAGTATCAGCTATATTTCATATATTATGCATCGCACTCTACAAATATGCCATATTTACTAACATATCACATGCACCATCAGGCTGTGGTTACTGCTGTGTTATAGACTGAAAGGGCTGCACATGGGAAAGTAAGATTACAGGGTGGATGGGGCTCTTCCTCCCAGACCTGTCATATGTAGATGAGGTGGATACTTCTTTAGGGTGTGCAGAATGCTAGTGCATTCTGTGTGTCACAAACATTCTGTCCTTATGCAGTTGTAGTCCATGTCAATGGAATCAAAACACATTCTTTTTTTTTTTTTTTTTGCATAAATATTGTACTGCCTGTTATAGACCAGCGGCAGTAAAAAAAATGAGCCAGAATTTCTGTGAAATGCTGGAAAGGAGTCTTGTCCCAAATGAAATACTCTGCATGGATCTGCTATGTAAAATGTGTTTTCTCACTGAGAAGAAAGAAGACTGGATATGACCATACTACCCTTGTTTGCAAATACTGAAGAGAAAAATGTATAAGTATTTAATAGCTACTAGACCAATGTATGAAAGTTAAAGACAAAGAATGAAATAAAATGTTGGAAATATATGAAATGAAAATATTTTATCTCTATGTATTATGGAAAGAAAATGCTCATATATCTTATATATTAGGATCCGAATGGATCTGTTGCTTTCCTTCAAGGTGTGCATTTATTGGAATAAGATTTGGAGTATTAAAAAAAACAAGGCTTGAAGACAAAATGTTCAATTGAATCCAAGTATGCCTAAGAAGGCTAAGATAATAACAAAATACATTTCTAATGGTTTATAAAGTATAAGTTCATATGTTTATAGGATGTTACAAGGCTAATGGCATAGGGCCTTTACAAGCCTAGGCATCCTATACCCTTATTCCCTAATTGACCTAGTAAGATGGTCATTATTTGTAGAGTGAGTTTATGATCAGCACTGACTGCCCCATCTATGAAGGTCATAGGTGTCATCCCTGGGGTGAATTTATGGTCTCCAATCCAATTGCCAAAGTTGTACTTGAATAGGGTTAGTGAGGATTTCTGACAAACTTGAAATGGAAGTTTATTCCAGAGGATGAGCAATCTCTGGGAGATACTGCTGTCTCTGCAGCTTGTTCTGTTAATGTCACAGGCTAGGTTGAGATCCCTGGAGTGAGTGATTCTTGTGCCATTTGATTTGGAGATGTGCAGCATTTCCATAAGGGCAGGGTCAGAGATTGCTCGTTAAGCCAGGAATAAGTCACCTCTCAACAGCCTGTAGGATACAGAGCACAGTGAGAGGGCTTTCAGTCTTTCCATGTAGTTCATGTTTTGGAGACCCTGAATTTTCTTGGTGAGAAAATTCTGTGACCTCTCCAGCTGCTGCACGTGTCTGGTGAGGTACATGCAAAAGGGAGCATTGTACTCTATTACTGTTCTGATGATGGTCGAGAGGAGTTATAACATTCTTAGTCTTGGATGCAATGCCCTTACTTATGACATGTAGACCACAGAAGGCTTTCCTTACCTCTGTGGACACATGGTGATTGAAGTTTAGTTTGCTATCAACCTGTGTTCCTAAATCTCACACCACTGGGTTTGATGTTAGGAGAGTGTTGCCAATATTGTAATTTGCAGGGACTTCTTCTTTGACAAAGGGAATAACAATGCACTTTTTTGCATTTAGTTTTGGTCCATGGCTTTGGTGCTGATCATGTGTCTGTGTTAGCCCTTTTTGTAATATGTTAATATAATTTGGGGATTTAATGATTGCACCCAGTTTGGCAATCATCAGTGAATTTGGTAAGCCACAGGTCATCTACTTTCACCTGGTCTTCCAAGAAATATTCCAAACTGTAGAGTGCCCACCACAGATCCTTGTGGTACACCACTGGTAAAATGGTCTTTTGGTAGAGGCTGAATCTCCAACTTTGACAATATGCATTCTGTCAGTGATCCAGTTGGCTACTCATCTTGTGACATATGGGTCACTTCCCAGCTGGGAGGGTTTCTCAATAACACTTGAGTGGGGGATTGTGTCAAAAGACTTGGCTAAGTCAAGATAGGAAGTATGTACTGTTTTGCCTTCATCCAGGGCTTTGGGGACATTCTCAATGAACCACAAAAATAAGACAACCCAAAGACAAAATAATCTGAACCAGGGCAGCTGTTCAGTTCAGGAATAACAACCAAAACCACACTGGAGTAAGAGGTTAAAATTTATTAACCATGAACCAAGGATTTAGCACTTTCATAAAAGAACTTCAATACAATATGAAATAAAAAAACAGAGTGACAAAGATTTTGTTAATTTGAACCAGTTTGTCTATTACCTGTGTTTTAAAATTAAAATCATACATAGTGTAGAGGAGGCCCTGAATCTCAATAGCAAGGTAGTGTACGTTTTCACATTTTTATATTTTTAGTGGTGTTTATTACACTGTGAAGTTCAAATGTACAAAATAATTGTCACTCTGTTTTTTTATTTCATATTGTATTTTAATATTCAGTTAATTACTATATGAATAGTTGATACATATTTTTTCATGTTACTTTACTTTTTGATGTATTTATTTGTTTGATTTAAATGTTTAATTGACTGGGTATTTTAACTGGATGTGTGATTATGGGTGGGGTATTTAAATGTGGAAAATGGAAATGTATGATGATTCTGATTAAGTTCTTTTACGAACATGCTAAATCCTTGGTTCATGGTTAATAAATTTTAACCTCTTACTCCATTGTGGTTTTGGTTGTTATTCTTGGACTGAACACCTGCCCTGGTTTGGAATATTTTGCATCTGACATTCTCAATGAAGTCCACTAGGTTCAATAAGCATGATCTACCCTTATAGCCAAACTGGGTCAAGAGACTGAAGGTCACCTATGTCCTTGTTGATAAGGTTTATGATGATTCTTACCATGGCCTTGCAGATAAGGCTGGTTAGACTTATGGGTCTATAGTTTCCTGGGTTGGTTAATGGACTCCCTTTATGCAAGGGAATTACTGTTGTTGTTTTCCAGTTTTTTGGAACAAAGCCAGTGCTCAGGTTGAGGCTAAACAGAGTGCCAAGTGGTTTCACTAGGTCTTTTTTTAGATTGTTTAGTAAGCAGCCTGGGAAGTTATCTGATTCCATAAAGACCATGTTTTTGACCATGGATATGATCTGCACTTTGGAGATGCTAGGCAGAAGACTGGTTTCAGGTATGATTTCGGGTATGGCTGGTGGAGACAGTGGTTGAAGTTTGCTTCAAATCTGTCAGCTAGCAGGTTGCCAATTTCCTCCAGTTCAGTATGAGAGGTACTATCCACTATATTTTAAGCACATAGTTGGGCATTTCCTTTTAGATTTGGATGTAGCTAAAGAATGTCTTATGATTATCCTTAGCTAGGGATGCTAATTTAGCTTTGCAACTAGCTTTAGAGGACTTTACAAGATATCTGATTTGCTTGTTCAAGCTGTGGAGGGTATTCTTATTTTGCTGTTTAACCTCTTTCTTGTTCTTATACATCAGTTTCTTCCTTTTGTTATATAACCTATTTATACTTGAGATACTTGGCCTCTTTTGTCAGGATGAACTGGTTTTGATCCAGTCAGATAAAGTTGAGTCTATGCAGTTGCTTAGGTAGTTATACAGGGTATCTGTGTAATCATCTGTATAGGTGTCAATATAGGGTGGGTTAGCAGTGGGTTTGAATTTTTTTATACTATTGCCTAGTAGGCTTTAGTTTGCTCTGTCAAAATGTTTCAGTTTTTTTTTTTGCTCCTGTGGGGGTGTCAGGTCTGATCGTTATGTTAAATGAGACAGATTTATGGTCTAACCTTACCAGGGAGGGCAACACACAGGGGGTAGTGCAGTGACCCCTATGTTGGTGATTACTAAATCTTGGACATTTGAGCCCTTGTGGGGTTGCAGACTAGCTGTTCCAGGGAATTTGTATTGACAAAGATGAGGAACCTCAGAGTGAGCATGTTTGTGCTCGTGTGTGTCAAACAATCAATGAAAGGATAGTCGAAATCTCCATGACCAAAGTGTTCAGATGTAAAGTGAGTGACTCTATTTAGTCCAGGTAGGCAGCATGCTTCTCTTGGTTCATGGTGGAGGACCTGTATCTAGCAATTAATTGGTAGGGTGTTTTACCTATAGTTAGATGGACCTGGAGTAGTTAAAGACAGTCTTACTGTTTAATCAGTTTTGAGGAGCATTTGGCATTAATAAAGATGGATACACCTCCACCTTTGGGTCTTTCACACTCGTTTTGGGGTCTCAATATGTTGATGGCATTGTAGCCTTGCACAGCCAGGGTGATCTCTGCGACCTTGAACCATGTCTCAGTGACTGCACAGATGTCAGCATCTTCCAAGGTAAGGAGTGCTTCAAGGGAGTGTTGTTTCATATTTAAGCTACTAGCATTAAGCAACATAACCTTGAGTTTGTCTCGAGTTGATTTTTTAACATCAGAAATGTTGTTGTTTTGACATTACCTAAAAAGGCACTATGGGGAGGCAAGTGCCTTTGCTAGTATCCAAAGACCTAGAGGAGGCAGGTGAAGATCATCTCTGGTAAAGCAGCATGATCTGTTACCCATGTCTTCCCAAACTGACAGATACTGGATCCCCCTGGATTGACACCTGAAGCTTTTTTTTTACTCCTGGAAAGCTTTTTTAGCTGAGGTACTAGAGAGGGAATACAATTCTTTTTAAATAGGCAATAGGAATTGGCTTCTATGCTTCTATTAGAAAAAAAAAAATTCTGAGCATAACAGATACCTTTAACTGATATGGCTATATGATCTTCATGTTGACAAATAAACTGATATGTCTAAAAATTCATAGTTGTAAGGTCTTTAGAACAAATACAGGAATGTATTCTCCTGGAAGGCTTTTTGAGTTGAGGCACTAGAAAGGTGAATACAATTCTTTGTAAGTTTATCTGTGGTGGTCATATTTTGGCTTTTTTTGGTTCTTTTCATGTGTGGTTGGTTCCTGTTGCCTATTTACTGGATCAGCAGTTACTTGCAATACTAAAATAATGAAATATTCTGTTTTTGAAAACTAATTTAGATTATCAATTTATGTTTGAATGGAACAGAAAATATTTTAGAAATTATCCATGACTATGTTTGGGTATATCAGGATTTACCTACAATTGGTGTGGATTGATCACTAGGATGAAAGCCCAGTGATTTAAAAGAGCCAGCCATGGGTAAATCCTGATATACCTGCATACAGTTGTGGATCATTGCTATTATACAATCACATTGTTTAATTGTCTTCAACTTTCATACAGTTGTCTATTAGTTTACCTTTCTTAAATAATCCAATTGTATAATGGAAGCTGTAGTGTTATTCTGCCTTCTACAGCAAAAACGGATTTACTGCACATGCATATGGCATCTGTCAGCATGCTTGCACTGTACATCAATTTAGTGCTTTAGGTGCACAAAACAGGGGATCTATCTTTGAGGTTTGTCCCACTGTCTATATTTTTTTAAGAATGGAATTTTATAAAATATTTGTGAGAGACAGGACAGGAATAGGAGGAAAATAAGGGACATTATGCAAGTATCAAGACAGTTCTCGGGTATGATTTTGATACTACTGGTAGTCATATCTCTCAACCGTGTAGAATTTTGCAGACTGTCCTAGATTTTTCCTGTATTTTGCCCTGCCCCTTGTAAAAAATGGTAGAATGGTTGCTGCATGTGTTGATTCATTGATACAAAGTCCAGTTGCTTAAGAAATCATCAATAGATGGACTTTTTTTCTTTGAGTTTTGTTTGATTTACACTCGGCATTCTGATTGCACTATTTGATCAGCATGCTCACTTTGAAAAACTAACTTCCCTTCATTTTATAATTTTATAATATACAATAAGAAAGTTAAGAACAAACCAAGTAACAGAACTGAAATGTAAACAACAATTTTGGATAAAAATTTAAATTAGATATACAAGCTGTTGAATGAAGCATTATATAAATCTGCCCATATATGGAAAGTTATATTGGAAGAAAGGAAGAAATTAGAACAACAGTGATATGTTATTCATAAAAAATCTAATTATGTGTACTATATATACTTTATTGGATACAAGTGGAAAATCTTTGTCTTGTCACGTTTAGTGCACTACGGTGAAAGACATTGATAAAACTAGACAGCTTGGATATCAGATATTTTATAATGTATTAGGCTACCATTATAAAATGTACAACAAAACGGGCATACCATGAGCAAAGTCTTGGAAAAATTGCTAGACTCCACATCATGCATATCCTCCTTCGATAAAAGTTAATGACATTGAAGCAATTAGTCACTTAAAAAGGAAAATATCAGGACTTGATCATCTTCAGAGGGATCAGGTCATTTACAATCTCAGATTTTATATTATTACTTAATCCTGTGCAGCAGGTCAGTTTGTCTTGCTTTATAAATTTTTTTAAAACAGAAAAGCACTTGCTTCTTGACAGTGTTTTTACAAACTCTTCAGTGCTACACACATTTCATAATACCATCAATATCCGATAAACAGTGTAAGTTACACAAATATAAAATATGAACTCTTTGATAAACAGTGGGCCTCCCACAGTTAGAAGCACTAAATGTGTATTTGTAAATGCAGATTTTATATGGCAGAATTATGAAAAAAGGAGCATTTCTAGACAATAATTGCTATTGTTATGGTTAAATGTGAGATTATATCACTGTAAGTGCATAAGATTGATCTGAGATATCTGTGGGAGAACTATTCACTTGTTCAAGAACATTGGAATGATATATATATATAACAAGAAGGAATAACATATTTCCATTTTGTAATATTACATAATCTAGTTAAATTCTGAATATAATATTTTCACAACATTTTAAAGCAGTACTAATCTACTAAACCATGCGTGTCTTGGAGGCATCCATGTGTTACATATTATCTTGCATAAGATGATACTATTTCTTTACCTCTAGGCCACATATTATTTAAAAAATTAATGCAGCAATGAAAATATTACTGATAGTCGTAACTACTTACCAAACAAATGGTTTATTTATTTATTTATTTATTTATTTGTTTGTTTATTTATTTTACGTTTGTTGACCGGGATTGTCCAACTGGATATATGTCCATTTTCAGTGGAGCCCCAGGGAGAAAAGCTCCAAGGAGACAAGTTAACAGACAAGCAGATAATTCAGGATACATATTTAAACTAGGCCCATTAGGTATGTAGTTGGGCACACATAAAGGAATTAAGCATCAGTGAGGTACAGTTGACAACAAGTCTAAATAACAATATATAGTGCAAAATAACACATATAAGCCATCATTCTTCAGTTGTGGTATACAAATTTTATGAGGATAAAACATGAGAATTACAATAGTATAAATGAGTTACAAGTATTAGTCTGGTGAGGAACAGGCACATAGCCATTTTATGCTTAGGTAAGATTTGAGAGTTATTTTAAATTTAGAAAGGGATGCTTCTAGGGTTAAGTATGTAGGCAGAGAATTCCAGAATTTGGCTATATAAGAAGAATATAGGGAGTTACCAGCATGATTGTGAGATCTGGTAACTGCTAACACTAATTTATTAGTGGAGCAGAGTTGCCTAGGACAGGAGTACTGTTGGATTATGTTTCTTAATGAAGGTGTTGTGATTGGATGATAGAGTAACTTGTGTGTGATAATCAGCTCATTATAGGTTAGTAGGTTTGGTAGTTCAAGCCAGCCCAATTGTTTTAGATTTTGGCAGTGATGAGTTCTAAAGGAGCTGTTGTTGGCAAATTTGGCTATCTGATTATAGCAGGAGGTCATTTTATTGGTTTCTGTTTTGGATAGGTTGGTCAAAATTGTTGATGCATACAGTAGAGTTGAGAGAAGGGATGTTTGTGCTATTGTAGTTCTAGCATTGTGAGTCAGGAATGATTTGTGCTTGTAAAGACTTCCCAGCTTTTTGTTAGTATTTTTTATGGCCAGATTAATATGTACATCAAATTTGAGCTTGTTATCAATAGTAATACCTAGAAGCATTGTCTGGTAGTCAGGTGAGATAGGGTTACTGTTTATTGGGTGGATAGTAAAGGAGGAGGTGGGGGCAGTAGTGATTGAAAGATGAAATATGAGGAATTTAGTTTTTTTGGGGTTGAGTATCAAGGCATTCTCAGTAAGCCAGGTTTCGACTTGGTGAAAATTTTCCTGTGTTTTTTTGTGTAGCTCTGCTAGGGTAGGGGCACTGCATATTATAGTAGAGTCGTCAGCATATTGGATGAGGTTTGAACTATTTACAGCTGAGTGGAGATTGTTAGTAAAAATTAAGAATAGTAAGGGGCCCAGTATGGATCCCTGAGGTACACCAAGTGTCACAGGTAAGAGTGGAGACAAGTTATTGCTCCATAGTACTGGCTGTTGTCTATTGCTGAGGTAGGTCTTAAACCAGGAGATTGCCAATTTATCTAGGCCTAAAATAGAAAGTTGGGAGAATAATTTTTCATGCTTAACCATGTCAAATGCCTTTGATAGGTCTAGGAAAAGGGCTGCAGAAAATGTGCTATTATTTCTGTTGTGGTTAATGGTATCAGTGAATGCTAGCAGGGCAGTGGTTGTGCTATGACCTGGGCAGAGCCTGTGTTGGGTTTGGGATATAAGATATTGCTTAATAAGGTGGGTCATTAATTGTTTGTGAATACATTTTTCCAGTATTTTAGCAAGTGGGGATAGGATAGCTATTGGCCTGTAGTTAGATATGTCATAAAAATTGCCCCCTTTATGAAGGGGTATAATATAGGCCGTTTTCCAGATCAGGGGTACTGAGCTTTCAGAGATGGATCTGTTTATTAGGATAGAGACTGGTATGGCTATTTTAGTTGCCACCAGTTTTAAGAATTCGTTGGGGAGGGAGTCTACTCCTAGTGTTGTTGGTTTTAATTGAGAGAGTAATTTTCTTACGTAGGAGGTTGGGGTGGGTTGAAGCTTAAAAGTTGGGTTATTATTAGGTTTGGGGTCAATAGTAGCGGTTTTGGTATAAGTTTGTTTTTGTGAAAGGGCAAGAATGGTCTCAGTAAAGAAAGTATTGAATGATTCAGCTATGTTTTCTTTCATTAACCCGGTTGTTGGGGGTGGAGTGGTGATTTTTCCAGGGCAAAGTAACCTGTTTAATCCTGCCCAGATTTTTTTTGGGTTGTTCATGTGTTGATTTTGGTAGTTGATAAAATAATTTCTTTTATCTTGCTTGACTAATTTTTTGGTTACATTTCTAATCTGTTTGTAGGCTTGCTGTGTACTTGGAGTTTTGATGGATCTCCAGATTTTCCAGGCTCTGTTCCTTTCTGTTATTTTTTGTCTTGTTTCCCTAGTTAACCATGGAACTGCTTTGGTCTTAACTCTGGTAGTTCTTTCTGGAGCATGCCTATTTAGTATTTCTAGAAATGTGGAGTTAAATTGATTGATGGCTTCATCTAAAGGCAGGTAATATAGTTGGGACCAGTTGTAGAGTTTTAGGTCATTTAAGGAAGTTTGATAGGTTAAAGTGTTTTTTGTTCCTAATTGTTTGGAGTATAGGGGTTTGGGGGTGGTGGGAGTTGTGTTTAAGTAAGAAGGTAGCCTGATGGTCGCTTAGTGAATCAGGAAGTGTGCCTGCTAGGTAGGAGGAAGGAATTTTATTTAGTAAAATCCAGTCTAGAAGAGTTTCTTTTTTACTATTGTTGGTTATCCTAGTGGGTTCTTTGATTAGTTGAGAGAAGGAAGCTAGGTTGATATGATTAGTGGGAGCTTGGGAAGAGCATATTAGCCAGTCAATGTTAAAGTCCCCTAATACAATAGTCTCATGTGGTAAGGTTTGTGATAGCCATTATCATAAACTTTCCATGATAGGGATATTATTGCCTGGGGGGATATAACCTGTTACTAAGTTGATAGTTTTGTTGCTGCCTATCTTGAGAGTAGTCAATAGTATTTCTGCTTTGTCCAAGGGAGGTATTGGTAACTCTGTTTTAGCTATAGTAAGTGTATTTTTGTAAAGCAGGGCAATGCCACCACCCTTCTTTTTCAGTCTATCTTGTCTGAGGATACTGTATCCAGGTGACAGGATTTCTGTATCTTTGTTAGTTGGTTTTAGCCATGTTTCTGTTAAGCAGATTATGTCAGGGTGATATTGTGTGATCTCAAAATATTTTCGCAATACCGACCATGTTTTAATGTCATATTTTATTAAATGACCACTGCTTGCATACGCCACTCCTATATTACAGTACCACACTGAATCTTTGGATTAATAATGAAAAAACAGAAAATGCCGTTATTTTTTCAGAACTTTTTATAAACACTCCATAGCACCTCTAAACATGTATATCCCACTCTGACCATTTTGTCGTGTAATGGGAGAGACTATAAATGTTGGTTATGGGATTTAAATTTAAGGAGAGGGGTGGTGGAGTTTTAGGGTTACTGAGTTGGGGGGGGGGTTATGAGCAGAGCAATGATCTTTAGGTTTAAGGGTTGGGAAGGAAGTTTTAGGTTTAGAGACCGAGAGAGGAGTTTAGGGTTATTTATTTGTTTACTTAATCTTTGTTTAATCTTTGTTTAACAAGAAAGCCCGACTGGAATTAATCTAATTTTCAACAGAGGCCCAGGTCTAAAAGCTTCAGAGCTATAACAGATACAAGCTCAGAGAACTTTACAAAATATGTCATAAAGTAAAATAGCAGGAGTTTTTCATTGTACAGGGAGAAAAAGCAGTACAGTTTTTCCAATTCCAAAATACAGGAGACATACACTTTACATACATATATTAAAACACTGCAGCATTTTTCATTGTGAATGAGATGAAGATTTATAGTTGAAGTGTCAACATTGTGCATATCAATATTGAATATATACAGCTCCTAGAGCGAAAGAGAGAGATGTTTAGATATGTCAGAAATATGTTCCAATGTTATATCATTTCACTATTAAAAAAATGAGTCTTTAGGAGTAAAGTAAATAGGTTAGGGTTTATAGAGGAGATTGTAGTGTTTAATGTTAGTATGTTTATTTTATAAAAATATCAGTATGCAGTGTGACATGATGTACATATATAGAGATGTTAAATGAGATAAGGTCATATATATGAGTTAGAAGAAAGAGATTAACTATACATGAGAGGGGAAAATGTTTGTAATTAGTATTTATATACTGTTCTGGAGCAGTGCAGGAGTAAAGCCAGTTCTCTAATAGGTGTTTTTTTAGTGAAAGATTAAATTAATTTGTCTATTTGCCTTGGTTCTAAGGCGATGGAGTTTCATATTTTTGCAATATAATAAGAGTAAAGTGAGTCACCACTGCAATTATTTGATTTTGTGACAAAGAGCAGTATTTTGTTGCTGGTTCTGTTGGTCTGGGTTGTATTACAATGATAAGTTGTACCTTGTAGAGATGGACATTGTTCAGGGTAGTATATTTGTTTGTGGGATACAGTGAGTTGTGAGTAGTTGAGGCAGTGTGAACGTTCAAGCCAGTTAAGATCTTTTAGGGGTACGCACTGGTGAGTCTTTTATGAGGAGGGTATTTGCAGCAAATTTTGCAGATCTTCTGAAGGCCATTTCCAGTTTGTTTTTTAGTGTGGAGTTGAGATTAATAAAAATAGGTGATGCATAATGCAGGGATGGGAATAGGTATGTTTTTGCTATTAATTTTCTGGATTGGTCAGTAAAAACATTTTTCACTTTATAGAGGCCGACTAATTTCCAGTTAGATTTTTTGATGACTTGGAGGAGGTGGTGATCATAGCTGAGATGATCATCAATTAATATTCCAAGGAGTTTTGTTTAAGAAACACATTCTATTTTTGTGTTATTAGATGATAGAATGTGGAATAAATAATTTTGTTCTAGAGAGCTTTTAGCGATAAATAGCATTAGTTTTGTCTTTTTGGGGTTTAGAAGAAGGTCTGAGTTATCTAGCCAGGATTCAGTGGATGAGAAGGCTTGTGAGTTGATGTTTTGCAGGGAGGATACTGTTTGAGCAGAGCAGATGAGTGTGGCATCATCTGCATATTGTAATATGGTTTCTTGTTTGGAGGGATAATGTAAAGTGTAAATAAAGATATTTAAAAAAGGACACCAGAATGGATCCTTGTGGTGTTCTGACTGAGACTTATACAAAATTGGAGTAGACCTAGTGCCATTACATACTGTAGCTCATTTCCTATTAGATAGATAGGTAGGTGTGAAACCAAGCTAAATTTTAAGCAATGAGATATAGAAAAACAAGTTCATGAAGACATTTTTGTTGTGTAACTGTATCAAATGCTTTTGATAGACAGATGAGATTAGTTTGCTATTGTTTCTGAATTTATTGATGATGTTGTCAAAGGTATGGAGGGCAGTTGTAGTACTATGATAAAGATGGAAACACTGTTGAGTGGTAGAGACAAAGTTCTGGGTTAGTTAGATATTTGATTAGTTGGGAGTGCATGCATTTTTTATAATGTTAGGTAGTGGTGGAGCATAACAATTTATTTGTAGTTGGTTATTGACAGTAAAGTTCCCACCTGTAAGGAGAGGTAAGATGTATAGCATTTTCCAGATATTAGAGACATAGCTTTCTACTATCAATCTATTGATTAGAGTGGAGATGAGAAACAGTATGTCTTTCTATGCTGTTTTCAGATACTTTATTGGCAATTCATCAGCAGCTAAGGTTGCAGGTTTCAGCTTTTATAAGTATTATTTTATTGTTGAGGTAGGGACAGTGTTGAGTATGAACTCTGTATTGTTAGTCTGGGGTTCTGGGATACAGAGAGTTGTTGAGACATTTTGTTAGGTGAGAAATAGGATTGAGTTTATGAAGTGTGAGTTTAATTGCATTGCTATATATCCCTGGGCTGTTTGTTGCTGGGTGGCGGTCGAGTTTTGCCCTGGTGTGAGAAGCTATCTTATTGACTGCCAGATGAGTTTAGAATTGTTTTTATTTGTGTTTTATAGGTCTACAAAATATGCTTTTTTGTCATTAAGTATATTTGTAGCTAGGTTCCTTTATAGGTTCTTAGGTAGGTACCAAGCTATCAGCCCAAGGGCCTAGGTAAGCCTAGCCAGCAAGGTTCCCTGGCTTATGCCACACAAGAAAGTTATTTTCCTGTGCCACTGTTGAGCAGAGACACAGAAGTGATCCCGGGGTGTATTTCCTATTTCCCATCCACTCATCAAGATTTTTCTTGAAAAGTGATAATGAAGAATTTTGCTTGACATAGATCGGTAGCCTGTTCCAGAACATGGGAAGTCTCTGGGAAAGGAATCTATCCCTCCAGCATGTCCTGTTTATTGTGATGACAAGGTTTAGGTCCCTAGAGTGTGTAGCTTGGAGGGATTGGGATTTCTTTAGGTGTAGCATGTCCAACAGCTCTGGGTTTGTCATAGCTTTATATGATAGGCAGAGATCACCTTGGAGTAGGTGATATGCTACGGAGTAAAGCTGGAGTTTTTTGAGGCGGTTAGTGTAGAGCATTTGTTTGAGGCCAGTAATCCTCTTTGTGAGGTACTTCTGTGGCCTTTCCACCTGCTGCAGATGTCTTGTGAGGTACATTCCAAAAGGGGCATTGTACTCTATAATGGGTCTAATGAGTGTCGAGTAGAGGGGAACAATGACCTATTTTTTCCTGGATAAGAACCCTTTTATGATGAGGTGTGCCACGTAGAAGGACTTCCTGACTACTGTGGTGATGTGACTATCAAAGGAGAGACTATTGTCCACCTGGGTCCCAAGGTCTCTTATCACCCATTCGGTGTTAAGTAGTTCATGGGTACAGAGACTTTACCAAAGGGGATGACACTGCACTTTTTGGCATTGAGCTTGAGGCCATGGCTCTGACACCAGGCATCTGTCTCAGCGAGGCCCTTCTGTAGGATGTCCACATCATTTGGAGACTTGACTATGGCTCCTAGTTTGCAGTCATCTGCAAACTTCATTAGCCAGAGGCCTTCTGTGTTAGCCTGTACTTCAGAGAAGTAGATACCAAACAGGAGAGGTCCCAGGACAGAACCGTGTGGTTCTCCACTTGTCACTGCTTTGAGGTCAGATTTGGAGTCTGCAACTTTTACAGTGTGGGTTCTGTCAGTGAGCCAGTTGGCAACCCATCTTGTGACATAGGAATTTATACCTAGTTTAGTGAGTTTAGCTATAATTCCAGAATGGGTGATGGTGTTGAAAGCTTTGGCGAGGTCAAGATAGGCTGTGTGAATCACCTTACCTTCATCTACGGCTTTGGTGACTGCCTCAAAGAAGTCGATCAGGTTCAGGAGGCATGATCTGCCTTTCACAAACCCGGACTGGGTGGGATCCAGAGTTTGGAGGTTACCAATGTCTTTGTTTATGTGTTCCATGATGATACATTCCATGGCCTTGCAGACCAGGCTCTTCAGGCTAATAGGTTGATAGTGGTGGCTCCCCCTTTGTGGAGTGGGATAACTGTTACTGTGCACTATTCAGTGGGCACAAAGCCTGATGCGAGGCTATTATTGAACATGGTGCTTAAGTGGGGAGCCAGTTCGTTCTGAAGTTCATGTAAAATGCAGCATGGGATGTTGTCCGGTCCCATGGATGTTGTGTTTTTGGCTTTAGAGAGTGCAGCTTTTACCTGCATAGTTGCGATTACACGGACTCTGCACTCTTCCTGTATAGATATGGGCCCTTTAGGGGGTGGGGGGGGGTAAAGTTAGCACTGAAACTATCTGCCAGGATGTTGGCAATATCAGTTGGTTCTGTAATTTTCGTGCTGTTGTGCTATAGCTCAGAGCAGATCTGGGTGTTGCCATCAAGATTCTTTACATAGCTATAGAATGCTTTGTGGTTGTCCTTAGAATTAGTGGTGATTTTGTTTTCATAGCTAGCTTTGGAGGATCTTATAAGGGATCTCAGCTTATTACTGAGGCTGACCAGGGTGCTCCTCCACTCATGGGATTTTACTCTCTTTTGCAACAGTTTCTTCCTTCTGTTTTACAGTTTGTTTATGGTAGGGGACCACCAGACTTGCTTCCTTTTTTTGGAGGATAGTGTCTTGGTTCTGTTTGGGATAGCACCATCCATGCACCTGTGTAAGTGCTTATAGAGTGCTTTTGTGTAGGATTCAGCAGTTGTAACTGTATTGTCTATCTGCATGGGTGTCATGAAGTTTACCACTTCTGTCTTAAGAAGCATGAAGTTGGCTTTGGAGAAAATTTTTACCATGGTTTCCTTAATGGAGTGTGGGGGCGGGATGTGGATATCAAGGGTGATTAGCTTATGGTCGGATTGGACCAGTGAGGAGTTGACGTTAGGTGTGGAACACCGGTCACTCATGTTGGTAATGACTAGGTCTAGGATATTGTTACCCCTGGTGGGGGTGTGGATAAGTTGATCCAGGGCATTGGAGTTTATGAATTCCAGAAAGCGTTGAGCTAAAGAGTTGGTACACGAGTAGTTTTCCCAGTTAATGGTGGGGTAGTTGAAGTCACCCATTATTAGGGTGTTTGATTGAACCCTAATATTTTCCAGTACATCAAGAAAAGAGGAGTGAGAATCCTGGGGCATGGTGGGGGATCTGTAACAAGCTACAATTTGGATTGCAGTTTTGCCCAGAGTTAGTTGCACTTGGATAACCTCAGATGTATTATGCTGAGCAACTAGCCTGGAGGTGTGCATATCCTTAATGAATATGGACTCACCTCAACCTTTGGTGTTTTGGTCCAGGTTACATGGCCGAAAAGTGTGGTATGAGTTATAGCCTGGTAGTGCAGGGGTGCTCTCTGGAGCCCTGAACCAGGTTAGATGTTTATAGTCTAGTAAGGATGATTGGGTTTTGCTTTTTTTTACATATTTTCTGTGCACAATCCCTTTTTACTTAGAGTTGCTTAGCGTGTCATGTTAGCCAAGGAACAAGTATTGATTTAATTGTTTTGCTCTTAGTGGAACCATATTACTATGTGTATTCAAGAAAATTTGGTTGAAATAAGTGACAGCCTTATCTACTGGTAGTGTTTTAAAGAGTTTCAGTTATATTTCTTTAGCACAGAGATAGACAGTTTTGGATCAACATTTCATTGGTTGTGTTCTTGTTTGTAGGTTATTTGCCAGTGAATGCCAAACTCCTGCTTAATTGTGGTCACTGATAGTATCTGGTGGTGTTCCACTATAATTAATATTATTTGGTTTATTTTTGAGAATACAGTCTAATGTTGCTTCCCTGCCTGAGTTTTGTGTATTCTGATTGTATCATTTATTAGATGGGCTAAGCTGAATAGATTCCAGTTCTGTGAGTTTAATCTGGTTTCAAATCAATGTTCAGATCTCCTAAGATTAGAGTTTCTTTATTTACATTATTGTTAGGTTGATGAAAGGGAGTTTGTGCTTAGGGAAAAGGAGTGGAGTTTTAGATTCTGGCAATGATTGGAGACTTTAGGTTTAGGGCGAGGGTGGAGTTTTAGGTTTAGGAAATGATTGGAGACTTTTGGTTTAGGGCGGGGGTGGAGTTTTAGGTTTAGGAAATGACTGGGGACAGTAGTATAAGGGAGTGGGAGGGGATTGTTACAGATAGGGTCACGGACCAGGTAAAAGTTTTAGTGTTAGAGTTAAGACTCTGGTAGGGCTATGAAGTTCAGTAGAATTGGATGATTGTGGAGGCAGGATAAATAAATAGGATCTACTACTGGGATTTATGAGACATGCCTTTTGGAGCAAGTAGCAAAGAGCAAACATGTCAATAGTTACCAGCAGTTAAGTGCTTGTAGCAGCCCCTCATCATTCACTACCCTCAGAGATAAATTCTTGCATCTAATAGTCAGTCAGAGAAGAAATAGCTTATGGCTCTACCATACCACCAGTACCTCAGCTGAAGTTTTTGATGCAATTGACATCTAACACAAATGACAGAATTAAATTGGGTCAATATATCATTAGAATAAGAAAAGCTCAACACAAGCAGTATTATTTTTCTTTCTCAGCTATATAAATGCAGTTAAACTTATATTCTACCTTTTGTACTCAAACATATATTCTGCCTTTTATACTCTTCCCTTTGCTGCATTCCCTTGGTTCTCTTCCATATAATACAGAAATTATGAATAAAAACTTTGTTAAAGGGCAGTCCATTCCCATTTTCCTTGACTGATTCTGGTGCGGACTTTAGATAACCAAGAACCGTATTTCTTCTTCTTTCGGCTTTTCCCGGTTAGGGGCCGCCACAGCGGATCACCGTCTGCTCATGACTGGCAGTGGAGTTTTACAGTGTTGACTTGCCAGTCCGGTGCCCAACCTTCAAACAGAAGGCACACACATGCACACACACACCTAGGGCAAATTTACTGTGTCCAATCCACCTACAGCATGTCTTTGGGATGTGGGAGGAAACTGGAACACCTGGAGGAAACCCACGCAACCACAGGGAGGACATGCAGACTCCGCACAGAAGGCACCCCAGCTGAGGATTGAATTGGAGAACCTCTTGCTGTGAGGCGGCAATGCTAACCGCTGAACCACTGTGGCTGCCCATAACCAAGAACTGTACCATCAATAAAAATGTGTATTTAGCAATGTTTCAGTACATTTTAGACATAAATATAATATGAGGGAACAAAGGTGTATAAGGTATCAGCATTTTATTAATTAGATATACATAAGAGATTTTTTTTTGCATTATAACTCAATTTGCACTTTGCTTCATGTGGAATGGTGGGGGAAATGACTCATGAAGTTCCCAAAATGAGTGTGTTATAATCTAAAATTTTGGTTCCTTGACTGTAACCTAGTGTAAGCTCATCTACACTAACACTGTTGGGATTACTTTGTTTTATTACATATACCTCCATCTGTCAGATAATGTGACAGTACAAAGCCTTTGAAAATTCAGAATGTCCCTGCTCGGTATTATATCCGTCTGGAATGTGAAGTGCCACAATGTGGTAGCTTAGGCCCTTTACTGTTCACAATCTACATGCTTACCCCACGAGGCATGATAAGAGGAAGAGGACTAGCTTACCAAAATTATACTGACGAAACACAAATGTACATCTCTGTTCCACAAGGAAATAGTACATGAGTGCATTCCCTAGCTAATGACCTAGATGCCATACTCTCTTAGTTCAATCAGGAGTTATTGAAATGCAACAACTATAAAACTGAAGCAATCGCAATTTGTGCAACCTTGAGGAATTCTACTGCTATTCCGTACCCACCTCTGTCAGATATGGTGACAATATAAAGTATGTAATCCTGGTACCATCTGAGATTCTAGGCTAATATCAGTGACCATTGTTTGTCGCAGCAAACACATTATGTTTCTATTTACAGAACATTTGAAGGATTAAGAATCTGCTATTATAAGTTGACCTCTTGACTGTTGTTCATGCAATGGTTTCTTCAAGGTTGGCCTATCACAGTAACTATACCTAGGACTTCCTAAAACTTAACTTAACCGCTTACAGAGGGTACAGAATTAAAAATACAGAGGTACTAACTGGTATAACATGCCTCTTCTACACAGCCCTCCTTGGCTCCTTGTTTACTATAGGATTATGTATAAAGTCTTATCGTTAGCATACATGTCCATTCGCAACCTTGGTCCCTTATACTTAAATGAGTCAGTACTTCCCTTAAGCCCCACCCACGTTCTGAGCTAGTGCTCCCAGACACTGTTGGCAATTTCACACATGCATCTTAAATCCTCTGAATTCCATTCATTTTTCTACTAAGCTTCCAACCTGTGATAAATGCTTCGGTGGTGGCTTTGGCAGTTTCCATCTCTATAGGACTTCTGTTGGACACTCAAAAGCTGCTTGTTTGAAATGGTTTATTATTTGGTGGGATGAACATGTTTGTTTAGTCACGCTTGTTATAGCTGATTATAAATAGATTTTGTTTAAATGATCTGCATAATGCTTGTTGATTAACTTTTTGCTATTTGTGTTTTGGGCTAAAATGCCAAAAATAAATTTGAGGTTGAATTTTAAGACATACATCTGCAGATAGAAAAGATAAAAAATTATTTTAGTAAAAAATTAACAAGACTAAGTGTTCTATACTCTTCAGACAGAGTGGCTCTCCACAAGTGTCCCAAACAATAATCAAAGGAGTGCAAACTGATGTTTAAGGATCTGTCTATCCATCCATCTATCTATTTATCTATTTATATATTTCTCTCTCTCTCTCTCTGTACATATATACCTATCTGTCTATCTATATATCTATGTATATGTAATACGTAAGATACAAAACATTGTGACACTGATTAGCAACAAAAAACAATTGGCATTCAAATATCAACAGTCTAGAATGCATATTAAGAAATGCTATGTTTGTGGATAAGCAAGCCTCCCAGCACCTCCCCCCACATGGGGGATGTACCCACTACAACCCCTGCTTCTTGTAAATACCAACTCTGAAGCTGTACAATAGTGAGAAAAGGACATATAACCTATCCCCACTTATATGGCGATATCACACTGATACTTTTGACCAGCTAATCTCCTTGCAAAACAGAGTCAACAGAACAACTGTGAAACAAATGCAAAAATGATATACTTTGAGGATATTTTGTGTGTGTGTGTGTGTGTGTGTGTGTGTGTGTGTGTGTGTGTGTGTGTGTGTGTGTGTGTGTGTGTGTGTGTGTGTGTGTGTGTGTGTGTGTGTGTGTGTGTGTGTGTGTGTGTGCGCTCACATGTATGCATACATTACAAGAGTTCAAACTCAGAGAAAATAAATAAAAACACATAAAGTGTATTTTCAAATGAAACGTGGATGAATGGGAATAGTTATTTAAAGATTTATTGAGAAACTAAGCTGCTCCTGTAGATAATGTTATACAGAACACAGTTTTGATAGATCTGAATTGCAGTCTTAATAGAATAATAGAATTAGTTAATGAATGATTCTTCTTGTCTTAACATTTGGCACAGTACACAACCAGGTCCTAACATGGAATGCTGCTGGTGGCAGTATGCACAGGTTCAGTTTAGCTGAAGAAAAAGAAGAGACATCATCAACTTTTTTATAGGAACTGGTGTTTCCTTTTTTCTCCACAATCTTCCTTTTTGGCCATCTTGCTTTCAAGACAAATCTTACAAAAAGGTAAACTCAAGAAGTACTGATAACTTTTTTGACTGCAACGACATTGGGTGGCATTCAGAAAGATGCATAATGCCATTTTGCCATTCTGACTAGCTCAGACAAAGCACCTTGTTCCAGCACAGTGCTGATTCAGTTTGCATGAGTGACAACAAAGAGCAGTCATGCATGAGACAGGGTTGCACAGTAAAAATATTCAGGCCCATACAAGAACATCAATGCAACATGCCAAGTCATTTTAATATACAAATGGGAGGAAAGGGGATATAGTAATAGCAAAAATGGAGAAGAGTAAGCTGAGGGACATGCATATAAGGTTAAAATAAGGGGAAATTGGTTGTAAAGGACACACATTTTTTTCAAGGATGGGCACTTACTGGGGAGAAAAGAACAAATGTCTTTACAACACAGGTGCCTATTCTTCATTTCTTAATAAGTATATAGGGTAAGTTAGCAAGGACAAGTGCAGGAAAGGAAAGTATACAGAAGTAAACAAGCAGAGAAAAATAAACACAAAATGCAGACAGAAAGTGATGGAGAGGTGTTGATGCAAGGGTAGAGGGATAGTAAGGCACACATTTTGACAGAGGGTGATAACTAATGATGGGAAGGATTAGACTGCAAATAGTGGAATGATAGTGACACACAAGGAAGAGGAACAGCACAATGGCAGAAACTTATTTTAGGGTGACAATGTTGTCATCCAGCAGCCAATCAAACTGCTTCATCACTAGCCACCACACTTCCTGTTGCATGACCCAAGATGACTCCTTTGTATCACTCTCTCAAGAGTAGCTTTCACATCTTACTGGCCATTAAAGAGCTTTTCCAAGTCACCTTCCACAACTTGGATATCATTACCTTGCAGAGAGGTGTGGTATAGAACTGCTAGTGACCAAGAAGCATGCATAGCCACTGGTGAACAGCTCAGTAGCTGACACATGACCACAACCTACACCATAGATGCCCCTTTAGAAGGAAAAAAAGGGAACAAACAGAATGGATTAGCACATGTTTATGTCAGTTTATAAAATAGTACAGTACAGATAGGGATAAACTACACTCATCCCACTGCTTTGGCTTCTGCCATCTTCCTTAGGCAGCCTGTCTGATTGGCTTCACTCTTCTTAGTCACTTCTTTTTTTGGCTTTTCCCGGTTAGGGGTCACCACAGTGGAACACCTGTCTGCTCATGATTGGCAGTGGAGTTTTATGGTGTCGAGTTGCCAGCCCAGTGCTCAACCTTCCACAGAAGGCACACACTCACACCTAGGGCCAATTTAGAGCGTCCAATCCACCTACTGCATGTCTCTGGGAGGAGACTGGAGCACCCGGAGAAAACCCACGCGAACACAGGGAGGACATGCAGACTCCGCACAGAAGGCACTCCAGCCGAGAATCAAACCAGAGAACCTCTTGCTGTGAGGCAGCAACACTAACCGCTGCACCACCGTGGCTACACAATCTTCTTAGTCACTGTAAAGTAGAAAACAAATGGTAATCAATGGTTCCCATTTCTGACAACAGATGGAGGTTACAAAAATGGTGTTAGGCCAAGGGTACAGGGGTAAATCAAGGAGAGTATGGTCCTTCACCTCAGTATCTCCCTGATGCAGCATATTTGGGTGATGTTTCCCCAGGTCACTGTATATGTGCATGAGCTGCTGATAAGAGTGAGTGATGCCAGTGGTATTACTTAGTGCCTAAGGACACTAGTGACATGCACAAATTTGGTTTTATTGACATGGCTGTCATATTTCTCCTAGCAGCAGCTGAAGACCAATCCTTATTTCTTAAATCTTGACAGGATCCCTTTAAAAAGCAGCATTTGAAAAGAAAACAATCACTCTGCAAATCTGAATGAGGAGGTTTTCAGAGTACATGGATGCATATGTTGGATCATGGCCAGACAATGTAAAGTAGCAACACTGGAGTCAAGTGGTAATATAGACCTTGGCAAACATGCACTGTGGACATGCACAAGCAAGTAATACTACCAGCTATGTGAAGTACCTCAGTGGCATAATAATTGTGTTATGAAACTCATTTTAGTGACTTAAAAACATCCATCACCAAGTTATGGGAAACTGATTTATGTTGAGCAACTTAGGAGCAGAAATACAGTGAATAACTGAGTATATAGCTTTACAAGCAATTTGAGAGCATACATAGCAACAGTACATAGACTTCAGGACTACAGTGAGACCAAAAGCATACATGGGATACATATTGAGCAGATGAGTATATTGGGTATCATAGAAAAAGGCATGACACAGTACTGACAGGGAACATACTACAGGGCAGTATGTCTTGCAATTCTGATGAAGAGATTATTCAAAATTAGACTAAACACTAGGCAGGGTAAGTCGCACTTTAGCTGGTGGAGGATCACCCTAACAGGGAAGAGAGAACAGGGTAGGAGAGACTGCTGCAGTCCTTGAGGGTGATACCTTTACTGTGAGTACAAGATTTGGAACATACTTCTCAAGTGCATTTCATTATGAGGAATGTTCCTCATTTTGAGTCTTAAAAAGTCCATGTACATTGCAGTTCTACATGGAAAGGATCTGTCACATATTCAATGTTACAATTTTTTAACTGATATCCATGTTAAATAATGCAGAACCATATTAATTATTAAAAGAGTGTTTCCTTAGTATACAGTAATTGATTTAACCATCATTTGAGCTTCCTACATGAAGTATTAGTAATGTCCTGCTAGATGTTCTACATTTTGCCCATTTGTTCCACATTATGAGCGGTAGTGTTCAACATTTTGGAAATGGAAGGTTGAGTGCTATGATTAGGAGAGGTTTCAGTCCTGGTGAGAGGAGGCTTACCTGGCATGGAACATGGTCTCCTGGATTTCCTGTCATGCTATGAAGGTTTAACATGCTGTAAAGGTATTATGTTCTCCTGGATTTCCTGTCATGCTATGAAGGTTTAACATGCTGTAAAAGTATTATGTTCTCCTGGATTTCCTGTCATGCTATGAAGGTTTAACATGCTGTAAAAGTATTATGTTCTCCTGGATTTCCTGTCATGCTATGAAGGTTTCACATGCTGTAAAGGTATTACTGCACAATGCTAGGAGTCTAAACAAAAAACTCCACTCACTAGAAGCTCTCTTTTCCCTAGAGAATGCTTACATCTGTGCGGTCACTGAGACATAGTTAAAAGCCTCGGAGAGCAGAGTAACAGTGCAAGGTTATAATGCCTTCCACCCATTTAGGCCAGCTACTTCACAGACAGGGACTAAAGGTGGAAGTTGGAGGCATCTCTATTTACATCAAAAATAAATATACTTCAGGACTGGTCAAACAGAACAATGCACTTGAGCTCCTCCATGTTCATATCACCATAGGTAAAATCCAAGTACCACTTCCTTCCAAGGTATTGGTCCCCCTCTATGACCCAGGAAACCCATAGCATATATTTAAACTTATTAGAAAAACTAACCATCCAACACAATGCCATATGCATGAGTGACTTTATTTACCCCACTATTAAGTGGAAATCCTACACATCACCAAATGTACATACTCAGAGATTCCTGGATTTTATAAACACAAACTCCCTGGACCAGAGAGTAAACACACCAACCAGGGGTAGATCCATACTGGATCTGGTTGTCACTAATATGGGAGATTGCTGCACCCCCCCTAGTGTAATGCCTTCCCTGGAAAGGTCAGACCATAAAATGGTCTCCTTTTAATCAAAAATATAACCTGCACCCTCAGCTAAACCTGTAATATTCAGGAACTATTATAAGGCTAACCTCCTGCTATTAAGGGAGAATCTGGCAAAATTTCAAGCCCCCATAAACCCTGAGAACACTGCTGCCTATGCAGAGCTATTCAAAGAACCCCTGTATAAGCATGTTAATAGCTGTATAGAGGCAACTGTACCCACCAGGAAGAAGTACAGAACTATCTCAAAAAAACAGCCATCCCGGTGGAATCACAAAATCATTAAGGTGTATAACAGAAGGAAGACAATCATGCAAAAATTAGAAGGTATATAAAACCACAAAGCCACGGCAACCTTGGAAAAACAGCAAAAAAGTGCAAGAGATACTTAACGCAACTTTTATTTTTTACGATAATCCAGCGTATTCGCCACAAGCCTCTTGTAGCTTCATCAGAGTTCAATTAAAACACATAGCTTGCCTTAATATACCAGAAAGGCAGGAAGTGACATATTGAATCATTAATTACATTACTAATTCATCACATATCCAAATAACTCTTATTAATGGAAACTACAAATTAAATAATATAAATTGCATTTGCTTCCCTAAGTTAAAAGTACACTGGATAACAACTAATAAAATACATTATTGATGAAATCTAAAATGGTTATAGAAATCACTAGAGAAAACTAGAAAAGGACACTAAGAATCTCCTAAAAATCTAGTGGACGCCTTATTTATGAAACATACATAAGAATATGTATAAAAAAAATATGCATAAAAAAGTATGATAGTTATACAATAAAATCTGACCGGGGTTAACCCCTACATAGCCCAGGGCTGGTGCACAAACCTGGAACCAGGCCAAAATATCAAATCAGAGAAAATACATGACAAATAAATAAAAATACATAAAAAGACCCATGAAAGAAACATAATCTAAGAATCAAATACAAGTACACCCAGCTATCTCAAATAACTTCTCAGCTTAAGGACTTAAGGACCCAAGAGGGGGCGACTGGGAAACATCACTGGAATACAAAGAATTGTTATGGCAATTAAAGTTAAATGTCACAAGGCCCCCAGGGCTCAATGATAATATTAGCATTAGTAGTGTACTAAAAATTAGAAGGGCAAGATTATAGCAATAATGTTTTTTATATATGCATACTTGCACAATATTACAGTTTAATGCATTACATTTATGGCATATGTAAATATTAATTATTAATTATTAATAATTTATAATTGTTACAAGCTGTATTTATTCTACACTTGCACTTTATGGTATATGTGAACGTGGAGTTAGTTTTTCATAGGTATATTTAAGACGTTTTATTTTGAGGATGAATTTTAAGATTTTTTAATAATATTTTAATAATTATACCTCACTAGTACATGTACATAAATTACTTTGAGTTATATGTATTTCAATATATTTTATATACTGTATGTTACAGATATGGATCATATACTAGGTTTTAGTATAAGCTTTTTATTTCAAGACACCTTTAAGAACGTAATTGATTAAATCTGTTGTTCTAATTAATTACAGGTCAGGTGATCAGCAAATGATTATATAAAGCATTGGGTTTTCTTAACATGCATCTTGATAAAGCCTGGTATTAACCAGGCGAAAGCGCTCGTTTTTATTTGGATTGCTGTTCGTTTTTTTATTGTTGTCACGTCTATTAAAGACAGTTTTCAGTATACTTCGTTGGTCGGTGGTCTTTTACTGTGGAATTATCTCATTTCTTAGTTTGATAACAGTACTTTTATCCTTCTGGGTGCTTCACCTCCCAATTTTTGTCATGATTTTCTTCCTTCTGTTATACAACCTGTTCATGTTGTGATTCCACCAAGGTGGCTTGTTCTTTGAGTTAGATTTTTACTTCTTCCTGGAGGGTACAGCTGCCTGTATACTACTATTAACATGTTTGTATAGGGTTTCTGTGAACTGTTCTTTGTAGGCAGCAGTGTTCTCAGGGTTTATGCAGGCTTGAAATGTTGCTGGGTTATCACTTAATAGTAGGAAGGTAGCCTTAGAGTAGTTCCTAAATATTCCAGAGTTAGGTGGGGTTCCAGGTTTTATTTTTACTTCAAAGAAGACCACTTTGTGGTCTGATCCTACCAGAGAAGACATTATACTTGGTGGGTGTGCAGCACTCTCCCATATTAGTGAGGACCAGATCCAGTAGAGCTGCACTCCTTGTTAGTGTATTGACAGTCTGTTCCAGTTAGTTTTTGTTTACAAAGTCCAGGAATCTCTGTGCCTGTATGTTTGGTGTTGTATATGATTACTAGTTAATAGCAGGATAATTAAAGTTACCGAAGAATATGGCATTGGGTTGTATGGTGAGTACGTCTAATAAGTTTAAATACATGGTACAGGCTTCCTGGGTCATAGAATGAAATCTATAGCTTGCAAGGAAGTGGTATGGGATTTTGCATATGGTGATTTATACATGGAGCAGCTCAAGTGTATTGTCCTGTTTGACCAGCCTTGAGGTATATTTATTTCTGATGTAAATCAAGACACCTCCACCTTTAGTCCCTGTCTGTGAAGTAGCTGGTCTAAATGTGTGGAAGGCATTGTAACCTTGCAATGTCAGTGTGCCCTCAGCAGCTTTAAACCATGTCTTCATGATTGCACAGATGCCAGCATTCAATAGGGTTAAGAGGGCTTCTAGGGATTACATTTTTTGTTTAGACTCCTAGCACTGAGCAGTAACATCTTTACATTTTTTTTTTTTTGGTTTCAATTTGCTGTGTTGGAAGTACTTTCAGTTTGGCATTGCCTAAAAAGGCATTATGGGTGAGGACAATGTTTTAGCTAATATTCAAAACTTGGGTGAAGACAATGTTTTAGCTAATATTCAAAATCCTAGAGGGGAGAGACCATCAGACCATCCCTGGAAAAGTAGTGGGGTCTGTTGACCATCTCCTTCCATGCTGACAAATATTGTACGCCCTTAGAATGACACACAAAACTGAGTCAATTATTAAATACAGTCATATTTTGTTCATTTTGTGGCATCATCCTTGGAGAAGGCAAAATACTGCTCGATGCTAGGCTCATACCAGCCTGGGACGCATATTCTAATAGTGCCACAATGTCTCTCTTCATATGGTCTAGGGAGGTAGATCTCAGGTCATTTACACCCACATGGACTATGACTGAGTCAAACTGGTATTTGTGGTCCATTGACCTGAGTGAATATGTAATTTGGCAGATCCTGGCCCTGATAAGCAACTGACCATGACTTTCTCCTTACTCAGCCTGATGAGAAGGACATCAATGTGTCTCACGATGGAGTCTCCAATGGCTAGAATGTTGGATTCTGTGGTGGCTTCCCTTATGGTCTTAGAAATGCAGGCTTCATGAGATGTGACTGTATGTGTTGATATGAATGTTGTTTTGAAAGAGTGCATTTGGGGTTGCTGAGGGTGTTTGTTATGTGTACTTCATTTAGGAGGTCATTGGGGTTTTAGGTAGATTGCATTTAAGTGTCTCAACATATGTGGGTCTATGTGTCTGCTTTAAATAGTGTATGATGGGTGCAGCATGTGTACTACTGGCAACCTTACTGACATTAGGAGTGCCTTTATATGAATGCATCTCTCAAATACCATATCAGTTTGTTTGACAATTAACTGGTTGTCAGCAAACATGAGGCAATTTCTACATTGGTAGCTGGTAACGGAGATAATGTGAAGTTCATATCCATGGCAACAGATCCTTTTTTATTTATAAGACAGTTGGAGTTAGAATATAAAGTAATGCCAGGAATACTCTGTTTGCAACTCTGGGGACAGTGTTTGTCACTGCAAACTATGTGTCCTGTGTGGAACTAGGTATTGGAGAAATTTCAATGGTGTTTTCACAGGATAAATGTCAACTAGAGGTGTCTGTGGCTATACAGAGCATATAGATTGTGTGTGGATCTACTTTGCATGCTCAAAAGCCCACATACACAAACATGATGAAAATAATGAAAACTAAAATCCCGAGATGTGCAAATTTTCCTAAGACAAGTAAACACTTTCCCAAAACTTCACAAAAACACACCATAGTATCTGAAACCCAGCTACACTCCAACTATATATACCAACTCTGGGATCACACTACAGTGGGGGAAGGGGCATAATTTCTCATGTTGGGCAAGTGTTCACTTGCCCTGGGAAAAACTGTGTGATTTGGGATTTCAGTTTTCGTTATTTTCAACTTGCAATGATAACGTTCCAGTACATGGGCTTTTGACCAAGCAAAGTAGACCCATATATAAATACACACACACACACACACACACACACACACACACACACACACACACACACACACACACTCAGCATGACATGGCATAAAGGGTAACAGTAAAAAGGGAACTTCCTGTGCGGAGGCAACTGCACGGCTTGAAGTAAGTAAGCAAAAATTCAAAGAAAGCCAGCAGACAGAATCCTGGTGAATAAATCCATTTATTGGAAAATAAAATCCATCCAGTAAAGACAGCAAAAGCACACAGACTGGTTTCGGCTGGTTAATACCACACAGCCTTCTTCAATGTAAAACAAATATATCCAAAACTGTCATTTAAATACCCAACAAAAGTATGTGATTGGTTACGCCTAAAACTGCTCATTTAATACTGGTGGAAATAAACCACCTAACTTAATGATCCATTTTTTTCTCTTTGGAACTAAGTAGAGAATGCCAGCCAGTTTTATTTTGTTTATTACCCTTGATAATGTCAATTATGGTGAATAAAAAAATAGCAGTTGGATGAACTACCTGATGTTTGAATTGAGCATTATGTACTCTGCCCTTCTTAATATTACTGATGTGTTCTGAGATCCTAAGTCTTAATGGTCTGGACGTTTGTCCCACATAAAATGCCCCACATGTGCATGTAGCCAGGTAAATAACCCAATCTGAACTGCAATTAGCAAAAAAACTAATATCATACACTATAGGAGAATTTTTGCTAGAAAATTGCTTTGTTTTACATATTTTGTTACAGTTAACACAATGACCACAAGGGTAACAGCCTAAAGGAATACTACCTGTGAGTGTAGTCTGGATCGGTTCTAAATTGCCATGCTCATGCGTATGTTTATATTGATTAAAGCAACTACTTAAATTTCTGCCTTTTCTAAAAGAAAAAAGGCATTTGTTAAGAATAATGTCAGATATTTCATGATCATATTGCAAGATATTCCAATGCCTGTGTATACTCTGGATGAGGTTATCAGAATTCCTACCAAAAGTAGTGGTAAACCTGATTGGTTGTGAAACCATGTTGTCCTGTTCCTTATAGGACAATAGCTCATCCCTGCTCATTTTACCAACCTTGTTACTGGCATCGAAAACATGGCCCATTTTGTAACCCCTACTTCTGAATCTATTGGTGAGATCTCTACTTTGTTCCTGATATGAGGACTCATCAGAACAAATCCTTTTCACTCTGATAAATTGTGACTTGGGTATATTCTTGGCAATATGTGGTGGGTGGAAACTTGAAGCATGTAAAATGGTATTATATTCCGGATGTTTTCTATAAACCTTAGTCCCTAAGGTATTATCAGTTAATCCGGTAACTAAAACATCCAAGAAAGTAATAGTATTAATATCATAATGTAATGTGAACTGAAGACCCCATTTATTATTGTTTAAATATGCCAAAAATTCAAACAGTTCATCAAGTTCCCCTCTCCATACTGACCAACAGTCATCAAGGTGGCAATGATGCAAAACCTGTTGTAATAACATACAACTTAATGATGTTAAAGTATACCAAATACACTCAAAAAATAGTATCCAGTTGTACGTGTATGGTATGGTGAAAATAATCATGAGCAGATAGCCACTGAACAGTTACAGAATTGAATCCAACCATGAGAGTAACCCACAGTCACATAGAGTCCAAAATTATAAAAATCCTACTCAAGAGAAAAGGATCGTTGAATCCCAAATGATATGAAATGCTCCAAATGATGTAATAAGAGACCAGAACAAAATAATTTTCACAGGAGTCCCAAAATGAACAAATTGACTAACGAAGGTAGTCAGTTGTAATGTTAAACAAATTTCGATATATGGTTGTCCCGCCAGTATATATTAACGGAAGCTGAATAGTTCCCAAACATATAAAATAAAAATAGTCCAAACCTTCTGTCTAGATGAAAAAAACCATAGACGTTACTCCCAACAAACAAAAACCACACTTACGAAGATGAACAACCAGAAAATGGTGCCCACGAACATCCGAATGCAACGTTGCTGTGATTTATACAAGACCATAAAATGTAAGGAAAATAAACAAAAATAACTGTAGTATCAATGTTACAAGAGCATAACTACTCATAAGTCAGACTGATACGACCCAATAGTTCCAGGCTAACCAAAAATTAGTCTTCCAAAAATAACGAAAAATCAGCCTGTAGAAAAACTACAGACTGCACCAGGGCCAGGCTTCCAGCAGAACGAGAAATAAGTGTAACAGTAAAAAGGGAACTTCCTGCGTGGAGGCAACTGCACGGTTTGAAGTAAGTAAGCAAAAAATTCAAAGAAAGCCAGCAGACAGAATCCTAGTGAATAAATTTATTGGAGAATAAAATCCATCCAGTAAAGACAGCAAAAGCGCACAGACCGGTTTCGGCTGGTTAATACCACACAGCCTTCTTCAATGTAAAACAAATATATCCAAAACTGTCATTTAAATACCCAACAAAAGTATGTGATTGGTTACGCCTAAAACTGCTCATTTAATACTGGTGGAAATAAACTACCTAACTTAATGATCCATTTTTTCTCTTTGGAACTAAGTAGAGAATGCCAGCCAGTTTTATTTTGTTTATTACCCTTGATAATGTCAATTATGGTGAATAAAAAATTAGCAGTTGGATGAACTACCTGATGTTTGAATAGAGCATTATGTACTCTGCCCTTCTTAATATTACTGATGTGTTCTGAGATCCTAAGTCTTAATGGTCTGGACGTTTGTCCCACATAAAATGCCCCACATGTGCATGTAGCCAGGTAAATAACCCAATCTGAACTGCAATTAGCAAAAAACCTAATATCATACACTATAGGAGAATTTTTGCTAGAAAATTGCTTTGTTTTACATATTTTGTTACAGTTAACACAATGACCACAAGGGTAACAGCCTAAAGGAATACTACCTGTGAGTGTAGTCTGGATCGGTTCTAAATTGCCATGCTCATGCGTATGTTTAGAATGATTAAAGCAACTACTTAAATTTCTGGATCAAGCCTATGCTGTCTTTGATACGCTCATGTTTACATGACACAACTAATTTTTTACAAATTATTTCGGAAACACAACTTGAACCAGAATGGCGTATGTATACCTTTGATGTTAGTGCCCTTTACACCAATATTCCTCATTCTGGTGGTCTTGAGGCATTGTCTTACTGGTTGAATATTTCAGGTTTATATTCAATTGAATACAATGAATTTTTGCTTGATATGGCTGCTCATGTGTTAACAAAAAATGTCTTTTTTTATCAAGAAACTTGTTATTGGCAGACCAAAGGAACGGCTATGGGGTCATCATTTGCCCCCATTTATGCCGATTTATTTATGGCTTTTGTTGAACAAGATCTTATTTACAATAATTACAATAATATTTATCTGAATCAATTGGACATTTGGAGACGCTACCTTGATGACCGTTGATCAGTATGGAGAGGGCAACTTGATGAACTGTTTGAATTTTTGGCATATTTAAACAATAATAAATGGGGTCTTCAGTTCACATTACATTATGATATTAATACTATTACTTTCTTGGATGTTTTAGTTACCAGATTACCTGATAATACCTTAGGGACTAAGGTTTATAGAAAACATCCAGAATATAATACCATTTTACATGCTTCAATTTTCCACCCACCACATATTGCCAAGAATATACCCAAGTCACAATTTATCAGAATGAAAAGGATTTGTTCCGATGAGTCCTCATATCAGGAACAAAGTAGAGATCTCACCAATAGATTCAGAAGTAGGGGTTACAAAATGGGCCATGTTTTCGATGCCAGTAACAAGGTTGGTAAAATGAGCAGGGATGAGCTATTGTCCTATAAGGAACAGGACAACATGGTTTCACAACCAATCAGGTTTACCACTACTTTTGGTAGGAATTCTGATAACCTCATACAGATTATACACAGGCATTGGAATATCTTGCAATATAATCATGAAATATCTGACATTATTCCTAACAAATGCCTTTTTTCTTTTAGAAAAGGCAGAAATTTAAGTAGTTGCTTTAATCATTATAAACATACGCATGAGCATGGCAATTTAGAACCGATCCAGACTACACTCACAGGTAGTATTCCTTTAGGCTGTTACCCTTGTGGTCATTGTGTTAACTGTAACAAAATATGTAAAACAAAGCAATTTTCTAGCAAAAATTCTCCTATAGTGTATGATATTAGGTTTTTTGCTAATTGCAGTTCAGATTGGGTTATTTACCTGGCTACATGCACATGTTGGGCATTTTATGTGGGACAAACGTCCAGACCATTAAGACTTAGGATCTCAGAACACATCAGTAATATTAAGAAGGGCAGAGTACATAATTCTCTATTCAAAAATCAGGTAGTTCATCCAACTGCTAATTTTTTATTCACCATAATTGACATTATCAAGGGTAATAAACAAAATAAAACTGGCTGGCATTCTCTACTTAGTTCCAAAGAGAAAAAATGGATCATTAAGTTAGGTGGTTTATTTCCACCAGGATTAAATGAGCAGTTTTAGGTGTAACCAATCACATACTTTTGTTGGGTATTTAAATGACAGTTTTGGATATATTTGTTTTACATTGAAGAAGGCTGTGTGGTATTAACCAGCCAAAACCAGTCTGTGTGCTTTTGCTGTCTTTACTGGATGTATTTTATTCTCCAATAAATGGATTTATTCACCAGGATTCTGTCTGCTGGCTTTCTTTGAATTTTTGAATTATGGCATAAAGGGACCTTGATCAGACATGTCTGTTGAGAGCAATGGTGACTCACTTGATAATCATTGGTGCATTACTTCAGTATGCTTGCACATGTCTTCCATGACTGTGCAAGGAGATGGCTTTATGGTACATGCTCACTAGCTATGCATGCAGCGATTGTGCACACTGTTCCAGAGATAACATCACTGTCCCTGCTGTCCATAATTGCCTTTACCCCTAACTATGGACACTTCCATGGTCATGGCAATATTATTCTGGCTCCATCATGGGTAGACCTCATTGAGTGAGCCACTCAGTGTCCAACAGTGGCCAATCATGGAGTCAATCTTCTACTACATTCCAGCATGGGAAGCCACTACACTGTCCCTGTGCATGGTCTCAAAGTGGTATTAAATCCATTGCACAGGACACTTCCATTTCTGATAGTACAAGGCCTCAACTTACAAACAACCGACACTCACCTCATGGGTGCTCTGTCCCAGTACTAGAATATATGGTTCCTGACTTCCTCCATACTCCTAGACATGTACTTGGCTACAAAGCCTATCCTTTATAACCCCCTCCACCTATGCTAGAGTTGCTGTCCTCTATCACTGTGTCCTACTGCACCTCAGTAAATTACAATGACTGTGCCTGGCCCACCCCTCTGGACTATGCAGGAATACTTAATGTCTGATACACAGTCTAACCATCCAGTGCAGTGTAACAGATAGCCTGGGTGTGTTAATGCATGCCATTGTCATGGCCCATTGGTGCAGAACAGCCACTGCCTTATTTCCTGTGTCACAAAGTATTGCACTTGTGTGTGCCTGCATGAGGTACCACTACAGCAAGTTCCTCCAATGACTCCTCACTTGAATCTACCTATGATGCTAGTTTTGTCTAGTGTTGCGATTTGGACTCACTTTATAGCTGCTTCCACAGCACAATATTATATTCATGACAAAGACATAAAAAAATCTTACTGCAGGTCTGCAGAGCATGGGTCAGTGCATCAACAGGTTTATCCAAGCAGTAGAAGCAGGCCTTCATAAGATCAAATACATGCTTAATTATGTTACATGTCTGTAATAGTTCAATGTTAAATGCCATCTCCAGCATTGTCTAGCATTTCACAGTGGTGATTATCATCCATGGTTCTAAGTCATATCCTGCATCACCTGCAGTATATCACATTGGCCATCCTTATGAGCATCCTTCTGTTTGTGCAAGCAGCATATTAAGGATTGACAATATGTGCATCTACCCACTATATGAATGTGTTGAAAATCATCCAAAACAGAATTCTCAGATGTGTCACATGTGCGCCAAATGTGGTAGTCATGTGATCTGCATGGATGGTACACAGTCCTGTTCTGTATAACATCCTGCTCCCTTCCATTTGGTATACAGCCTGCCATGTGAAGCAGATACTGTCTTGGAAGCAATGTAGGCTTAGCTAATTAACCCCAGAACCTCAATAGCTATGTCATAGGATGCTCCCATAGTGGAGATTCTCTCCTTTGCTGTTCATGGACATTACATCAGGGAACTGGAGCAGGATTTATAAGATCAGCCGCTGTAAACACACCTATGCACACATTGTATCCCCTTTCATTATTGAAAGGTTCATCACAGCAAGGACAGTTAATGCTACACAAACCTTTTGTGTGCACTGGGAAAAGAAGTACATACATTCCTTTTGCATATATGTGAGGGTAACATATATTTATTAACTCTTATATGCTGTCCTCTCCCCACAATAATAGCTGACAGCATCCTGTTTACAGAGCTGATGGTAGGTCAGCAAATGTATCATCTTCCATAATACAGGGGTGATGGCACACAATGCTGAATTTGAAGGTGGGCACTAACATACACTGTCCTGCTAATAACAGTGTTCCTAGCCTCATAACGTGAGAAAATCTCCTGTATTCCAGAAAATCCTATGATTTAGAACTGATGATCACTGAGGCTCATCATGCTAACTTTGTACATATCTAAATAACTCTAGCATGTTTGATTTTTTCATTCTCATATACAATGGTTCTCGTTAGTATGTAAGCACTTATTTACATATCGTTATGTCATAATTATCATATTGTATGTATGATGCACTATTTTTCCAGAATCACAATCATGCTACACGTGTATCTGAATTGCCTTCACACTGCAAATTGCCACTTATTGTATTATTCTGTGTCATGTTATACCTTGTTTGCTCCTAACACCATCCCTTGTTTCAAGGAAAATAGAAATCTAATCCTTTGCCTGAATTATTTTAATGGCTAAATTTTATGGAATTCTGGACTAACTAAAAGGAAAATTATATCCCATAATAATATAAAATATGGTTATACAACTTCTAAAACAAGGAAATTTTGATTACTAATTATTTTTCCTACTGTCTTGTCCTGATGCGTCTTTCCTCACTTTCTTGGTTTTATTTTTAATGCATTTTCTCCTTGGTTTCCCATAATATAGACATAAAAACAGATGGACAATAAAATAAATAGTTAAGATGAACATTAACATGAGAAGTTTGCACCAGTTCTTATAAAAATAAAAAAAATAAAAAAATAAAACAAAAAAATTCAGTTGTCTTGTGAAAAAAAATGAAACACAAGATCAGGTGGCAAAAACAACCCTGATTACTGGATCTTTTATTTGAAAATAAAACCTCTTTCTTAAAATGGAATAATTAAGGAAAATTTCTCTAAGATTAGAAAAATATTTGCCCAGGGAAATGATGGGCAAAAGAAGACAGAGTCCTCCTACCTAGTAGATAAATAATGAATGTAGAATGAATAGCCACATCCATACCTGGTAAGTATAAATTAATCCTGAGTTTTGATACTGTGGGTTTACCATGTCTTTCTATCCATGAGCCACGGTGGTGCAGCAACTGGCGTTGTTGTCTTACAGCAAGAGGCTCTCCAATTCAATTCTCGGCTGGAGCGGCTTCTGCGTAGTGTCTGCATGTCCTCCCCACGGTCAAGTGACGTTTAAAGACATGCAGGTAGGTGTATATGTGAATGGGTGTGCCTTCCTTGAAGGTTGGGCATCGGGCTGGCAACTTGACACTGTAAAAATCCACTGCCAATCATGAGCGGACCAGAGTTCCGCTGTGGCGACCCCTAACTGGGAAAAGCCGAAAGACATTACTTTTACTTACCATGTCTTTCTATCCATTGGCGACAACATAATGTCAAATAGTTAAGCAAGCACAATAATGCATTACAAAAAAAAACATAAGGATATATAGCACAACAGCTGGAGAGCTTTGTTTTGTAAAAGTGGTGAAATATGCAATTTCAAGTATTTCACTCTTCTATTGAAAGTATGAAACACAATCTCACACTTATTGTCTGAGAATGACTGCAGAGCTCTCTGTGAAGTAAAACAACATAGGAATGGGACAACAAGCTGACAAAAGCCCCAGAAATAGAAGGGATAAAACTAACAACCCAGAGATTTTTTGTTTTTCTTGTTACCTTTCAGTAAGAGTAACACCATATCTAGCAAAAACTACAGAGAAGTTGGGAACACAGAATCCACTGGTATGGAAAAAAAGGATGTCTTATCACCCACAGAAAAAAGATTTATGGAAACTTATTTGGGATGTTAATTTCAACATTTCTCTTTTTGAGAGAGTAATGGTATACTGGGTATCCTTGATTTAAATGTTATAGATATTAAGGCATAGTTTGCTGAAAAACTTTACAAGTTAATATTTTGGAAACTTTAAAAACATGGCAGTGTCACTTGTGCTTTTCACTAGTATTATGCCTCAGAATTCAATAGATTCCAATATACTTCAAATTTTTAAGAAAAAAGGCAATACCAATGGGACATCTTTTGATTGTAATGCAACATAACTTTTCTTTCTGATTTTTCTTTTATTTATTTATTTATGTATTTGTTTATTTGTTTTTGCTCTGTTCCCATTGAACTAATGATTCTGGAGAGCTTTGATAAAGGTTAACCATCCAGTGACACAACAATCTGGCTGAGTGGTACCAATTTAAATGTTTCTTAGTTAGTTTCCTTTACAAGCCAGTCTTAAACAACAATGTCCATTGCTGTTATGACATTTATTATTACCGTCATGATATTTGCAACTACCACTGTTCTAGGAGAACAGATGTGTATCCAAGATCATTAATGTCATTACGTTTATTATTACTGTCATGACATTTATAACTACCACTGTTGTAGGAGAACAGATGTGTATCCAGATTCATTTCTGTTATGACATTTGTAACTACCACTGTTCTAGGAGAACAGATGTGTAAAGAGGCAAGATGAATGAAAATCTGGATATTTGTAAAACATTCACATTCATTTATTTCTTGTATTCTCAAATACACTGACACTGTGGAACTAGTAGGACACATTTTTTGCACTTTTATGTTTTATTTCTAAAGTACCGTGCTACTAATTTATGAAGTGTCAGATATGTCAAGAGTAGCAGATATGGCTACCTTACCAGTTGATGAAAACTGATTTTTTTTTCAGCATAAATTGCCTGAGGATCAGGACTCCAAGGATTGGAGCACCTCTATAGAAAATTTTCATCAGTGAGATGTAACAGCACTAACACCCTTTTAGCAATAATTTCTACTTGTTTGAGTAGACATTACTATGGGGTCATGTGAGGAATTTTCCCTACATTAGGAGGGATATTTGTTTTTCAGCCTTTTTTTTTCAGAGAATAGAGCTGGGGCTTACAATCCTTAGCAAGCTGTACTTCCACTAGTCATACTGGAGGTAGGAAAACTGCTCCAGAAATGTTTTTTTTATTGTTTGTTGTTGGAAAAAGTTGTGATCATTCATGTAGTCAGTGATGAAAGCTAAACTGATGTGTAAAATTATTCTACATCTTTACAATATTTTTATATCTATTCCAGCAGCATCAGGTTGCCTACAGTTTGCTGTTCATAATGGCATGGCGATATATATATATGTGTGTGTGTGTGTGTGTGTTTGTGTGTGTGTGTGTGTGTGTGTGTGTGTGTGTGTGTGTGTGTATGCGTGTGTGTGGGTATGTGTGTGTTTGCATCTATATATATATATATATATATATATATATCACACACACACACACACACACACACACATATATCTATATCTATATATATATATATTTATATATATATATATATATATATATATATATATATATATATATATATATACAGTAAGAGAGAGAAAGACAATACAGATTTATTGATAAACGGATATAAATATAACATAAATTTACATATGCTGTATATATAAGTTGTTCAGAATATAACAGAGCTAAGTGGACTTTATTAGGTTGGTTATGTAAGTGCTGGCACATTAAGCAAGCAATAATGCCCAACAGGTTGTGTGTTAATGTGTACTTAATGCCTGCCCAGGAGTGTTGTCAGGCCCTCCAGCCCTGTAAGGGCATTAATTACACATTAACACACACTCTGGAGGGCATTATTGTGCTTAGACAATGAGCTATCTGTAAAATTGTTGTGTTTTACTTACTTATGTATTTTTTTAAGTACTATTTTATTTTTTTAGTATATTTTTGATGTAAAACAGTTCCTCCTCCTAATATTTCATACTTGCTGTAGTCTATGTTAATGGTGTTGGAGGAAGCATTTTACATCAAACATATATAAAAAATAATAATAGTCCTTAAAAAATAATAAGCAACACAACAATTTTATATATAGCCCATTCTCTCTCCCATACACACATACACAATCTCTTCTGCTTTCACACACACACATATACAGACACAGTCTCCTCTTCTTTCATACACACATTAACTCACACAAATTCGGTCTCTCTCTCTCTCTCTCTTTCTCTCTATCTATCTCTCTCTCTCTCGCACACACAGACTCCTCTGCTTACATACATGCATTCAGTCACACATCACTCTCGCTTTCTCTCTCACTCTCTGATCTCTTTCTCTCTCACACACACATACACACACATGCACACACACACACACACACACACACACACACACACACACACACACACACACACACACACACACACAAGCACATTCTCTTTACTTTCATGCATGCGTTCATGCACACAGAGAAACATAAACACATACTTTTCTGTTTCGCTCGATTGATCACTTTCTCTCTCTCTCTTACTCTCATACATTTATTTTACAGTCGCTAAACAGCAAAAGTGCTGCTTAGCAAGTGTAAAATAATGGTGCACTCGCTCCCACTTTCACTGACATGCACACACATACTCAAACACAGTCATAAACACAAACACACATCTACCTTTTTTTTTTCATTGTCTTCTTTTTTATATTTTATACTCACTAACAGCATAAGAGCTGCTTTCTCAGTCTGAGCTCCATGGCAGCTTGATATGCCGCCATGAAGTGGTGGATTCATTCTTCTCAGTGGACATTACTTGAACAATAATACCCTGCTGGAGAACGCTCGCTCTCCAGTCAGTGTGCTGATGTACCAATTTCCCATTGTCTAAGGTTAGAGTAACAGTTAGGTAAGAGTATAGCTTGTTGGTTCATATGTCTTGTCTGAGCCTGCCTTGATTAGTGTTAGTGTTATAGTTATGATAAGGTGCAGGGTTAGGGTTAGGGACAGAATTAGGGCCACCTCTGCCTGTATTACTAATGCCTACTAACCCTTCACATAACCCTAATCCTAACCCTGCTCCTTTCTTTAGAAAATCCTTTCCTTAACAATACCATTATTCAGACAATCCACATGCAATGATGCTAGTATGTTTTTTTTTAAATATATTTTTAGTGTAAATTGATCACAGAAGTAAAGGCTTCACATTTTTTGTAATTCATTTAATGTGTGTGTTTTTTTTATCTGTATTGTGAGTACCTGTATTTTGATTCATCTACATTTTTCAATTTATATCTATATGTGTTCCCAACAGAGAAATGCCAGCACAGCAAATTGAAAATCAGCTGATCAAACATGCTGGTGGTGTTTCTGTGTACAAGATCCTGCTTCATTTCTGATCGGGGAAATTGCCATTCCCCACTTTAGTGTGATCTTAGAGTTGGTATATAGATATAAAGATACAGATAAATACACAATATGCATATATATGTGTTTAATTTATTTTCAATAGGCTGCTGAACAACAAATTGTATTGAATCAGTTGCCTTTTGTAGAGTGTATTTTTGATGTATTATTATCCATCCATCTATCTATCTATATATATATATATATATATAATATGTGTGTGTGTGTGTGTGTGTGTGTGTGTGTGTGTGTGTGTGTGTGTGTGTGTGTGTGTGTGTGTGTGTGTGTGTGCATTAAAGATGTGTACTGTTTCTGGAATACACAGGTTATTATCACAATTATCTAATTTCCTTGTCCGTAATATACAGTGACCATAATATACAGTGACAAGCAAAAGTCAGTTGAGTACTATTGCTTCCCAAAATAAACAAATAAATAAATAAACAAACAAATAAATTGTGCATCTTTTCAGATTTATTGTATTCAGTGTTTGTGAGCTCTCCATCAACCTTCATTTCCCAAAGCAAAAGAAAATCATCTAATTAGTAAGACTTCAAAATAAATGATCTTGGTTTTGTAGCTTTCTAAATTATTTAGCGTGAATGTATTCTTTTCTATGTATGTGTAGCACTGCTTAGAACATGAATGAAAGTGCAAACTGTCTAATGATTTACACTGCTGCTTCAGAATATATTCAAATGATACAGTTTCACTGTTGTGAAAAGTGCTATTTTTTCTGTGAATGAACAATTCATCAATGTACCTCTCAACTGTCCCTGATTTTCAGGGACGTCCCTGATTTTGACTCAGATTGTAGCTCTGTCCCTCTTAATCCCTTCTAAAACTATTGACTTTTGGAGGAAAGGTGGTGAATTACACTTAATGAATAATGACAATAATTAAGAGTTATAGACTTCTTTTACTTCAGAAAATGTGTATTAATGCATATGCTCTGATTCTGTCAATGTTTCAAGTTAATAGCACTGATATTTTAAAAGTGTCCCTGATTGTCCCTGATTTTTTCGTGACTTTTCCCTGATTCTGTTGAAATTTGTCCCCGATTGGTTGAGAGGTCTGTAATATTCCATAACATGTTCTTTAAACAAGAAAAACATATAAAAATGTAGTCTGCTGCACAGCTATATTTCTGATTGTTAGTAATTTCAAATTTCTTTGTCATTAATAAATGGTGCCACAGTGCCTTTTTGCACACCTTGGCTATCTCAGTCTCTCCTTCTCTAGTACAAAACGGAGTAACTAAATACTATAAACATAAAATAAAAATCTAATACTGTTAAGGCTTGTATGTAGCAGAAGGCCAAATTCATTCTGTATGGACCAGACAGTTTCCTGCAGGATATTGTACAACAGTAGGTGAAAGGTTAAGGCACCCCTAAATATTTACATCTCACAACTTAACATCTTCCATGATTAGCTTTTACGCAAATGGGGTGGGGGTGGAGAAGATAAAGCTCCATTTGCCATGAAACAGCATTTAATTCTGACAAAAACATTTTGCATGAGGCAGGAAATTGAAGGGATTTATGCAGAGCAATGTATTTATATTTGTTGTCCTAAAATTCCATCAACGAGGTTACATGTTTTTGAGCACCCCTTCAACCTGAAACCACAAAGACAAGAAAAGTTGTTTAGTGTAATTTTTTTCCCATCATATTCAAAACTGACAAATATCAAAACCAAATGAAATGCTAAATGCAGTGTCATATTGAATTTAGAAGAGCGCATATTTTATTTCTAGATAGAAAGAGTTAAATATGATAAATTAGATCATGTGCAAGAATTTAATCTACAATAAAATGTAATTAATGTGAAAAGCATATCTTTACCTGTCTATATACTTGTCTTTTATGTGCACATTGTGCAGTAATAAATCTTATTGTTTTGTGATGCATGTGGTGGAAAACATTTTTTTTATTTTTAATTCAGAGTTGAATTTTTCTAGATATTACATTGCAAATGAAGTTATACACATAGTTTCAAAGATGCATATTGTCTGTGACCAACATTTTCATGTTGAAATTTTAAGCATTTTTTATAGTCAATCTATATGCAGACTATGTTTTGCAAGTTGATAACTATAACAAAGGTCATGACCTGTTAACCCACATGTCATATTATAATAGCCCATCAGATGCTTGATCTTTTCTTTATGCAGATGGCTTATTGTTGCACGTCATGCACATGTTATTGGGATGTAGGCAAGAAATGCCTGGCAGCATATACTGAGGTTTATTCTTTCACGCACAAAGCCCAGCGATGAAAAAACATTTCTCTTAAACAATAATGGTTTTGTTCTTCATTATGAAAACCATGTTTTTTTTTAGAGTTCTGTAAGATTGTCTCTAAACATTATTTTCTTCACAGAAAACAAGGATTTATTTCATTTTCTTTTTCACACAGCCTGATTACTTGCTAATCCATGTAAGTACAGTCATCAGAGAAGACAGCCTTGTCTCTCAGTGATAACTGGTGCAATGCGTGATAATCTCACACATTTTATAGCAGATGTGTTTAAGAATATTTTGCTGATTCCCAGTAGTTCTTGAATATTTTTCAGTTTTATTAATTAGGTTTAACACTTTCCTGTAGTTCTCGAGAAGAGGTTGAGTAATTTGTATTAAACTGCATTTTCTTTTCTCTGTCAACAAGTCGGCACTTCTAATCATGTCATATTTGTGCTGGGTGTTGTACACCTAAAATACACTCACATGTGAAAATGTGATCATGCAAGTTCAGAGAAAGACTTGATAAAGTTGCATGCAAGTGTTTGCTGCTCTTTGTGTCAAGCTTTATTTTATTTAATAGAAATCAATAAAATTGACACTTTTTGTATCAGGGATACAATGTGTTACTTTAAGCATATTAACTAAACTGGAGAATGCAAGTAGGTGTTTTTTTAGATTAATTTACTTTAGTCTTCCTAACTGCAACTTGTGGAGAAGAAAGGGAATGGCACCATACCTCTCATCCTGGAAACATCACAAATCTGGAGAAAGGCCCATGAAAAGTAGGTACAACTGGCCAAAAATTGGGACACTGATTGCATACATAATCATGTAACCCCGCTCACTCCAATGGAATTGTGGGATACCAACATACCTCTCAATTGTACAGATTTTTGCAGAATGTCCAGATTTTTGCCTTATATTTTGGTCTGTTTTTCATAAAAGTGTGGTTTTCTGGCAAATTGAGGCAAATAATTAAAGACTGAAGTTAGAAAATATTGACAGACAATTGCGTTTCAGACTTCATACCCTTCAGAAAAATTCATTCTAATGCAAAACCTGTCATTCTGTCAACTTTCTTACTTTGTAAGAGCAATGTTTAAAAATTGTCCCTATTTTTGGGCCTTTGTTCCACTTTTATTTATGGCTTTGTCCAGATTTCTTGCTCTAAGAGGTTGAGAGGTATGGATACCAACATGAAGATTGAAGTCACTAAATAACAATAGATAATGTTAACCATTTGAATTTCAGACTTCATATCCAGCAGAAAATACATAATAATGTAAAACCTGTGTTTCTACCAACTATCTGAGTTTACAGGAGAAATATTTAAAATCTGTCAAGATGTTACTATCATTTCTACAATCAAACAATTTCAGACTAAGATAGAGTCTGATTTCAGCTGTGATTCAACAGAATAACTGAAACAAGACAACACAACTAGGTTTGCCATTGCTGAGCAGAAGATTCAGTCTAGCTTTCAGAAAACACAACAGCCCAAATCATTCTCAGAAAATAACTATGCCCAAGAACAGATCACATATCCACTTCAGCTACCTGAATAACTAAAGTAAAATAAAAAATCTAACTTAAATGTATGCATAATGCTCAGTAAACAAAACAAGGGTATCTCAGAATATCAAAACCATTAACCCAGTACACTAACTACTAGCTTCCTTACTTTGCAATCTAAAACATGACCAGTTCTACTCAAATAAGACCTTACAGAAACTGTTGGGAGCATTAACTACTAAAAAACAGAAGTGTTCTTACCTGACATTGCAATCACTTTTCAGTGGATGTGTATGACCAAAGTACTATACCCCTAGAAGTGCAGACCCAAGCTAAAATGTGTAGAATATCAATGATTGCTGCAAGGTTTTCTAGCAAAATGTCCTGAATGTGTTTGCTATAATTTCAGCAATACCAACTCAAGTGAAAGAAGAGGCATACTGCCAACAGCCTTCAGTTATAAGCTCTTACAACTTCCTGTTTTAAAATACAATTTTATTTAAACGCTTATTTCACAAGTAATTACAATTGACGTAATGTAGTGTTTTCACAGTAAGAAAAAGTGGCATTGATAGCTGCATGTTAAATAAAAGAAAAAGTCAGACATTACAAAGGTAGAATAACCAAAATAACATTCCCAAATCCATGAGATACATTTAAGAGAAAAGTGTGTTAATTCTATGTGATACAATTTCAAAAGTAACATAACAGTTTACCTTCCTAATGCATTGCTAATGTTATGATTTACTCAGTGAATTACAATGTATTGTAAATATTGTCTGTCTGTTCATCTTGATGTGTTTACAATAGGTGTGTGTTCTGAATGAGTCCTTGCAGAAAAAGGTTTGAGGACCACACAGCTTATCCAATTTAACAACTAAATGTTTTTAAAAAGACTGCGTAAATGTCTGACAAAACTGCAATGGAAAACAAACTAAACTGTTACAGTGCATGCCAGTGAATTTAGGAAATGTTTATTTGCAGGCACACTAGCACAGTGAGAGTCAGATTTTAAGCCTTAACTTTCCTCTGACCAATGCATATCCTAATTCCTACACACAACATTTTATGCAGTTTTTGATTCTTATATTAACACCGAAGCTCTGTCCAACCTCCACCGGTCAAGTTCATCAGACAGAATAACTGCAGTGAAAGGGCCAGTCATAACTTGTCATATAACACTCTATTATATGAATATATATTCCCATGCCCTACACAACTATGGACTCTTGTTAAAGAGTTGAGCTTGATGCTGTTTTTAAAGCTGCTACTTGTAATCATAAATTTTTCATTGTTTCTCTGTTGCCTACTTGCTTCTGGAGTGTGCGCTGCCCGATTAAGAAGACAGATCAAGAGAAGAATACTTGTCCCTGTCTGACTCTGCAGCTCAACTGCAGCACTTAAATTAAAAAAATTAAGTAGTAAAGATTCCGAATGGCTCAGGGCTCATTGATTGCTCTAATTAATTTAAAACAAAAAGCAGCTGCCTGGCCTGTTCAAGACTCAAGTCAAGAGTTGTCCCTTCCACTGCTCCATTCATTGAGTTCACTCTGAATCCTGACTACTGCAACCACATTACTTCGAAAGAAGGTAAACACTCAGAGAGAGTACACACCCCCTAAAGCCCTAACCGAATTCTGATGGGCTGGCAGTCTGCCCCGCAATGCTGATGTCATCGCACACATCCCACATGTGATGATGTCAGCAGGAAATTTGTAAATAAAAAAAATTTAAAAAACAAACAGGAAATTCGGGAATTAAGGGGGCCACTTGGGAATTCATGGCACCCCAATATTTTGCCATCAAAACTGGTATTTACCAATGAATTTGGTACAGTTGAGCGGTATAAATGGCACCTTGGAAGGATACCTGACTAATGCACTCATGTGTACACAAAAACTTGCGCTCGCATGCACACATACACACACACACACACACACACACACACACACACACACACACACACACACGCATACACACACAAACATGTACGCATATGTGTGCACACATACTCATGCACGTTTACACGCTCACACATATGCTCACCTGTATGCACACACACACACACACACACACACACACACACACACACACACACACACACACATGCACACACGCGCACACATGCACACACAGACACACACGCACACACACACACACGCACACATGCAAAACACACACACTCTTAAAAGTCTTCAGTGGTGCAGAGTGCATAAAAGACACCAGCAGCATTGCAACTGCCATCTGAAAACAGTAGACGTGCAAAGTATTGGAAAAGAAATACATTTTTCATATCTGAGGGTTTGCACTAGTTCCTATAGTGGGGTATAAGATTCTGCAATGGTGTATAGCTGATAAGAAGATAGATCAAGTTATCATGTAAAAACATTTGTCTGCAGAGACATGCAACAGAAAGCCCAGGGGCAAGACAGTGCAATGCACACTCTACAACTGTTGATTTTTTCAGTAGCCATGAGCTAAAAAATGCTGTCAGGTATGTTGTCAGTTGTGAGTGCTAGTTCACCATTCTGCACTATCAGGCTTTGACTATTTTGTGTAGTAAATCAAAATAAAAAGAGCAATTAGTCAGTATTTAAAAACTCTGACCTCTAACATGGTGTTAAGAGAAACTGGTGAAATGCATAACAAAATAGAAAAAAATCAGTTTTAATAAGAGAGAATGGCTGTCATATATATTGCATCTGCTGCATAGCAGCAGCCTTAGGTCAACTGGTGCCCTAGGCAAAAGGACTCCATGGTGCCCCCCACCACACTACCTGGTGCCCCCATCCTGGTCTACCTACATCAAATAAATACTAGAAAAGTGCCCCTGCTAGACCGACACCCTAGTCGGCCACCTAGATTGACTATGCCTAAGGCCAGCTATGCTGCTGTGCATTGTCTGTAGTTGTACCATGTTGCTAAGGCCTTTAATTCCTTATCTTTATCCATCAGGTCAAAACCCTCCCTCCCATCCTTTAAAACCATTATGAAAGACTTCCTAGCTAAAAGATGACTGTGTTCTTGCTCAACACTAGGATAAACTATATCTCTGAATGTGGACAAATACCTATTCATATCTTACATCTCCTTATACTCTATTCTTGACTCAGTTCCTTACTTCTATCAATTTCTCTCCCCTGGCTTTATCTCTAAATATTGCATAAGCCTAATTTTATCTCACTTTGTATTGAAATTCCTGTTTGTATTATACTAACTTTCCCTTAATTTCTCTAATTTTTAAATCATTATCGTATAACTTGTATCTACACTTAACCAGTGGTTTCAGATTATGCCTACTTTTGTATAATTATTTAAACTGTAGTTGTTTTTTGTATTATTTTAGAGACTGTAAAATTATTATTCTTAACATGTTTTGACATACTTTAGAGCTTTTCTCCCTGGGTTTCTGTTGAAAAAGGCTTCTACCCTGGTGGGCTTTCCTGGTAATCAAATGTTAATAAATAAATAATAAATAAATAAATAAATACATATACACACATGCATATGTTATATACATTTATATTTGTTGAGAGTTTGATAACATTTCATACTGAAGACTTCCTTGTTCGCATTGGTGATACATTGATGTCAAGCTTTAAGTAAAGTAAGGATCTCACTTGAATTCAATACAGATCTCAAAGATCAAGTGACATTGCAAACATGCAAAACAAGATATTCAATTTAAGATGGTAGCTTCTCTTTATTTGCTGAACTATTTTTCAGAACTGGAATAAATAACAGTTACAGAAAGAAACAATGACTAGTACTGTGAGATGCAAATGTTTGCTCAGCTGCAGCAGAAATACAATCGCATTAAGTTTGCTTCTTATTTTGCCTCAGCAGCTTAAAAACTTGTAGCACACAAAGCTTTGCAATTAAACTTCAAAACTTGGAAGAACACACACTTGTTAAACCCTATTCTGATGAAAGAAAAATGCCAAACCAAGCTTGACAAGCACTTTTCAAACAATGTTAAGCTCTAGTCTCATGCTAGAGCAGAAACAACTTTGCAAAGTTCTAACAGTTTTAAACTCTAATTCATTTTGGACCAGTACACTTCTTTTTGAATGATGCAGTCAGAAGGGTATTACAGCTTTTCAAGCTGTTACAGAATGAAATTTTCTGACTGCTTTGGGTGTGTATAAGGCAATGGTTAGTGCATTAAAGCTGTTAAAGCTTTAACATACTTTATATTCGTGCAGTTCTTTTTTTTCTCTATTTTTTTTTTTTTTGCAGTTTTTGAGCAGCCAAAGATTCATGTAGTACAAATACTTATGTGGCAGCACTAAATGTGTTAAACTGTTTAATGCTATAAAATACTTGGCTATCCCACACATTTCTCTCTCTCTCTCTCTCTCTCTCTCTCTCTCTCTCTATGTAACTTGTAAAGCTCCATGTACTACACAAATTATGATCTAATCTCTTGAACTGATTTTCTTGATATCCATTTCTTGAACATTGTTCGTATCAGAGATGCAGTCATGATCCTCTTTATTGCCTCATACTGTTATTCTGCAAGCCAGCAGCATTGACACTATTAGGAGACAGAACAAAATAAAAAAGAATACAGGAAGGTTACTTCCATTTTACCAGAGACAGAGTCAGGCATGAACATAATGGGTAGGCACCACAGAAGCATAGACAATATATACATGGCATGGGCCCAACAATGTGCTTTATTGAATGGAGCTCTGTATTTTTCCTCTCTCTAACTTATTATTAGCTGCTACTACCTCTTCTTCTCATTTGCTGGGTCTGTTACACCCTCTTTAGCCTCCTTGACCAAGCTCTAGGTCTGTGGAGGGGACTGAGTACACTGGAACTACCAGCATGTGCAGCTTCACCCTTTCAGATGTATATGAGTGCTTCCATGTGCACACAAACTCCTAAGTATCTCATCACTCATGCATAGGGATGGCCAGTCTAATATTCTAAGTACTGCAGCAATCTTAGGCTGCCTCCGTCCACCAAGTTTGGCTGAGTTGACATTGGACACTCACTCCCATCCTTCCCTGTGGCTCACCAGGGATGTCTTTAGATTTTATGCAAAAAAACTTAAATCACTAGTTTATGTTTGAGAACTATAATTACTTTACTGTATATTGACTTAAGATATTTGCTCCAACAAAGATTAATATGCTTATGGATAAGAAAATATCACATTTCTGTGACATTTTCTACAGAAAATCGTTATTTCCTTAAAAGCTTTATATCAAAATATTAAAAATGCTGGTAGTTATAACCCTGCATTTCTAAAATTAAGTAAAATTACACATTTATTAGTGGTTAATATCTATTGCCAGAACAATTAGCCATCTTATTTTATTTCTTGTATTGTCTTATCTTTCATTCCATTGTCCAACTCAATGTGAAAAGGTCTTATGCTTTGAGTTTAAAGTAAACTAGGCAAAATCATATTTATAGCTAGACTGTGTTTTGAGATTCATGGTCATAAAAATACTATGCTGAATACATGGTCTAAAAATATAGGAATAAAAAAATAAAATTAAAAAAAATGTAATAGCCCTGAAACATTGCCCAAATTAAATGGAAGACCATTAGTTTAGACCAAATGATCAGGCCTAAATATTTAAAATATCAAACCAAATTAACACCATGACATTCAAACTACCAGCATAAAACTCACTGTCAGAAAAAGACTGCAAAGCCACTTTAGGGGGAATATATATTTATCTATATGTATATGTATATTTATATCTCTATATATAACTATATCTATATCTATATCCATATCTATGTCAATATCTATATCTATATATTTAAGACCAAACTGCAGAAAAGTAGTAACATTGTTCATGGATAGGTATTTCAAATGTTATATTGGAAGTCTGGGGTCCAAATCTAAAGAAAAGACTGGATTATAGTATTTGTTGAAAACACAAGAATCACTAATAAAACTCAAAAACTTAAAAAAATCATCTTTTTAAATTATTTTCTCTAAAACTGAAGATAATGCAACCCAAAATAAATTTTGTTTGACGCTTAGGAAAGCTAAGCAATTAAAACTTCTGCTAATGAGTTCTGTGCTATACAAATCATTATTAACAATTTTGTTTTTGCTTGGGAATTGTGGTAATTGTAACAAATCTTGCAATTCCAATTAGATGTATACAGTTTGTACATTAACTAAATTTATAATAAATGTTCCTTCTGAACAAGGAAAATGCACATTCTCATGGAAGTTAAAGAAGAAAGTACATCATGTTAATTAACCCCAGGTGAGGGTGCAGAGGCAAAGTGCCAAACATTTTTTGGGATTGCAAGACCTATAGTCACTAATACGTTTTAAAACACGTGACATTGATTACTAGTTTATGATATGAGTAGCAAAGGTTGGAGGAAAGAGAAGAAGAAAAACTGAGTAAGGTGTGCCATGATTTGATTGCTAGTCTTCCTTTATGGCTTGTACAGATGCTCAAACAATGTTGTCTGTCTGAGGATAATGAGGTATAATTGGGAGAAGTAAGAACTCAGGAGGCCCGCATGAGAAACTACAGCTAAGGTGGGGACATAAGGGAAAAGAGGAATACTGCTAAGGTGTTAACTGGGTCAAAAAGCAGTGTTAAGGGTAGAGATAGCCTAATTTGGAGGAAATTTGAGGGCATAACATATAGGAGCAGGCTAACAGGAGAGTATGAAAGGATGGATAAGAACATGGAGGCATAGAAAATGAGTAGAAGTAAGAAAAAAGGAAACACAGATAACAATGGAGTAAGATCCAACACAAAGGTAAATTAAACCAATGAAGGGTTGACATGAAATAAGTGAGGGAGGGTATGTTAAAGGGACAGAAGGAAGAGGTTAGCACAGAGGACCTACATTGATCAAAAGAACTGAAGCAATTATCAAAGAATGTCCCATTGGGGGGGGGGGGGGTTGTAGCATACCTCTCAACCATACCGACTTTATAGTTTTTACTAGTTTTGAGGTCCAAATAATGGGGTGCCATGGTTCCCGAGTGGCACCCTTTAATTTCCAAATTTCCCGGCCTTTTTTTTTATTTTTTTTTGGCCTGACGTCATCACGTGCAGAGGCGTGCATGATGAAGTCAGCTCCTTGAACAGCCTGCCAGGCTGTTGGAATTGGCCGAGGGCTCAAGGGATTCAATGTACTTTCTGGTCAGCCAGTAGCAGTACAAATAGCATGCGAGCATTTCCCCAGCTGCTCCAGGTAAGGACAAGTAAAATAAAATCTCAGACTGAGCAGTTCTTAATTGCTTATTAGTTTAATTTCCTCTGGGTGTATTTGGTTGTATATTTGAATTACGCGAGCATTATTACACAAGCAGCTGCATGGGAATGGTTCTATTCTGGGTGATTTTGCAGTTCTTTTCTTCCTGAATTTGCTTCTTATTAGGTATTATTACACAAGGTGTGTGTGTGTGTGTGTGTGTGTGTGTGTGTGTGTGTGTGTGTGTGTGTGTGTGTGTGTGTGTGTGTGTGTGTGTGTGTGTGTGTGTAAAATGCCCCAGTTAAATATACCTGGTGGGTAAAGTTACTCAGGCTCAAATCCTGTACCTTGGGTATAAGGTAACAAAAGCCTGAATTCCCTCCCACTACCACTTGTGAAGCTGTCCAGGTTTTTGCCTCATATTTTTGTTCTGTTCCTCACAAAATCTATGGTTTTCTGTATTTTTGTGGCAAATCAGAGAGGAGTGAATTCACTAAATAATGACAGGCATTTGAATTTCAGACTTCATATTCTTCAGAAAATACATGATAACACAAAACCTTTTATTATAGCAATTTTCTAAGTTTATAAGATCAATATTTGAAATGTGTTCCTATTTTTAGGGCTGTATTCTGCCATTATTGGCTTTGTCCAGTTTTTTTGTGCTAAGAGGTTGTGAGCTATGGTGAGAACTGAATTCACTGAATATGTTTGGGGGGTGTATTTCCCCATTTTTGGCTTTGTCCAGGTTTTTTGTGCTAAGAGCTATGGTGAGAAATGAATTCAGTAAATGATAGCCATTTAAGTTTCAGTCTTCCTATATTTCAAGAAAAGCATGGTGGTAACACATTTTATTCTAGCAACTTTCCAAGATTATACAAGCAATAATTAAAATGTGTCCCTGGTTTTGGGGCTTTTGTCCCCCCCCAATATATTTTGTTTTTTTTTCCAGATTTCTTGTGCTGCAAAGTTGAGAGATATAGTTGAGTGTCAAGTGGATTTTACAAGGAGCTGAGAGCTTCAGGGAAAGGGAAGTTTAGTGCTGCTTATGCCAAGTCTGCTTGCAATGTTAGTAGCATAACAGGTAGAATACTTGTTATTGATGCAGAAGGCTGTGGGTGCTACTCCCACAGTATGTAGGTGCATTACTGTACTGTGTTGTACTTTTAAATGTGGTGGATGCTTTCAACTTTCTGGTTTAAAAGTCTGCGCTTGCGCTTGTTTCCCACCTTTCCTGTAACTAGTCTAGTCCAGATACAGATTTGGTGTATCCAGGACTGTTTTAAGCTTCTGAGCCCCCAAGCCTTTCTGTGTTGGATGGAAGCATTCTAGCTTATCAGTGGGGGTGGTAAGCACTAGGTAGCCTATCTACCACAAGATCCAGGTACAGATTCTTAGTTTTAGCACTTGAATTTGCTTATTCGTGCTCAGCACTTGTTCAGAACTTGTTGTTAGCACTAAATAAGTTACAAATTACTACAGCACTCAACCTTCCTCTTTACCTGGAGGAAAACAGTTTTTGTACTTACTTTCCTCACTTGCTTAGAGAAAAACAGCTCTTATACTCACTTTCCTCACTTGTCTAGAGGAAAGTAGTTTTTTATTCAGGCATGTCCAAGGGTCAGCTCCCAGTGTTCTCTCCTGTCTATCTGATGAATCTGGGCATCTTGAGACAATGTAGCAATTGCCTCATGTAAACAGACAACCCTCCCCTCCTACCACTCAACACCACAATCTGTGAGAGATGCACTTATCTAGCCAAATTGGAGGTAACGCTCTCTCCAACCAAGATTACACTTGACAGTCAAGAGGAGAAGGTAAACACTTGCACCACACTCATCACATAGTCCCACTAAACCTACATCACCAAATTTCACACATAGAAACACAAAAACATTCACAGAGGCTCTCAATAATAATCTGCTCAAGCAACAGGGACCTCCAAAGCAGAAACACAAGCAACCTCCACCCCTCAACACAACCCAAATGACACATAGCCCACAGACTCAGTGTGCCAATAAACCACAGCCCATAAGGCAAACCAATGTACCCAACACACTAGACATAGGTGACTCTATAGTCAGGCACATTGATGTCCCACTCACCAGGCTAAACAAGGAGAAGGTTACTGTCAGCTGCCTGTCGGGTGCCAGGATCCGCCATACGCATTTAGGTCACTCCACAACAAGTACAAATATGACTCTGTCATTGTCCATGTTGGTGTGAATGACTTGAGGCATACCTCTCTGGACTACATGAAAAGAGATATGGAAGAGCTCTCCGATCTTGTAGCCCAGGCAGGTATGACCCTAGTCCTCAGTAGCATCCTGCCATTGTCCAGAATGATACCACAGTACAAGGAGAAGATGATTGACTTCAACAATTGGCTAAGCTTTTGGTGTCATTCTAAAGGGATCCAGTATCTCTCTGCCTGGGACGACATAGTCGACAAGCCACAATGCTTTGCCAGAGATGGCCTGCACCTGTCCCCACTGGGATTCCAGATACTGGCTAAGGCTCTTGCCTCCCCTATAGTGCCTTTATTAGGCAAGGTTCAAATGATGAATTCACCACCATAACAGGAACAAGCAAGCAAAAACTGAGAGTAATGCTACTCAGTGCTAGAAGTCTAAATCTCAAAATGCACTCACTAGAGGCACTCCTTAAAATGGAGAACATCGATATCTGTGCAGTGACTGAGACCTGGTTCAAGGCTCTAGAGAGCACCCCTGCTTTACCAGGCTATAACTCATACCACACTTTTCGGCCATCTAACCTGGACAAGAACACCAAAGGCGGAGGTGTCCATATTCATTAAGGATACCCACACCTCCATGCTAGTTGTGCAGCATAATTCATCCAAGGTTATCCAAGTGCAACTAACTCTGGGCAAAACTGCAATCCAAATTGCTTACTACAGATCCCCCAACATGCCCCAGGATTCCCACTTCTCTTTTCTTGATATACTGGAAAATATTAGGGTTCAACCAAACACCCCAATAATGGGTGATTTCAACTACCCCACCATTAACTGGGAAAACTACTCATGTACCAACTCCTTCACTCAACGCTTTCTGAAATTCATAAATTCCAATGCCCTGGATCAACTTATCCACACCCCCACCAGGGGCAACAATATCCTAGACCAAGTCATTGCCAACATGAATGACCAGTGTTCCATACCTGAAATCAACTTATTGTTGGTCAGATCCGACCATAAGCTAATCACCCTAGATATCCGCATCCCACCCCCACCCACCATTAAGGAAACCATGGTAAAAAATTTCTCCAAAGCCAACTTCATGCTTCTTAAGACAGAAGTGGTGAACTTCATGACACCCATGCAGGTTACGACTGCTGAACCCTACACAAATGCACTCTATAAGCACTTACATGAGTGCATGGATCATGCTATCCCAAACAGAACAAGACGCTATCCTCCAAAAAAAGGAAGCCAATCTGGTGGTCCCCTGCCATGAACAAAATCTACAACAGAAGGAAGAAACAGGTGCAAAAGAGATTAAAATCCCATGAGTGGAGGAGCTGGCTGGTCAGCCTCAGTAAGATGCTGAGATCCCTTATAAGATCCTCCAAAGCTAGCTACAAAAACAAAATCACCACAGATTCTAAGGGCAACCACAAAGCATTCTATAGCTATGTCAAGAATCTCAATGGCAACACCCAGATCTACTCTGAGTTACAGCACAATGGCACGGAAATTACAGAACCAACTGATATTGCCAACATCCTGGCAGATAGGTTCAGTGCTAACTTTACCCCCCTCTCACCCCCTAAAGGGCCCATATCTATACAGGAAGAATGCAGATTCCCTGTAATCACATCTATGCAGGTAAAAGCTGCACTCTCCAAAACCAAAAACACAGCATCCATGGGACCGGACAGCATCCCAGACTGTGTTTTACACAAACTTTAGAATGAACTGGCTCCCCACCTAAGCACCATCTTCAGTCATAGTCTCACTTCAGGCTTTGTTCCCACTGAATGGTGCACAGCAACAGTTATCCCACTTCACTAAGGGGGAGCCACCACTGATCCTGGGAACTATCACCCTATTAGCCTGACTAGCCTGTTTCACAAGGCCATAGAATATATCATCATGGAACTCATAAACAAAGACATTGGTAACCTCAACACTTTGGACCCCACCCAGTTTGCGTTTGTGAAAGGTAAATCATGCCTTCTGAACCTGGTCAACTTCTTTGAGGCAGTCACCAAAGTAGTAGACGAGGGTAAGGTGGTTCACACAGCCTTTCCTTACCTCGCCAAGGCTTTCAACACCATCCCCCATTCTGGAATTATAGCTAAACTCACTAAACTAGGTATAAACCCTTGTGTCACAAGATGGGTTGCCAACTGGCTCACTGACAGAACCCACACTGTAAAAGTTGCAGACTCCAAATCTGATTTAAAACCATTGACAAGTGGAGTACCATAGGGTTCAGTCCTAGGACCTCTCCTGTTTGGTATCCACTTCTGTGAAGTACAGGCTAACACAGAAAGTCTCTGGCTAATGAATTTCACAGATGACTGCAAACTAGGAGCCATAGTCGAGTCCCCAAATGATGTGGACATCTTAGAGAAGGGCCTCACTGAGACAGATGCCTGGTGTCAGAGGCATGTCCTTAAGCTCAATGCCAAAAAGTGCATTGTCATCCCCTTTGGTAAAAAACTCTGTACCCATGAACTACCACATAAATGGCAGTCTACTTAATGCTGAATGTGTGATAAGAGACCTGGGGATCCAGGTGGACAGTAGTCTCTCCTTTGATGATCACATTGCCACAGTAGTCAGGAAATCCTTCTATGTGGCACACCTCATCATAAAAGGGTTCTCATCCATGAAAAAAGAGGTCATTGTTCCCTGGCACTCATTAGACCCATTATAGAGTATAACGCCCATTTTGGAATGTACCTCAGAAGACATCTGCAACAGCTGGAAAGGCCACAGAAGTACCTCACAAAGAGGATTACTGGCCTCAAACAGATGCCCTACACTGACCATCTCAAAAAACTCCAGCTTTATTCTGTAGCATATCGACTACTCCGAGAAGATCTCTGCCTAACATATAAAGCTATGTTAAACCCAGAGCTGCTGGACATGATACAACTTAAGAAATTCAAGTCCCTCCAAGCTACATTCTCTAGGGACCTAAACCTTGCCACCACAATAAACAGGACATGTTGGAGGGATAGATTCCTGTCCCAGAGACTTCCTATACTCTAGAACAAGCTATCCATCTATGTCAAGCAAAGTTCCTCATTAACACTGTTCAAGAAAAATCTTGATGAGTGGTTGGGAAATAGGAAATACACCCCGGGGATCACTTCTGTTGCTCTGCTCAACAGGGGCACAGGAAATTAACTTTCTTGGGTGGCGTAAGCCAGGGAACCTTGTTGGCTAGGCTTACTTAGGCCCTTGGGCCAAAAGGCTAGTACCTACCTATGAACCTATGCAGTCCTGAGAATGTCCTCTTTGGTGGCGATAACTAGTAACTATGAGCCTGTTTTCAGTTTTCCATCCATTCCCTATTGCAATATTACTAGCTTATCATTATCATTTTTTTAATGTAACATAAGCTATTTATTCCTCAAGGGCAACAGGCACTTTATTTGTAGATGAAACAATGAAATATAAAGTTGTTTGCTAGCAGCAACCTATTCATTAGTTACAGATCTCATTAATGTGGAATTATTTAGATGACTTTTACTTCTGCATTTAGATTGTGCATATTTACTGATACTGGTGGACTGTAGAAGTGTGAGTAGACTTTTATGATGGAAATGTTCTGAAATGGGCCGTTTTGTCATTATACGATCTGAGGAAGACAACAGTCGAAAGCGCTTATCGGATATCTTCAAGGGACAGTTTTGAGCTTTTTTATTTTTCATTTTATTTCCAAGTTGAAGTTTTATTCATATTAAAGGACTGCATTTTAATTGGAACACTTGTGGATTTCGTTGATTGGCCATCCTTGGGTGGATTTTCTGTCTTTTTTCTCCCAATATTGACTGTTTTTGTGACAGACCACATTTAGCATTTAGGAGTTATTTATTCATTTGTTTTGTCATTATTGGTTCATGCATTTTGTTTCATCGTTTACTGGAAAAGTATTAAAGGCAGTAAATTTAAAACACCCTCTAACAACTATACTATATTATACAAGGAATATAATTTAATACAATCAGGAAGGTGTATCAAAGAACACGTGCATGTTTCGTGTGCAAGGGGCCTATGATTTGAAAACAGCACAAAGGTAATCTTTATCTGCCACTGGCCAGATGAATTTGCTTTGAATGTGGGTTTCAATGCTGTTTTAATGAATGTGAGTCTCAAGGTCAGAGAAGTTTTAATGCTAAGTCTACTTTCATTGTGAGACTGCATTGCTTTGTTTAGCAGATGCCTATTACTGTTTGTGCTGTAAAATGTAAAATAAAACTTTTAAGTGAAATCCAAAGCAGTATGCACATTACAGTGTTTATGGTAAATGGGGTGAAATAGTCAAGTAGTGGGACATTGGAATGGCTGCAGATGGGGAGGACTATATATGGGGAGGACCCATTCAACCATGATTTTGTGAGGGGGAAGGGCGGCAAACTCAAAGACAGCCCTGGGTGGCACAAACTGTAGCTATGCCACTGATTAGTAGGGCATGGAGAATGAATTTTGGAGGTCCTAGCAAACTATAATATTATTTTGCTAAGATTAGAATACTGCCTATCATTAAATGCCCTAAATTTACCATAAAACCCACATACTACAAGTCACCAAAAACAAAATCCTAAGGTTCATCTTTTCTCTACCCAGTGAACATCATTGCTACACATTTAAAAAAAATAGTTACCATTTACTACAGGGTCTGGGGCCATATTTTGGTCGTCTATTCTTCAGTTTGTTTGAAAGTTGATATCCCACAATGCCATTGGAGTGGGTGTGGTTACATAATTATGTTTGCAAATTTTATGTTAATCAGCATGCAGATTTGTACCTATTTTTCATGGGTCTTTGTCCAAATTTTTGATGTTTCCCAGTTGAGAGGTATGGGTTGTGGAAGTTAAGAAAAATAAAGAAAGGAGAAAGGGAATGCATCTATATTACCCAATCGAAGGTTTAGGTTAGAGAATACCTAAACATTGACCTGGTAATATCAAAAAATTAAAAAGGCGAATGGCCAATTTAATGTAGGGAATGAATTCCCTCGGCTGCAAAAAACAAACAAACAAAAAATTAAAACAAAATTAAAACAAAATAAAGTGGAAGGCTTTGACCCCCATACCCTCCGATGTGGGGGGCTGTGCCCCCCACCCCTCTAACTAAATATACCAACTCCGAGATCTCTCTACAGTAGGGAAGGGGGCAAAAGCCGCATTCTTTTCCTGCATTAATATTGCCATTCACGTTTTTTTTTGCCTTCGCTATTACCAGATCATCATTTAGGTATTCACTAACTTAAACGTTCGATCAAGTAATAAGAACCCAATTGAACAGTATAGAAAAGCAGATAGAATAAAATAAAGTAATGATAGAAGGTAGAAAGGAATGAACATTCTTTAGCACTAAAAAAATATTAGCATCACAGCAGACATCCCAATAATATAACATCAATGACATCAATAAATAACATCAGTAAAAATGCACTTTAATAAAAATTTAAATTAAACAATTGTATAAAAGCACTAATTAGAAAACGCCTTGAATTAAATTCAGCATTCAGTCCTTCAGGTTAAATTCTCTTTTCTTATACATTAATTGTTTTGAACATTTACACATTCATCACAATTCATTTGTTGTAGTAGTATTACTTTTAAGCATCCTGGTTCACTATTATGAAAGTTCATATAAAGACACACTGCATGAATTCATTATTTTCTATTTTATATCCTTGACATGTTCTTATAGCCTAACTGTAACTTTTCTTCTTGTCTCATGAATACAAAATTTGTTCAACAAACATGATAGAGCATATATTGTGTATCCCAATTACATGAGAACACTGTAGCAGCAATACAATACAATACTGATTATTAATTGTCTCAAAATTTACAACAATGCATCCTGGAGATAATATCTAATCTTAGTCATACCACAATGTTTATTCTGTTGAAATGAGATGAATGCATGCATACATGTACATTTGCAAGGTACTGATAAGAAAACTAAATAATTTCCATAGTGTCTGCCAATTCATCAGACATGCACTTGCCTTCCATATCACTTTCTTGCTTATTTTAAAAGCTGTCAACAGAATAAGGATTTTTACATTACCTGTACATAATTTCTACAGTCTGGTCTAAAAAACATTTTGCTTGGTATGATACATCTTTTCGGAATATGTAATCTCTGTAGAACTCTACTTAATGCATGTCTTCTCATGAGGGGGAATGCCACAATAGTCAAACAAAAGTGGATTTCTAAAGGCTTTATAATCAGTCAGGTCTCTGTTTTGATTTCCATGTGCTAACAAAATTTGTTACAATTTCTTCAGTCTCTATTACTATGTTACTCCATTCAAACCTGTATAAACATTTCATGCAATTTCTCTGCTATTTCTTGAAGTTTATAATGTCACTTTCTCAAAAGAACTCCAAAGTTGACCTCAGTGACAGAAGATAGAATTTATCAAACAATACAGATGATCTTGATTTGAAATAATAAAATAATGCCTCTATCTTCCTATTTGCCGAGTATATGACCACAGTTATACTATAAAAATAAAAACAAGAACATAGTGATGCATGCAAGAAATAAAAAAATACTTTTGTTGTACTTCACCAGTTACTTCCAGCAATGGGCGAATTTTAATAGATTTCTAGAGAAAAATTATTCTGGCAACTGCAGTTGCAGGTTGATAGATTACCTGGTTGTGATGAGAATACTAGTATTACCAGCTTATTAAAATTCAGAACTTTTAAATGGTTTCATTTGTTGCCATTATAACTTCTGGATTTTCTATTCTCTAATTTTGTTTTATCATAAATCATATCACAAGCTATTCAATTGTTATAAACTGATGTATTTATTTCACTAATCTTTTACAAAATGCCTTGTGATCTAATATTTTTCACCACAATAAAGGCATTGTCAAAGTACTAGTTTGGGCATTGTATTATTTAATTATTTTAAGCATTATTTATTTAATTATGGAAATATGCTATTGTTGATTATTTTAGTCATGTACATATTGTGTTTTATTTAAATTTCAGTGCATGATTCATTATATTAGCAGATTAAATCTTAACATTTAACAAAATTATTTAAAATGAGTTTTTTATATTAATTGTGTTGTTTATTTTATGAGTCTTTTATCTTTCCACTAATTTATTTTCCTCTTTCATGTTCATTACTCTTTTAAAAAGCTTAAACATAGAACAAACTTATTCATTGTCTTCAGATATTTTAATTTTCAAGTCATTAGGAGAAGAACAATCCGTTTTCTTGAAAGAAATGAATGATGCTCTTTGATTAAATTATACCATTCACAGTTAACTAAGTAGGGCATGCTGGAGGGGCAGATTTATCGGGTATATATTATAACATCAAAATCTACAAAGATCAAGTGTTATAATATCGAACCCTAAACACCGAAATCCGCAAACATCGAACAGTCAGAATAGCAATTTTTTTCCCTGGGAAAAAAATCGCTATTCCGAGAAACATACACACAACACAAACACACACAAAAAATAGCAATCCACACACATATACTTAAAATCCTACACCTAAACCTAAACTAAACTTTACATACAATACTAGCTATCCACTTACCTTAACCCAACCCTATCCCTAAGGTCCGTCGCTATAGCATACTCACCTCACCCGCGGCCTAACCCTAACTCACCTAACCCACCCCCTAACCCTAACCTACACACAACTGCACACTTACCTGACCCGCACCCTAACCCTAACTCGCCTAACCCGCCATCTAACCCTACCCTACACACAATCGCACACTTACCTGACCCGCGCCCTAAAACTAATGTCCACACAACCACACACTTACCTGACCCGCTCCCTAACTCTAACTCACCTAACCTGTCCCTAACCCTAACCTACACACAATCGCACACTTACCTGAACCCGGCCTGTAACGCTCCAACATATCGAACGCTGAAAACAGCAAAGCCACAGCAACGGCCCACCGAATTCTTTCCCTGGGAAAGAATTTGGTGTCCTGCACCTTCGCTCTTTTCAGCGTTCAACATTATGGGTTCGATATTATAACATTCAATCTTTGTAAGATTTGACGTTATAATATAGACCCAGATTTATCTCCCAGTGACTGCTGCATCTTTGGAACAGGCTACCAACTCATGTGAAACAGAGCACCTCTATGACACTGTTCAAGAGGAGCCTGGATGAGTGGATGGGGCACTGTAATTGTTTACTGGGGATAGAGCCCACAACCCTCCTGAACATGTGCAGTCATTGCTAAAAGCAATCTTTGGTACTGACTAACATTTCTATGGTATTATACTGGGATGAAACAGCTAGGTTTAAAATAACCTCGGGGTCAAAAGCCTAGTAATCTCCTTTGATTCTATGAACTACAGGCAAACAGGTTAATTAAAATGAAGTTTTATTCTATATGATTTGTTCTTTTCAAATCATACTACTATGTTTTCATCTACAAATCTGACATCTCTGCTTTATCCAGTGAAAGCACTTGTATTTTAATTGAAATGGGCAACGATTCCCCATTTAATTTGGCTGATATTTTAAAACCTCATACTAATGTTTTTTTTATTCGTTTTTTTTTATGTAATTGATGTCTCAACCCAAATTGCCCCAAGTTTACCTGCATATGATACTTGTGGGCTACTTAAATCTTTTGAAAAAAAAGTTGTCAACAACAAATCACTTAAATGCAGTAATGCATGCTTCATTAATAAATTTAGAAAAAAGATAGAGCCAGAGGACTTAGGTTTTGTTGATTCCTAATTGTATTGACAAACTTGACTTGCTCTTTTCTGACTTAGAGAATATATTCAATAAGACTACTGTGGAAGTTCTGTACATTGTGATGAAAAATAATGATAAACTGCTACTTGAATTAAATAGTAAAATTAAGCTTTAGATGAAAAAATTAAGGCTATTTCCATAAGAAATAAAAACTAACATGGTTTACTTTTCCTCACTAGTCAATGAGTAAATCTATTAAATTGTAAGAGAAAACAGAAAAAGATAAAACGTTATAGTTTAGCCTTTGAAAATTGTTCTGCTTATATTATTAGGGCTTTATGACCAGAGTTCCATGCTGGGCCCACTCCTCTTTGGCATCTACTTCTTGGAAGTCAAAGTCAATGTCCAAAGCCTCTGACTCACCAAGTTCACAGATTATTTCAAAGTGGGAATAACCACAGTATCTCCCCAAGATGCACATTCCTGGCAGGAATGTCTAACACAAACAAACAAACAACTAATACCAAATCCACAGCTTAAAACATAGTGCCACAAAATGCATTGTAGTGCCTTCTGGGAGGTCAGCTACCCCAGAAAACTATGTCATTCATAAAACACTCCTAAGAGTTGACTCACTAATCAGGAATCTGTGAATTCATTTAAATAGTAACATAGCCTTCAACCAGCATGTGTCCAAGGAAGTAAGGAATTTTTTCTGTGGTGCCCAACTTATAAATAATAACATGGCATCTATGTTCTGGGAAGTCATCATACCACTGTACTCTGTCCTCATATACCCGTCATAGAGAATAATGCCCTTTTTGATATGTACATGACTAGACACACCCATCAGTTGAAATGCCTGCAAAGGCTCCCTACAAAAAGAATACAGAGCATAAACACAATGTCCTATGTGGGTGCCTCAAAACCCTATGTCTATATTCCTGCACATATGCAAAACAAACTGTATTAGAACCACTAGATCCAAAGACCTACATCTTGCTTATGACATAAATAGGACATGCTGGAGAGACAGATATGCATCTCAAAGAATTCAGTTTCTCGGAATAGGCTCCCCATCCACATGAATCAGAGTCCCTCCTTAAACCTATTTAAGTGCCACTTGAACCACGGAATAGGAAATTAGAAATTAATCCCTGGTCTGTCATTTACATCTCTGATGGACAGAGCCATCCAGTAAATCATGTCATAACTAAAAATCACCCATGTATAAATGTCTAAAACATAAATTTTGTGGCTATGAATTGCATAACTAGGCTTATAAGGGCCCTAGAGGTGGTTAGCCTAGCGTGCATGTATGAACTTATTAGTATTAAACAGCAATCATCCTATCAGAAGAAGACTGTCTTGCATAATAATGAATCTAACAGAATAAGTATGCAAGTCAGTCTTCTTCTGATAGGATGATTGCTGTTTAATACTAATAAGTTCATACATGTACACTAGGCTAACCACCACTATGGCCCTTATAAGCCTAGTGTACATGTATGAACTTATTAGTATTAAACAGCAATCATCCTATCAGAAGACTGTCTTGCATACTTATTCTCTTAGATTCATTATTATGCAAGACAGTCTTCTTCTGATAGGATGATTGCATAGCTAGGCAAACTAATAAATCTAACAGAATAAGTATGTCAACTGATGTTTAAGACCAACCAATAACATTCTAGGGATCAGAAAGTTTGTAAGGAAAGAGGTAGATGTTTTGTATGGGACAGATGAGAACAACAACCAAGCAAAAGTGGAAATAAATTCAGTGAAAGCAGAATGGCATGGTCATCATGGAAATACATTTTACAATCAAAGATGAAGGTAGTTTACATAAACAAAATATATGGGAGGAAGAACTTTTTTAAAGAGATAGAATCTCTCTAGCATTGAATTAATTGAAAGGTATCTTAAAGTTCTGAATTTCATATTTTTGTTTCCTCCTTATGGAAATTGTAGTGTGCTACATGGTGGATAGAGAGACACTACAGGAACTCTGCAACGTCTGTCATCCTTAACTCAGACCAAGGGCAAATCAAGTGGAACCAATACCAGTGGAGAGAAAGGCAAGAGTAGCACTTAGAATTTTAGCTACAGGAACTTTCAGAGACCAACAGAGGGCATGATGGGGTGTCATGATCATCAGTATCCAGGATCCTCCATCAATTCCTGGATGCTATGCAGCTACATGCCAGTGATTACAAATATTTCCCAATACACCTGAAGACAGGGCCACAAATATACAGTTCTACCCTGTAGCACACTACCCTGAAGTACTGGGTGCCATAGACTGTACACATAAAGAAATCAAAGCACCACATGGGGAACAAGGAAGGGTGTTCATAAATAGAAAGGGCTTCCACTCCGTTAACTGCCATGTGTAACTCTAAGAGAATCATCTTGAATGTTTATGCTGGTGACCCAGGCAGTTACCACAACTCACATATCTGGCACAACTCCGTACAGTATGAGATGTTTACTAGGGGGAGATATCCCACAGGGTCATTTACTGGGGGATGCAGGTTATGCACTGGAACCATGGCTGATGATGCCCATCATAATGCACATGCACTAACTGAAGAATGCTATAATGATGCACATGCTCAAATCAAAAATATTATAGAGAATGTGTTGGGGCTACTGAAGTCTCAGTTAAGGTGCCTAGATACATCTGCGAGGTCACTGCAGTACAATCCACATACATGTATTTAAATCTTTACCATCTGTGCCATGCTTCACAATTTTATCCTCAGAAAACAGCTTCAGCAAGATTAGCAAGGGAAAGGGGCATACATCCCACCACCACTGGCAAGGTCATCATATCCACACGCAGGTGAGGAGTTAGAGGGGGAACCAGCAGCTGCTGTGGGTATAGGCAGATGTAGTTGTGATATAGGTGTGCTCAATATGCCCTTGCACTGGCTAAGAGGCAATGCATAGCACACTCAGTCCACCTAAGGGGCTTAAACTTTCATTCTACTGACATACATACATACATTCATACATACAGTAACACTGATGCCAGGCAACACTCACAACCTTTACTTACCTTTGTAATGGCTGTGCACTCCTAGCATCAGACAGAGTCAACCCTGAACTAAAACTGCAGTAACTGTCACATTTACAAGGTAAGTGTTGAACCTGGAATATTAAAAAATGTGTAACAATACAAATGAATGGCATATCCTATCATATTGCTACATGGTAATGTAAGTAAGTAAAAAGTGGTTGACTTGTACAGCAATGACTTCACCATGTGACATCAGTGACTTATGTGAATACATGTGTACTCTATCAAGTAAAAAACCTCAGGCATCAAAGATTCACACATGCATACCTCTCAGAAAGTATTGACGGTCACCGAATGTCATCAGTTTGGCTTCATACTTTTGTGCAGGCAAATCATTAAAAAGAGAAGCTAGAAATTAATAACACACATTTCGGTTTTAGACTTTATATCACCTCAGAAAAATATGAAAAATAGTGATACAAAAACTGTTTGATTCTATCAACTGTTTAACTTTGTAAAAACCAAAATATTTAAAAAGTCTTACAGTTGTTCAGCCTTTGTCCCACTTTTATTTACGGCTTGGTCCAGCTTTGTTGCTGTGAGAGTATTGGAGCCATGTACCATCACAAAAGCCTGTAAGAAAGCAGTAAAATTAGCAAAACAACATCACAAACACACATATAGTATGAACTAAGTCAGCTATTCATCCTGAGAATCAGACACAAAGCTTTTGTATTCCTGAATCCAAATGATAGAAAACAAGGATATGGCACCGTTATTATCACTTGCACAGGGTGTTGCGGGGGGGGGGGGTGGAGGCAGGAAGCCTAGGCTGACACAAAGGGTAAGTGAGTGCATGTGACTAAGAAAGAGAAACAGGCAAACATTTGTATAAAGTAGCAAATGATCACTGAGACAGAATGAGCTTTAAGTCTCATGACTGAACCATACAACCGTTGTGTGTGTGTGTGTGTCTGTATGGGCACTCAAGGTGAAATTTGTATGTGAATGTCTGCATGACCATAGACAAGCTTTGTGCTAGCTCTATTGTCTTGTTCTGCCAGATGTCAGCCATGCATGGTAGAAGTGGCAGTTCATCATCGTCATACCTGACCATGAGAACCGACTCTGCCAATAGTTGCACTGGCACATCCACACCACAGTCAGATGCACTGCTGCTACCTGAATGTGACTAATGTTTGCTGCATGAGCTCTCCTCACAAGTATGACCAGGACCATGACCCCATCGCCTGCCAGGTCTGAGTGTGGACACCTCAACCAGTGAAGGAGCAGTTGAAGTAGTGCAACTATGGGATTGTGACTGGGCACGGCCATCCTTTCCTGCAGATGTTCCATCACAATCACTGCCCATTCCAATGCATCATTCAGCTGATCCATTGAAATGGCAACACAGTGGAGGCAGTCATGCATGCCGACCTATGCCACATTTGCAACCATAAGCATTTCTTTGGAAGCCCTATTGGAATGTGTTTGTGTCTCCATAATGCCCCTAAACATACATTGAGTGGCACAGAATACCACACCTGGATCAGGTGGAGGATGGGTAGCAGGCCTTCTCAAGGCATCCATAACAACCCTCCAGCATGACACCTCACCCACCCTTTGGCTATGACCAGAGTCAACAGGCACTGATGCCTAACCAGCCTACCCTGATCAACTGTCTCACCCTCCACCTTTCCAATATTTTTGAGCTCACTGGAATGGGTTGGTGTAGCCCTACTGGCTGTGTTGATGGAATTATAGGGGATGGCTGAATATCAACCTCAGAGTCACATTCAACCTCTTCATCCCCCCAACTGTGCCTCTGTTTGCCCACCATCATCATCAGAGCCTGACAATACTCTGACATCTGAGTCCTACACTTCCACTGTCAGGATCACCTGTGATAATAAGCAGCAAACACAGGAAAGAAATTAATAGCTACACAACTACAGTTCACTATATGCTTACAAACTAACAGTAGTGCCACTATTACAGACGGTACAGCAATACACACACAGTCTATTCACCCACATCACACATCACACATACAGATAAAATAAATATTTCTGTAAACTGCTCATCAGCACTGAAATAAAAATGTTTGGCTTACGATGTGCATATGACTCCACACTTGCTAAGGAGGATGATCCTGGAAGAAGGTAAGCAAAAGTTAAGGACACCATCATCACAATTAACAGTAACTCAGGAGGTAAAACACTTTTTGCCCTTTATATGTCCATTAAAATTACATTTAACAGAAACTTGGATGACACATCCACCCCAAGCTCGCGTGTAATGAACCAGAATGTGTTGTTAACTGTATCAATCTATAAATAGTTCCCCATTCACAAAAAAAATTGTGCAAAACAAACTTAAGTATTGCTGTCAATATTTTACTATACAAGAAATATTTAACAATTGATATAGGTAAGCCTACCTGGAAGCTCCTCCTGGGACATACTTGTCCTCCTTGAAACAACAACACCGACATCAATGACAAGTTGTTGTGCACTTTCCACTGAGCTGTCTGGATCTCTGACAGTGGACAGGAACTCTTCATTTGGTGGCAGTTGTGGCTCTATAGCAACCTTCACAGTAGCCATCTGTCCATGGGCCACTGCAGCTGCTTTCCTCTGGGCTGACAAAATCATGTCAGTGGTCCTTTGATGCCCTTGATCATATGTCCTGCTGTGGCCCTGAACAGCATTGATATCATTCAGAATGTGCTGTCAAATTTGGATTCTTCCCAACATATCCCCATGGCCTCCCTCAAGCAGAAAGCCACCATGTTTCTTAAATTCTTGGAAAATGACATAATTCTCAGGGTCATTGAAGTGGGGTCCCATAGTCCTAGGATTCATAAAACACAAAAGAAGGATCTTACACATAAATGTCACATAAGTAAAGGTCTTGCTTAGATGTAACATATAAGTAGTAGTTTTCAATATTACCCACTGGAGAAACAAAAAGCTTTCAAGGTATTCAAATATAGAAAAATATTTATGTGGTTGTAACATATCATAGTCACACACAAAGCAAGTTTGGATCCAAAACAAGGGCATTAACAATAGCAAAGAAAACCTCTGTACAAACAATTTTGTTTGTGCCAACATAGAAATAGAACTTGGCTTCACCCCTAAAACATCAGGCAAATGATAAGTGCTATAAAAAAAACAGTCCCAAAAATGTGTACACATTTACCACAGAACGTGGCCAGCACTCACCTAGAACTGTCTATGGGCATACTAGAAGACTAGCACCCCTGTGTCATTGACAATATAGGACATTTACATTTCACTGAAATGACAATAGAAGAGTGTAACGGGAAACAGTTTTAACATTAACACTTGTGATAAAAGTTAATAAGGCTGTGCATCTGAGAAAGTAAAATGCCCTGACAAAAATGCCTATGCCATCAGTAAACTTCTAAGAAGTTCATAGAGATAAAAATAACATTTGCTAATGCACATATACAATATTTTTCTAAGTGACATCTGAGCATATCCATTATATAACTGAAAAAAATGTAATCATCCCTTATCAATATCAGTAGTCTTCTGTGCATAAAAATCCAAAATAATAGTAACAAGTCTCCTCACCTTCAGGTTCCCTAGTGACATGGTTCCCTTTTTATGTTGTAAATTCAGGACTGTGAGCATGGTGAAGGTCCAAATGAGGTGTGCACTCATTAGAATTTCTGAATAGCAAATTCATGGCTCCGCATAACACATGTAAACATAATGCAGGCACTCCCTCACTGTTTGCTGCTAATGGATTGCAACTGTGAAGGAAAATGCTATAGCAATTCAGAGTGCCTTACCTCCAGTGGGTGTGTCAGCCAAGATACACTTACAAAGTGAAGAAGTAATTGTATCAAGATTTTAAATGTTAGTAGGCAGCACATTTCACAGTATCTGTTCAGTAATATCCTACCTGCCCTGTATTTGTTGAAAATTGCATATTATTGCCATTTAATATTCTCACACATTTTAAGGACAATATGCCTTACATACTGCATGTCTCAGATTACTGATCAGATAAGAGAAGAATTAATACCATATAAGAATAAGATAGAGCTACATTTCTGCAAACAATAGTCAAAATGGTTGCGTGATCACTCATTGCATTACATTTGAAATTAACACATGTACAAACAACTCAGAACTGTAAAAATGCCATATATCTTGTTAATACTGTGGATGATTCTGAACTTGCTAGTGCGCACAAATGATTTTCATTTTTGCTGCAAAGTTGTTTCTGTGGCAAAGAGGGATTAGACACCCTTATTGTGTTTTGTACATTTGTTGGTGTGGCAGTTCAAATCCAGAGTTGTGTAAAATCTCTCATATGTACTAAGATTTATCTTGTAATGTTTTTTAACTCACACATTTTTAATGCCAGTATTTGAGTGATGCCTGGCTTAGTGCAAGCAGGGGAAACAGAGAAATACAATAGATGTCATGTAACGTACTTCTATGATAAATACATAAACTACACCTGTGAATCATGTGTGTGTGTGTGTGTGTGTGTGTGTGTGTGTGTGTGTGTGTGTGTGTGTGTGTGTGTAGCACATATGCTAAACATGGTGATCCATGCAGTATATGCTATATGTAGATGACAGTTCAAGTCCCATAGTTGTCTTTTAAGGATCAAACCTAAGAAACACTACTCACAACAATAAAACAGGTTTAGCGTTGCTCCTCATATTTGTGTGTGACTTACCGCCATGAAAACCTGGAGTACTGGCCTACACATGAAGCATACAGAATGCCTGCAGATAGGATGCACACATTCTTGTATTCAGAAAGAATGCATTTTTGCATCTTTTGCTTTTCATCATGCAATCCCACTAAGCAGTGTTCAGCAGTGGTTAGCAAACTTCCCAAACACCTGCAGACATTAAGCAGGAAGTGGACAATTTCAAAAATGGATACATTGTATCCTGTATGCTTTGCTACTAAACAAACATGCTAAGTGGCATTGTGCAGCAGTTAAAATTCAGACGTTAAGAATGAATATGAAAAATATCCAGTTGCTTTGTGACTATTCATGTAGCAGTGCAGATGATACTGGGTTCTAGTGCAGCAAATTCCAATTATTTTTACTGTTCCATTTTAATTTGTATTAAAATTGGCAGGAAAAAAATGTTACACTTTCCCAATTTTATTAAAGGTTGTACTCTCAATTTTAATAAAGTCATATGAATTATTTGTGTAAGTGAGGATATACTGTCTAATATGATTCTGCAATAATAATGATATTTTCTGGTCTTGGATGGTCTTCAAACTTCAAAAATATTCATAAATACAGGGATGTATAAACTTAGGACCTTGTAAGATGACACACATACATGGTTAACCCCTCCGTTTGTGATGTGTATTGATATGTAAATAATCAGTAAATCTGAGAAGCACTTTTTCTGTGGCAAGGATGAAAAATTACTGCTATATAACAAAATGTTTTGTCCCTTATGCATAGGTTTGAACCTACACTGTCCTACACTGTAAAAAATTATTTTATCAATGTGTAAGGCCACACAAAAAATGCAGCAGGTCATAAAATGTATGCCCCCAGTACATGTCTGCAAAGTTAAATCACCTATCAGTTACAGCAGTAGACAACCCTCAAACTAATGTCAACTGTCAGACTAACCTTTCAGTTTCAAAATCTGCTTTTCTCTATGTTTGGCACTCTGCTTAACATAGGACAAACGTGGTTGGCATTGTTTGGGTTTGTGCATTACCAGTAAATGTGATAACATGTATTGGCAGGAAATTACTCATTACTATTGCTGTTTCTCTCTGGTTAGACATCTCTGGTGGTAGAAAGGAAACTGCCTAATTTATGGTCCAAAGGTGGGGTGTTGAGGTGTCCAGGATATTTACTGAATTCCTTACAAAGTACCATAAGCGAAGGCTCCTGTAGGGGGATTACACCGGCTCTGAGTACAAGTCTGAGGCATGGAATAGCCTGGCCAAGGTTGTCTCCAGTGTGACTGGCATTCTACGCACTGGAGAACAGTGTAGGCATCACTTTAATGACCTAAAAAGGCACAAGAGGAATACAACCAACCAATGGCTGAATAAGGTCAGCACTTCTGACACCCTACAATTGTGTAAGCATAGTAATAAATAGAATTAATAGTAGACAGAAAACTGCATATAGGCAAGACAGGTATGCATAATGCTCTTCTTTTCTTCTCTTTTTTTATTCCACAGCTGACCATGAGATCCAAGTGAATAGAAAGGTCTATGATGAGTATATGCAGAGACTGAGGGAAGCAAGTGGTATGTAAACAGCACAACACAATTATTATTTCAGTGAAAGTATTGCTCTTCTAAAAAGCAGTAGCAAATTAAGTATGCATATCCTAACAACAAAAGGAAGGATGCATGCTGCAGTCTTTAACATAAGCTAACTGTAGGAGTCAAGTGCAATACTGTAGTCAGACGTTATGGATTCAGATATCACAGATAACATGCAAAGTACAATAATAAAATCCTTTACAAATATTACAACCATTTAATTTTATCAGAAGAAGCATAAATGCCCTGTTATTAACTGAAATCTGTATAATTTGACAATGCATAAGTGCAATATGGATTCACTTCATAATCTCGAAATACTGAAATCTTGAATTTCAGTATCTCGAGACCATGAAGCCAAAAATCCATAAAGTTGAAACCCCAGAAGCAGGAAATTTAAAATTGTGACTTCTATACTAAACATACCACACACACAGACACAAACATATACCTCTCTACACATACACAAACACAAACACCTACCCTACATACAAGAAGGGGGGCAAGCCCCCCTTGCACCTCCCATATGGGGGGCTGTGCACCACACCCCACCCCTACTTAAATATACTAACTCCAAGGTCACACTACGCAGACAAACACACAAAAACACCACTACACAAGCTATATTCCCCTCGCACAAACATATCAAACTAACAAAACACACAGACACATGCTAAATGCCCCTGCCCAAAACCTGTACAACACAAACACTGACCTACATCTCCAACCATCCACTCACACATCGCAACACCAGAAACGCTAATTCAAAATCTCTGAACTTCAAGATTTTGAATTTCACGCTTCGGGGTTTTGGTATTTTTCACTTTCGCCTTTCTGGTCTTGGGCTACTGAAATTTGGGATTTCGGTAGTTCGAGATTCTGGAGGGAACCCATGCAATATATACACATTGCAGCAATTATTTTGAGCAGTCATTACTTATAGTTTGCAGTTCTTAAGAAGCATACTTAAATGTAAAGGTACAGAGAACTATAAATAATTCATTATTGTGATAATGCATTGTATGTCAATATGATAGTACTAATTATCTCTTTTTTTTCTCTTCTTTAACCCTTATCTTTCTTTTTTTTTCTATGTATCATCAAAATGTTTTCATGTCATGCATCTGTGAAAAATTACAAAATGATTTACAACAGAAGGAGGTAGGCCAACCCTGTGGCAAAGCCTGGCCCTGTTGCACCAGCTACTGCACCAATGCTCAGTACATCTGGGATACAACCTGGCAGTACTGGCTCCACTACCCCTACACTACCTGGGCCCTCCACATCATGTAGCACTACCCCAGAAGCCGATGTGTGGTACCTTCATGGAGTACTGGCAGAGGTGGTGAATTTGTCACCTGACAGGAGTTGTCAGGGTTGGTGCATAGGGTCATACAGAGCACCATGGTTGCGCACCTATGCCAGATGGAAAGAATGCTATCTTTCATGGTCCACAAGAGAAGACATCAAGCAGTCCAACAGCCAGAAGAGTAAGGGGACAGTGATGACAGTCCTGCAGGTGAGGACTAGAGTCTCGCTGTCTTCATGTTTGATGATCATAAGCCTCAGTTGTTCCTTCCCTATCCCCAATCATGGTGTCCCAAACCTGTCATGTTCCTCACCTTTCCTGTCTCTTGTCTTGTTTGTCTTGTTTGTCTGCATATGCTTCCTCATCGACCCTACTTACCTGACCAAGAAATACCTACATCTCTTATCCAACATTCCTCTCTTATTGATGTAAAAAAAAGTGCACATGTCCCACAAAATATATTGCCCCATACATAGCTCTCCACTTCAAACACATGTCTTCTTGACACACTTGATTTGGGGCATTTGGCAATTCAACATGATTATGTCATTGTCACCCCTCTCTGTTGAAGTGACAATCCAAATTCAGCTAATATTTTATACATACTTTTCATTTTACACTGCTAAAGAAGTGGATAGCTATGGTTCTTTCATACCTCCCTCCTGCACATTTCTCTGTTGCTTTCCCTTTGTCCTTCCACATGCTTGGCCCCATTTCACCACTTTCCTATCAAACCCATTTTAACACCCTTAATCAGTTAAAAAAAATAGAATTACGCACCACATGCATACGTTTCAAATCCCCAGTGAATCCCTTTACTTTTTGTCCTCTGTGTTTGTGTGGAGTTTGCCATTGCACACCAATGCAGAGCAATGGTCAAGGTCTCAGTTGATCTCTCACTAACCCCAATCATGGTGTCCCCAACTTCTCATGTCCCTCACCATCCCTCTCACTTGTCTTATTTTTCTTGTTTGTCTGCATATGCTTAATCAATGACCCTACTTACCTGACCAAGAAATACCTACATCCCTTACCCAACATTCCTCTCTTACTGATGTTAAAAAAATAAATAAAAAGGGCACCTGTTCCACAAAAAAATATTGTCTCATACATAGCTCTACATTTCACACACGTCTTCTCGACACACTTGATTTTGTCCAATTGGCTATACAACATGATTGCGTTGTTATATCCTCTCCCTGTTTATTTTATTTATTTATTTATTTATTACAGAAGCCCGTTTTCAGTGGAAGCCTGGGGAGAAAAGCTCCACAAGCAATTACAAAGCTTACAGCAATAATAATACTTTCATAATACAGTAGTTAGTACATAATACAAACAATTGTGTAGACAGTATACAGTGTCTCAAGTGAAAGGACAAGCCATTGTTAAACTTATGCAGAAATACAAATTACAAAGACAGTGTGCACAATATAAATTCAGAGACAGTATGTACATATGTCATCAGCGAAATAAAGACAGGACATTATTTACTGTTACGGATGCATGCATGTACAGTATGAGACTGCAGAGATTGCAGAGAGATGGAGGTGGTATAGTAGGAGGTTACAGTAGAGGCTAATGTAAGGTACAGGGTTTGGAAGAATTAGCCGGGTGAATAGCAGGAACAAATCCAGTGTTTGGCTAGGTAGTTCTTTTGGAGTTGTTTGAACTCATGATGGTTAGGATTTTGTGTGATGGGCTGTGGAATGGTATTCCATCATTTGACAATTTTGTGGGAGTAAAGGGAGTCACCATGGTAGTTGTGGGAGCAGAATACCTTTAGCATTAACTTGGAGGATCTGAGGGATTGGATATTAGTACTAGGTTGGACAAGGTTAGATTGAGCAGGGAAGCTGCTGGGTTGGTAGATTATTTTGCGTCTATATTATAACATCGAAGTCTGAAAACTTTGAATGTTATAATATCGAACCCTATGCACCGAACGCTGAAAATAGCGAAGCTGCAGAATATCAAATACTTTCCTAGCAAAAGTATTTGGTGGGCTGTTTCTGCAGTTTTGCTATTTCCTCTACTATGGAGCGAAGGTTATGGACTGGGTTAAGGTAAGTGTGCGAATGAAGGTGAGTGTGCAATAGGGCCTTTAGGGTTAGGGAGCAGGTAAGGTGAGTGTGTGATAGGGACTTTAAGGTTAGGGAGCAGGTAAGGTGAGTGTACAATAGTTAGGGACCATAGGGTTAGACAGCGGGTATGGTGAGTGTGCGGTAGTTACGGACCTTAGGGTTAGGGTTGGTTTAAGGTAAGTGGATAGCTAGTAGTATATGTATGGTTTAGTGTAGGGTTTTGTGAAGTGTATGTGTGTGGATTATTTATTTTGGTGTGCTTGTGATGTGTGTATGTTTGTTGGAACAGCGAATATTTTTTCCCTGGGGAAAAAATTCGCTATTCTGACTGTTCGAGTTTATGGTCTTTCGATCGAATGTGTTCGATATTATAACATTCAAAGTTTTCAGACTTTGATGTTATAATATAGACCCGATTATTTTGTGGTCCATGGTCATTTATTTGCGGGGTAAAAGATTAGAGAGTTCTAGCCAGTTGAGTTGGGAGAGGGTAGAGCAGTGGTGAGTCATGTATGGCTGATTGGTGGCAAATTTGGCGATTTTCTTGTAGCAAGATTCTAGATTACTGAGCTCAGTTTTACGTAGGTTTGTGAATAAGTGAGATTCATATAGGAAGGTGGAAAGCAGGGGTGACTTACCAATGGCTAGTCTGGCATTCTGAGTAAGGTATGGTTTATCCCTATTGAGGGTGCCAAGTTTGGCATGAACTTTCCTGATAGTCAGAGAAATATGCTTGTCCAATTTAGGTTCTTGTCAATTGTGACACTTAGATGTTTAGTCTGGTAAGTGGGTTCAATTTTGGTTCCATTTGAGGACAGGATTGTGAGAGGGGACTGACCCAGTTTGGATATTTTATTTCTGAAGACTATATTCTTAGCTTTTTTGGGTTAAGTATGAGTTGATGCGCTGAGAGGTATTTTTCTATGTCCTGAAAGAGGATTGCAACGGCACTACAGAAAAATAATTAAAATGCTCTCTTATATGGCATGTACATCTGTATATTGACAATACATATTCATATTTTCCAACACTTGTAGTAATGCAGATGGCTGTTTGCATATAGTTTGAAAAGATTTTAAAGAATCCCTGCACATTGGAAACAAAACAGAAAATGTTACACTTTGCACGCTCATCAATCTAGTAACATGAAGATTTTTAATATCTTAACAGTTCTACATGCCTACACATCCATTTCATTCAGGCCTCCCAACATCTTCTCTCAAACATCTAGTGTTGATGTCATCCAGTATAAATTGTGCTACAGCCCTGTAAAAGTAAGGCTTTCGCCATGGTACTTGCATTGAGTACTAAGTTCTCTAGTCTGTGTACTTAGGTATGGGTTCTAATTTTATAGGGTTAGCTGGTGTGTGTGTAATCAGAGCAGCATAACTGAGTATCCTGAGTCACCACTACAGTCCCATGAAAAAACAATATTTTGACAGCTTAACATGCCTTTACATCCATTTCATGCAGGCCTCCCAACATTTTCTCACAAACATCCAGTGCTTATGTTATCCACTATAAATTGTCCTGCAGCCTTGTAAAGGTCAGATTTGTGCTGTTGTGCTTGGGTAAAGTACTGAGTTCTTAAGTCCATGTGCATAGTTAGCTAGGGATTCTAATCTCATTGCAATCAACTGGTGCATATATGTGTGCATTTGTGCACTTGCTTGACATTAGACAGAGCCTTTTACATCAGCATGTTGGACACTGCTACTACCATCTTCCTCTCACCAGACACTGCTGATGTCATCACTTATAAAGTGTTGCCCAACACTCTCCAACTCAGAATTGTGCTGTGGTGCTTGTATTAAATACAGAGGCCTTTAGCTGGTGTATTTAGATAGGTAGGTTTCTGTTCTCGCTGTAGACAGCTGGCGTGTGTGTGTGTGTGTGTGTGTGTGTGTGTGTGTGTGTGTGTGTGTGTGTGTGTGTGTGTGTGTGCATGTGTGGTGTGTGTGTCTGTGTTTGTGCATCCACTTTCTTGATATTAGCAAGATTATTTTACACCAGCATGTCAGACACCATTAATGCCATCTTACTCTCACCAGACTCTGCAGATGTCATCAGCTATAGCTGTCTCTCAAGTATTTTATGTTATTAATGTCACAGATTAGTTTAAGATCCCTAGAGAAAGTGGCTCTTGTGCCATTATATTTGTGTATGCATAGCACTTCCATCAGGACAGGGTCAGAGACTGGCCTGTAGGCCAGACACAAGTCACCTCATCCTATATGATACAGAGTACAGAGACAGGGTTTTTAGTTTATCCAAATACATCATGGCATGGTTTGTAGGCCCTGTATTTTCTTGTTTAGAAATCCCTGTTGTCTCTTCAGTAACTGCAGGTGTCTGGTGAGGCACATGCAAAAGGTAGCATTGTACTCGATTAGTGTTCTGAAAAGGGTCAAGTACAGTGGTGTTATAACATCCTCAGACCTGGATACGATGGCCTCAATTATGAGGTGCATGATGTAGAAAGCTTTCCTTACAACGGTGGAAACTTGGTGGCTGAAGTTCAAATTCCTCTCTACCTATGTTCCCAGTTCTTGCACCACTGGGTTTGAGCTTGGTGGTATTGTCAATGCTATAATTATCAGGAATTCCACTTTGCAACACTTTTTAACATTTATATTCAGGCCATGTCACTTTGGCATGATTTATCTGTTTGTGTTAGCCCTTCCTGTAATATGTATACATCACTGGTGGACACAAGTATTGCACCCAGTTTGCAATCATCAGCAAACCTGGTAAGCCAAAGGCTGTATACTTTAGCCTATACTTCCAAGAACTAGATTCTGATCAGTAAAGCGCCTGGCACAGTTCATTGTGGTACGCCATTGGCAAAGGCTCTACTGGTAGAGGTTGAGTCATGAACTTTGACAGGATGTGTTCTGTTGGTAAGCCAGTTGGCTAACTATCTAGTCATGTAAGGGTTATCCACAGCTGGGAGAGTTTCTCAATGATACCTGAGTGGGGGATTGTGTCAAACCCCTTGGCCAGATCAAGATAGGTGGTATGCACTGTGTTATTTTCATCCAGGTCACTTTCTCTTAAAAGTCTACTAGTTTTAATAAGCATAAACATGAGCTACCCTTAATGAAGCCAAATTAAGTTTGGTCTAGAGTTTGAAGGTCACCTATGTCCTTGACTCCTTGTTGATAAGGTCCATGATGATTTTTTTCTATGTTTCAGATGAGACTGGTTACACTTATAGCTCTATAGCTCCCAGGTTTGGTTGATGCCCCCCCCCCTTTGTGCAAGGGGGTTACTGCTGCTGTTTTCCACTCTGCTGGAACAAAGCCAATTCTCAGGCTATGGTCAAAGCAGATGCTAATTTGTTCCATGAGGTTCTGTTTTACATTGCTGGGATGTTATCTGGTATCATTGATGTTTTTAGTCTTGGAGAATGCAGATATGATATGATGTCTAGCAATACTAGGCAGGGGACTGGTGTGGCTTGTGGGCCCTGGGGGTTGAAGTTTACACCAAATCAGTCAGCTAGCAGTTTGGCCATTTCCTTTCATGCAGCTTCATGTTTAGACCTCTAGCTTTAAGTAGCAGAACTTTGAGTTTGCCTCCAGTGGATGCTGTCATGTCATAACTTTTGTTTTTTTCACATTGCCTAACAAAGGCACTATGGGGGAGAGAAGTGCCTTTGCTGGTATCCAACAGCCTAGAGGACACACGTTCAGACCATCTCTGGCAAAGCAGCATGGCTTGTCTACCATGTAAGCCCAGGCTGAGAGATACTGGATCCTCCTGGACTTGACACCAGAAGCTAAGCTGATTGATGATGTCCATCAATTTTTTTTTATATTGTGGCATCATCCTGGATGAAGGTGGAATGCTGCTTATGGTTAGGGTCATACCTGCCTGAGGCACATAATCTGACAGTTCAAGTCATGTGTCGCTTCATATAGTCCAGAGATGTACTTTATTAAAACAAGCATACAACCCAATGATAATGTAGACAGCACACCACTATGAGCAGACTAAGTGGTATGTGACCTGGGTACAGAGGTAGATGGCTTGCGGAATGTCCATGTGCTCACAATAGTGATTAATCCCTTGTATGTAATTCAACTCCTGAGTATGTGCAGGGCATCAACCTCAAAGGCCATAATCCTTAGTTCACAGCTTTCATCACACCAATAACTGAGTACAAAGCACCCTTCATCATGTACCTCCCTACACATTTTCCATGGATACATAACTCAAGCATACCGCCTTTGCCACAGTGAGCTCCCACACATCCTATTGACCCTACTTAGGTATTCTTTTTTTTTGCTTAAACATTACTGTCTGATGATGTGGAACCTCCATCAAGGTGATATTACAGATTCATGTGTGAAACCTATTCCAGTGATTCACGCAATACGTACATAGCTGTTTGACAACATTGCTGGCATGGGTTACATTTGAGATGGTGTGGATTGTGCCATATATATGTCATGCATATCTATCAACTAGCCTGGATTGATCATACTGTAACATACAGTTATAGCATTGTCCCTCCAAACATCTCCTAACACCTCTAGCAGATGTCACAGTGTCAAAACAGTGGGCTTGATTACCGGCATAGATTGCTGACATCTTATAATAGTTGTACAAGTGTGTTCATGCAGAATCATCTATGATCACTCACAATTACACATGTTATGTTATAGACATGGGATTAGTGTTGGTATTATTTGGATATTCTCCATGATTGTGTGTGCTTCTATTTACTGTTGTCCATGAGTATGTAACTATGTTTCCCACTTTATGGAGACCTATGCTGACATTACAGTCATATTCAAACAACCCCTGGGATATAACCCCAAGGGATATAACAACTTTGATAGATGTTCTCTCCATTGTTCACGTCACTATGCTTATATCACAAAGACATCCTTCGCCATTGTTATGTCACCTTGTGTGACAGTCACATAGTATACATTTCCTCTGTGCAATCCATACTGTATTATGTAGATATGTGATTAGTGTTCTTGCTACAACTGCCTTAATTCACGTCTTCATCTGCTGTACATTACCATGTTTCACCTGTCCTCTTTCCCTGTGTTCATTCCTACAGTTCATCCATGTGTCTATGCTTAATGCACAGACTTCCCCTGACTGTTTTTTTTAAATGCAATCCATGTACCATTACAAATCATTTACACAACTTTTGTAGCCTGAAATGGGATCCCACAATACTCTGCACCATATGCATTGTCCTATAATGTGTTTGGATCACATACATTACTATATTATTAACCCTGGTAATCACTGTGGCATTCTACGCAATCCTACAGAATTAGTTTGCCTGTAGGTAATCAGGTCAACATGTCTGTTGCTATCCATGTTACTGTTGTTAGCCACAAAGCCATGCTTGTTAATGTTTAAACACAGTGTACAACATGAATATTTAAATAGAGCTGCTGCTCACAGCACAAAAATATAAACTCCACGTAGGCTTTGCGTGAAGCCTACATGGAGTTTATTGAATCTACAGGTACATTTTAAGTATGCAGAGTACAAAGGATTTGTCCAGAAAAAGTCACTTTAGTTAGCAGATCTAAGAGACTTTGCCTCTGTTACTTTCCCTATGGGAGGAATAAAGGTGCCTTGTTAAAGTTTCAATTAGTTTATTCAGTTAAGTAGGTAGATGGATGAGTGATCTTGTTCTAACAGGGAATACCTGATTTATCATGACTGGTATGGTCCACAATACAAAAGGTAGGAATTCAGATGACTTTATACACACATGGGAATTGAGGTGCACAATGTTGATACTAAGTTTTCCACAGTAAAACATTAGGTGAAAAGAACTGTTCAAACACACAATTGAATAATCTCATAAGTAAGAGCAGTAGCAACAGCTAAAAGGATTGATACCTTGTAAAACTGAAATATAAGAATGAATTTGTCGCTATTCTTATATACATAAACAAGATGTTGAGGCTTGGGTGTTGGTGTAAGTAGTTTATTTTATACAAAAACATCAGGATGGATGGTAGGAACATTAAACTTAAAACTATCTAACTGACTACTACATATTGCATGCTCACACTCAGACTGCTCACTCAAAATGGCACTCTTGCTTGCACGTGCTCAGTACTTATATACATATGGTGACTCACTGTAAAGCTTCTTAAAGGTATATCACACACAATGATCTACAGCTTCCCCCTTTACTATGCTGTCTCATATAAACAATGACATTTCAGTAGGCATTCAGTTATAGAGACACTAATAAAGAAAAACAAAATGATGTTCAGGCTGTCATGTATCTGGAAGTAGGTTTTGAGATGTAGCCTGATCTTGTGACATAATAGTTAGGACTGGGTTTAGCAACAGGGACAGTCACTGGGGAACATACGTCTCAACCATACCAAATTCCCTGGTATTTACTGTTTTTTGGCTCAAAATAATAGGATGCCACAAATTCCCGATTGGCCCCTTTAAATCCCAATTTCATTTTTATTAAACTAGAATGTGAGAGTTGCCACAACAGTTACTCTGTCCTTACTTTACTGCATCCATGCATCACTGTCCACTGCTTGGGGGAGGGGAAGTGCAAGAATAAATGCGGTAGTACTGTGACTTCGTTTTACAGTTTGTATGGAAGAGGAGGTGAATGGACATCAGAAATAATTTCTTTTGGCTATAGTACAGCAATATTTGTGGGCTGCTAAATACCTTTAAACACAGCTGCAGATTTTATTCTTGCCTTTGTTTTCTTCAGTTGGAAGCAGCAGCATTAATGATGAGATCACATTTTTTCCCTTCCTGTCTACCTAGACTTGCGTTTCAGTGTAGTTACTACATTGCTGAATTCTCACTGAAATGCTGCAGGTAGAGTGTTTTTAAACACTGTCTAGTGCTCATGTTCTCTGTTCTGTTTATTTCTAGAACAGAGTACTAATATATCTGTGAGTGTTCTGAAAGACCTAGGCATCAAAAACAAATTACATTTCTTGTTTAAGGATGTTCATTCTTCTTTAAGAGAACAAACACCCTTTGGCCTTTGTGTCTGTGCTTCCCTGCATCAATGCACACACCTTCCGCTATTGCTTGTTTTCCTCATTCGCACACACAGAATTTTAAATATTGTAAACATTCTGTTACTACAGGCTCAGCATTAAGGTAAGTGTATGGTGTACAAATCTTACTTCAGGATTGTGTTCCTGTGTCGAATCTGACATTGTCGACACGTAAACAGTGAAACTGCAGAACATCGAAGAGGAAAATGGAAATCTCCGTAAAGGGAGATTTCCATTTACTTCAATGTAGTGCAGTCTCGGAGTTGGAATATTTAAGTAGTGGGGGGGTGTGAGGGGTGCAGCCCCCCACTTGGGGGGTGCAGGGGGGCTTGCCCCCCAGCTTAAAGCAAGTAGGTCTATTATTTGAATTTTTGTGATGTTTTTATTAGGTGTTCGATGTTACTGGACTTCGACAATATGGTGTTGATCATATCGTATTCGAAGTTCAGTAACTTCGAGCATCTAATATAAACCCTGTGTGCACGAGTGGGTTATTTAAGAAACAAAAGAATGAAAACATTTTATTAGACAATTTAAAGGAAATATTATTATGGACTGGCTGCAGGAAGAGTAGGACAATAGTTTTATTAATGTTAGAAAGTTAAAAGTTTGAGTAATGTTATGCATAAACATAGAAAATTCATTTCTTGATTACTCATTCCTTGCAGTTTATGAGCATAATTTATAGGTGGTGCAGTTCTTGTCATGACCTGGGATGTGCAATCATAATTTTACAAAAAACTGATGTTCTTGTGCATTTGTCTGTTCACTACCTTTCACTGGCAGCAAAAATGCACATATATTTTATCAGTTGTGTTGTTAAAATTTACATTACCAGATGCAATGATGGATGCCTGCTCAGGATGGATCACGAGTATTGCAGAATGGACTTATTCTAATAAATGCCAAAGTTGTACATGGAGCTGCAATTTTGTTTACACATTATGTATTACCACTACAAATATGGCTTTCTGTTGCACAGTAGACCTTTGTGTTAATTGTGTTATTTTGAAATGGGCTTTAAAAGCTGCATTGCTGAATTACCTAGACAGGGCAATTTATCTGTGTACCTTTGTCAGTATGGATTCAATTCACAATGCCGAATTTCCAAAACGTCGAATTTCATATGGCTGAGACCATATGATCGAAGTTTCGGAACCTCAACATTGTAAAATAAATCCACAAAAAAAAAACAAACAACTTTCTCGCCATTATTGCAGGGCGGCTAGCCCCCCTGCATGCCCACACCCCCGCTACTTAAATATACCAACTCCGAGATCTCACTACAGTGAAGAAAAGGGAAATGTCCCATTCTGCGCTGTATGCAGATCTCTGTTCACAATGTTGAGATTCCAAAACTTTGATCATATGGTCTCAGCCATAGGAAATTCAACATTTCAGAAATTCGGCATTGTGAAGTGAACCTGTCAGTATATATGATAGATCTGTGCTAACACATGTTTACTCCTCTAATTTAGTATAATTGTTAAATGTATATTATTTATGCAGTATTCTGCTGTGCTGCATACTTCTGATGTGCTAGATTGGTTTTCTGTGTTGTAAAAATTAGCATATATTTCAACTATGGTGCCTTTTAAAGTGGCAGCAAGTAATCCAAAAGCATAACCCATTGTTTGGCAAGTGTTGTTACATGGGCTCTATTAGTACATGCATTTCTTGCCTCATTTTTAGCTTATCATGACATGGGCTAATTCTCTGTAGTTATAACTATGTGCCATTTTGATTACTTTTACTGTACTGATATCTTGTATGTCACAGGCTGTTATATGTTTTTGGAAATCAGTTTGATTTTTCATTTGTTAATTCGGGTAGACCACTGAACCACTCAGAAATTGTCTGGTTAGGCAAATGGAGGCTGAGAGAATCAAACCCTGGAACACAGGAAGCAGTTTGCTAATAGCCCATAGCCTTAATTATGCATGATAACTGCCAAACTGAATACTGCTGAAGTGTGTGGATGTGTGTGTGTGCACATGTGCAGTGAATCACAGAACAGTTGCCCGGTTATGTACATGTCATGTTCAACTGTTATTCTTGGATGCATTGTCAAATGGCTTTGACACAGGAAATATGGGTTATACTGCCTTATACAGACTTTAGTACACTGTTCCAGTTTTGCAGTGATACTGAGTTCATTTCACATTTATCATATACAATGCAATCATAAAGTGTGTGCAGATGAATGCACATTTAACCGTGCATGTGTTTTTTTTTTTAATCAGGCACAATATACAACTAACACCTCAATATGACACATACACCAAGAAGTAAAGTCACTCCTTAAATATTGTTTGAGATGGGTTATTGTCATATTTGGTTTCTTTTTTGCCCAGTTAGTGAAATTCTGCTGCACTTGTTTTAAATCTATTGATTCAAATTCTGCTGAAAATGTAAATAATAATAATTATACTCATTTAACTGGGTAGGTCCACTGAACACACAGTCCTTTTTCAGGGGTGACCTGATACTACAATATTACCAGTTTACCATTTTTTAATGTAACCTAGGCACTTTATTCTTCAATGGTAGCAGGCACCGAAGTTGTAGATGAAACACTGAAATATAATGTTGTTTGCTGGCAGCAACCACTTCATTAGTTATAGATCTCTTTAATGTGCAATAATTCAGATGACTTTTACTTCTGCAGAGATTGTGCATATTGTCTGATAATGAGTAGCCTTTTTATGGTTGAAATGTTATGAAATGACAGTTTTGTCATTACTGGTTTATGCGTTTTGTTCCATTGCTTACTGGGAAAAATTTTCAAAGCTACAAGTTTAACATACTTTAACAAGTGATGCTGTATTATACAAGGAATATAATTTAACACACTCAGGAAGGTGAATTAAACAACACACAGTGTCTATATGGTCAACAAAATTTGTGCAAGGGGCACATGGTTAAACTTTATTCACCACTGGCCAGATGCATTTTCATTGAATGTGGGTTTCAATGTTGTTTTAATGTGCTCTTGTGTTTTATCTGTTGTATAAAGTGTAGATTTTCAAAGGGGAACATTTTCTTAATTACCATTTGAATGTCGATATTCCACAATTCCATCAGAGTGGGTAGGGCTATTTTATTATATATGCAAATTTTGTGTTAATTAGCGACCAGCTTGGCCAGTTGTACCTATTTTTCATGGGCCTTTGTCCAGATATTTGATGTCTCTAGGTTGAAAGGTATGCTGGGGAATGCTCTGCTTGAGGACTCTCAGGGATTTTTTCAGGAAAGGGAATTGCTGATGGAAGGTTCTCTGGAAAAGGCCCATAGGACAAGTCACTCTGAGAACCAGAGTCTTTGTCACAGGCAATATGCTGTAACCCTGGTTCAGACACTGGCAACAAATGCTTCCAATTTCATCTGAATTCCACTCCTTGTGATTCTACAATGTATGATCTGGGCTCTTGACACAAACTTTTCACAAATCTGATGCAATCAAAACCTTTTGACATCTGCATCCTCACTATTTTCTCTTTTTTTAAAGAATGGAGGAGTTTGCTGGCTTTATCATCATAAGACTTCTGGGACAAACTCCTTTTAAACAGTTGGACTTTTACTGCTTTGTTGTTATTAGGCATTGGAACCAATAAATTACTGCTGATTGGTAGTGTGATTCTGGTTTGTCTCGACATAAGTCTCTGGGCAGGTAAACCAAGATGTTTTATCACAATGAATGTTTCTGAGACTTAATAAGTTGAGAAAAACATTGGTATTGTCATGTATGGATTCCCCTAACAACTGTTTTGCACTTTGAACTGCACGTTCATCCAAGCCGTTTGACTGTTGGTATTCAGGACTACTCATAATATGAACAAAGTCCCATTCTTCTGAAAATTCTTTGAACTGCTGACAAGTAAACTGTGCACCATTGTCAGAAATAACTCTGTGTGGACTACCATGGACAGAAAAATGTCACTTCAACTTAGTAATGACAGTATTAGAAGATAGGTTGGGAAGTAGGCCAATCTCAAACCAATAAGAATAAAAGTCTGCTAACACCAAGTAATGTTGACCATTCCACTCAAAGATGTCTGTGGCTACTGTCAACCAAGGTAGTTCAGGATTCTGGTTTAACTGACATGGTTATTTCTGTTGATGCAGCTTTGTACTATTACATACTGAACAAGATGAAAGTACTTTCTCAATATCTCTGACAAAGAAGGCCAAAATACTAGACCTTTCACACTTCTTTTGGTAGACTCAGTTCTTGGTTGGCCTTGATGCAATATCTTAATACACTCTTGTTTCTAGGACTTTGGGAACAATCACTTTATGATCTTTCATGTCTGACAAAATCTCATCTCTGTATGGAAAATATCAAATTCAAAAACAAACAAAACAGAGACCAAACTGGCTGTAATTTTTTATTATAAAATGTAAACACTTTCAGATTAAAAAAACCTTCATCAGACAAACTTCACATAATCATGACAGTCTTTAAATATTAAAACATTTAAAAGCAACCAATTACTTTCTATACTTGATCTGCCTTTTCTTTAAGGCTGGTTTTAAAGGTACAGAACTATTTAGCCCAGGTGGGTTGTCAGCAGCCAACTGTATGATCCATCTTAACTTTGCATACTCTGTATCACTGACAATGCCCCCCCTCCTTTTTTTCATCTGTACAACATGCAGAACCATAAATGCAAAAGTATTATCTGGAAAGCTAGAAACATACTAGTATAATGCATTATGTTTATCCTTCTGTCTAACAGATGACAAATGGAGCAATATGCTTGCTTTTAACGTACAAATAGTTTTTCCAACATAATAACTTAGACATGACTTGCAGCATGCCAAGTAAACCACATTCTCTGTATGGCAATCTGCATAAAACTCAAATGTGCATCTTTTGTTTCTAACAGGATGTGTAAAATAATTTAAACCATTCACATTTGAGCATGCTTTGCAATACCTACAGGGAAAAGTCCATGTTCAGATGTGTGCAGAGGAAACACTGTTAGCCTTCTTCTTATTTTTTAAATCAGGTTCTATGCATAGCATGTCTTATATATTACTGTTTCACTTAAAGGTAAATCTAGGTTTCTTATCTAAACTATCCTTCAAGTGATTGTCACTTCTTAGTATGTTTCAGTTTTGCTTAAAAATATCACATATCCCATACACATTGCTACTATATTGTAGCATTAACTTGGGTTTTTTGTCATACTTATTAGATGGCTTCAATTTGTCTCACTGATGTTCTTTATTATCAGAAAACCATGGTCTAGCAGTGGCTTCCCTGTTGGATATTATACGTTTTATAAGTTTTCCTTGGAATACCCCTTTTCCTTAAGATGTTCATTTAACGCATCAATTTCTTTGTGAAACTCATTATTATCTGTGCACATCCAAGAAATTCTGTATCCTTGCCCTTGCATAATATTATGAAAAGTATGCTTAGGATGCATACTACGTGCATTCAAGTAATGATTTCTCCAGCATTGTTTCCTATGCAAGGTGGTGTTTATCTTACCAGTCACATTTTTATTTAATGTGACATCTAAAAAGACAATGGTTTCATTGCTGTGTTCTACTGAAAACCTCAGAAAATCTGTAGTTTTCTCCAGGTAATCAACAAAGTATAACAGTTAATCACTGCCCTGTGCCCTCAACAAAAAAATATCATCAACAAATCTGGCATAAAAAAATTGTTGAAGTCTCCCATAGAAGTTCACATTTAAAAATATTTTTATCTTCCCAGAAGGCAAAAATATTATCTTCCCAGAAGGCTAACACTAAATTAGCATATGAGTTGGCACAGGGTGTGCCCATGGCAACACCCTGTACATGCCTATAATGTGTTCCATTACAAAGAAAGATGTTATTTTCTAGCACCAATGCTAGTGCTCCCAGGATTAAAGTGTTGGTATTCTCATCATAAATATTAACTGTGTGCAGTACCCATTTCAATGCCTTTAACCCAAATTCATTTTTGAGGACTGTGAACAGACTGTTGATGTCCATGGTTACCATCAACACATTCTTCAAATCAAACGTTTGGCAAGAATCATACAATTTTGATAAGAATTGTGCAGTGTCTTTCAAAATCCTAGGAAAATAAGCAAGCAGATTTTTTAAATTTTGCTTCTACCCACATAGATAAATGTTCATTATACAACAACCCCCCCCATTAATATTCCAAAATGTGCATGCTGATTGGTCAGCGTGCACGTTGTAAATCAGAGTTATAGTAATGGAAAAAGGTTTGGTCGCCTGGACTTTTTCCATTACTATAACTCTTTTTTTTTTTACAGCAACAGAGAACGCAAGATCTTTGTTGCTTTTAACAACCTGCCTAGCTTTGTTAAACAAGTTTAACATAGCGAGACAGCTTTTAAAAAAAGCAATGGAGCATCTTTGTTGCTTTTTTTAAAGCTGTCTTGCTATGTTAAACCTGTTTAGCATAGCGAGACACTTTAAAAAGCAATGGAGATCTTGCTTTCTCCGTTGCTTTTTTCAAAACTGTCTTGCTATGTTAAATGGGTTTAACCTAGTGAGACAGCTTTAAAAAAAGCAACGGAGATTCTCGGCTGCTTTTTTAAAGCTGTCTTGCTACGTTAAACTCGTTTAATGTAGCGAGACAGGTTGTAAAAAACAATGGAGATCTTGCTTTCTCCATTGCTTCCGCCCACAGCTCTGATGTACTGCATAAGCATATGCATGCGCAGTACATTAGAACTGCTGCAGAATACCAGACAGCTGCGGGAGGGCAGCAAGGAGGCGTTATACAATGCCATTATTTAAGAAAAGTAATTATTTTTTTTCTTAAATAATGTCATTGTATAATAGCAATAACCCACTTCTGGGTGTGGGAAATACTGGATTTACCCACCGTTGGCTTTGTATGGCCACTCAGGCTTCACCCTCACGACCAAACCACACCAACCATGGGTAAATCCAGCATTACCCATACCCAGGTGTGGGTTATTGCTATAATAACCCATCCCATCCCTGAAACTATTGGTCTCATCGGTGGGGGGTGGGGTAATTTTTTTTTAATTTTTGGTAGTGCTTTAAAAATAGGAATTACTGGATGTTCAATGCTTGCAAATACATACAAGTCATCATCTAACACTACATTTATTCTTAAAGCCCTTATCTTCTTACCAATATTATTTATATATTGCTTAACCATCAGAGGTGAGATATTATTATAAGTACTGATATCACTGGTTAGGGCATCCAAAGATTGTATGTATGCTGTAGTATCCATAATTGTAACCCTTATCAGCTGGTTTGATAACCAGTCCATCATCATTCATTAAATCTAGCAGCACTTGCCTTTCCAAATAAGTTAAATTATTAAACCTGCATGCCGCATTGTCAAGATAAAATCTTTTTTCATCCTCACAAGTTTTTAAAAAAGTATGAACTGTGGGGTGCATAACTGGTACAAAAGTATTCGGATGTTTCATAACAGTAGTATAGTGGCTGTTTCCCCTAAACATGTTACTCAGAATAACATTCCGCCCGAACATATGCAAATCCAGTATAACTTCACTTAATACTGATGCCCTACTGGGTACAAATGATCCTTTAACTAAAACATTAATTTGTTCTTTAGCCATTTGAACACTAGATATATTAAATACATTAGAGTCATTAAAATCAGTCAGTTCATGACTCTCCACCATTTCACATCTCTTTGTACAGAGCGACCCCGCTTGTTTTCTGTTTTCTTCCTTACTGGTACTGGGAATGTTGGAAAAGTTATAGAACTGCTCCTTGCTGCAAAAAAGAAGAAGATGAAGAAGAAGGAAGCAAGGTTTTCAGTCTTGCTCTCATGCTGATAGTGGGCTATTTGGTTCCCTGTGTGTTGTCATCAGCCCAAGCCATAGTAGAACTACAGAATGATGAGATTGAACTGGATTATCAGCTACATGAACGTTAAATGGGCTCAGTACCAGTAATGTATTTAATATATCTAGTGTTCAACTGACTAAAGAACAAATTAATGTTTTAGGTAAAGGATTATCATTTGTACCCAGTAGGGCATCAGTATTAAGAGAAGTTATACTGGATTTGCACATGTTCGGGCGGAATGTTATTCTGAGTAACAAGTTTAGGGGAAACAGCCACTATATTAATGTTATGAAACATCCGAGTACTTTTCTACCAGTTATGCACCCCACAGTTCTTACTTTTTTAAAAACTTGTGAGGATGAAATACAATTTTATCTTGACAATGCAACATGCAGGTCTAATAATTTAACTTATTTGGAAAGGCAAGTGCTGCTAAATTTAATGAATGATGATAGACTGGTTATCAAATCAGCTGATAAGGGTGGGGCCATTGCAGATATGGATACTACAGCATACATACAATCTTTGGATGCCCTTACCAGTGATATCAGTACTTATAGAAATGTCTCACCTCTGATGGTTAAGCAATATATAAATAATGTTGGTAAGAAGATAAGGGCTTTAAGAATAAATGGAGTGTTAGATGATGACTTGTATGTATTTTTAAGCATTGAACATCCAGTAATTCCTATTTTTAAAGCACTACCAAAAATGCATAAAAATACCCTACCCCCACCGATGAGACCAATAGTTTCATGGAGGGGATGGGTTACTGAACATTTATCTATGTTGGTAGAAGCAAAATTTAAAAATCTGTTTATTTTCCTAGGATTTTGAAAGACACTGCACAATTCATATCAAAATTGCATGATGCTTGCCAAACTTTAGATTTGAAGAATGTGTTGATGGTAACCATGGACATCAACAGTCTGTTCACAGTCATCACAAATAAATTTGGGTTAAAGGCAGTGAAAGAGGTACTGCACACAGTTAATATATATGATGAGAATACCATATGCTAATTTAGTGTTAGCCTTCTGGAAAAATAAAAATATTTTAAATGTGAACATCTATGGAAGACTTCAACAATTTATTATGCCAGATTTGTTGATGATATTTCTTTGTTGTGGGCACAGGGCAGTGATGAACGGTTAAACTTTGTTGATTACCTGGAGAAACTACAGATTTTCTGAGGTTTTCAGTAGAGCACAGCAATGAAACCATTGCCTTTCTAGATGTCACATTAAATAAACATGTAACTGATAAGATAAACACCACCTTGCATAGGAAACAATGCTGGAGAAATCATTATTTGAATGCACGTAGTATGCAGCCTAGGCATACTTTTCATAATATTATGCAAGGGCAAGGATACAGAGTTTCTCAGCTGTGCACAGGCAATAATGAGTTTCACAAAGAAATATATGCGTTAAATGAACATCTTAAGGAAAAGGGGTATTCAAAGGAAAATTTAAAAAAAAAATAAGAACAGTATAATATCCAACAGGGAAGCCAGGGCTAGACCATGGTTTTCTCATAATAAAGAACATCAGCGAGACAAGTTGAAGCCATCTAATAAGTATGACAAAAAACCCAAGCTATTGCTACAATATAGTAACAATGTGTATGGGATATGTGATATTTTAAGCAAAACTGGAAGATACTAAGGAGTGACAATCACTTGAAGGATATTTTAGATGAGAAACCTAGATTTACCTTTAAGTGAAACAGTAATATAAAAGACATGCAATGCATAGAACCTGGTTTAAAAATAAGAAGAAGGCTAACAGTGTTTCCTCTGCACACATGAGAACAGGGACTTTTCCCTGTAGGCATTGCAAAGCATGTTCAAATGTGAATGGTTTAAATTATTTTATACATCCTGTTAAAAACAAAAAATACACATTTGAGTTTTATGCAGATTGCCATACAGAGAGTGTGGTTTACTTGGCATGCTGCAAGTCATGTCTGAGTTTTTATGTTGGAAATACTAATTGTAAGTTAAAGACAAGCATATTGCACCATTTGTCATCTATTAGACAGAAGGATAATCATAATGCATTGTACCAGCATGCTTCTAGCTTTCCAGATCATACTTTTGTTTTTATGGTTCTGCGTGTTGCACAGATGAAAAAAGGAGGGGGACATTGTCAATAATACAGAGTATGCAGAGTTAGGATGGATCATACAGTTGGCTGCTGACAACCCACCTGGGTCAGATAGTTCTGTACCTTTAAAACCAGCCTTAAAGAAAAGGCAGGTCAAGTATAGAAAGTAATTGGTTGCTTTTAGAAATGTTTTAATATTTAAAGACTGTCATGATTATGTGAAGTTTGTCTGATGAAGGTTTTTTTTTAATCTGAACGCACCTACATTTTATAATAAAAGATTACAGCCAGTTTGGACTCTGTTTCATTTGTTTTTGGATGTGTTCTTACAAGAGGTTCAAGAGGAGTCCTTAAGGGAAGCTAAGAGGCTTGTGTTTTGCTACTATGTATGGAAAATATGGTTGCACTTCTACTGGTAAACAAGATGGCTTTGAAGGCCGTCCACGACTGTTAAAGATGCTTAGCTTCTGGAAAATTGGAACTGAAGCTGTGTGAATTCTGAACTCATTAAGATGTGTGGAAGAAAATGTACTCACTTCCATGACCTCAAAATTAAGTTGCTCATCATTGTGTTGTTCTGTGGTCTTTGTGGGTGATCTGGATAAAGTATCAGCAAGATAAAGAAGTTTGTCTTTTGAATAAACAATATAAAATTGTACTTTTGCAATTTGAGCATCACACATTGCAGTCTAGCTGGAGGTGTATGCATAAGCTTTCTCAAAATTGAGACAAGAGGTTGGTGGTCAGTTTTGATATGGATAGATCGACCATAAATATAATCATGGAATTTAGAACATGCAAACACAGTTGCCAAAAGCTCTTTCTTAATCTGGGTATGCTGCATCTTAGTTTAGGTAAGAGTTTTCGATGCATAGGCTTCTGGTCTACCCTCTTATAGGTTCATAGGTTGGTACTAGGCTATCAGCCCTAGGGCCTATACAAGCCTAGCCATAACAATTCCCTGGCTATTTCTTCCCACATTATTTACTTTCCTGGACCCCTGTCTAGCAGGGTGACTGACGTGATCCCTGGGGTGAATTTCCTTTCTCCCATCCAATCATCAAGGTTCCTCTTGAAGAGGTCCAAAGAGGCACTCTGCTTGACATGTATGGGCAATCTATTCCAGAGTCTGGGGAGTCTCTGGGTCAGGAACCTATCCCTCCAGCATGTTTTGTTTATTGTGATGACAAGGTTTAGATCCCTGGAGCGTGTAGCTCTGAGGGATTGGGATTTCTTTAAGTGTAGCATGTCCAACAGCTCTGGGTTTGACATGGCCTTGTATGTTAAGCAGAATTCGCCTCTGAGTAGACGATATGCGACAGAGTATAGCTGGAGTTTTTTAAGGCGGTCAGCGTAGGGCATCTGCTTTAGGCCTGTGATTCTTTTAGTGAGGTATTTCTGAGGCCTTTCCATTTGTTGCAGATGTCTTGAGAGGTACATACCAAATGGAGCGTTGTATTCTATAATGAGTACAGTGGGACAATGACCTCCTTTTTTCTGGATGAAAAGCCCTTCATGATGAGGTGTGCCACATAGAAGGATTTCCTGACTGTTGTGGCGATGTGGTTATCGAAGGTGAGACCACTGTCCACCTGTGTCCCTAAGTCTCTTATCATACTTTCTGTGTTTAGTGTACTGCCACCTATATGGTAATTCATGGATACATGTTTTTTCCCAAAGGGGATAACAATACATTTCTTGGCATTGAGCTTGAGCCCATGGCTCTGACACCAAGCATCTGTTTCTGTAAGGCCCTTTTGTAGACTATCCACATCATTTGGGGATTCAATAATGGCTCCCAGTTTGCAGTCATCTGCAAACTTTGTTAGCCAGAGTCCCTTAGTGTTGACCTGTACTTCAGAGAAGTAGATGCCAAACAAGAGCGGCCCCAGGACTGAACCCTGAGGTACTCCACTTGTCACTTGTCTGGAGCTGGATTTGGAGTCGGCTACTTTTACAGTGTGGGTTCTATCAGTAAGCCATTTAGCAACCCATTGGGTGACATAGGGATTAATGCCCAACTTAGTAAGTTTATCTATGATTCCAGAGTGGGGATGGTGTCAAAGGCCTTGGCAAGGTCTAGATAGGCTGTGTGGACCACCTTACCCTTGTCCATGGCTCTGGAGACTGATTCAAAGAAGTCAATCAGGTTCAGGAGACAAGATTGGCCCTTCACAAACCCAAACTGGGTGGGGTCCAGTGTTTGAAGGTTGCCAATGTCTTTGTTTATAAGTTCCATGATAATACGCTCCATGGCCTTGCAGATAAGGCTTGTCAGACTGATGGGACGGTAGTTTCTGGGATCCAAGGTGGATCCCCCCTTGTAGATTGGGATAACTGTAGCTCTGCGCCACTCAGTGGGCACGAAACCTGAGGTGAGGCTATGATTAAACATGACACTTAGGTGAGGTGCCAGTTCATATTGTAGTTCATGTAGTACACAGCCCGGGATGTCATCTGGTCCCATGGATGCTGTATTCTTGGCTTTAGAGAGTGCGTTTTGTACCTGTGTGGCTGTTATTACTGGAATTTGGCAATCTTCCGGTATTGAGATGGGCCATTTAGGGGGTGAGAGGGGGGTGAAGTTGGCACTGAATCGATCTGCCAGGATATTAGCAATATCCTTCAAATCAGTATATTTAATGCCATTCTGTTTTAGCTCAGAGCAGATCTGAGCATTGACATTTAGATTCTTGACATAGTTATAGAATGCTTTGTGGTTGTCTTTGGAATCTTTGGCAATTTTATTTTCGTAACTAGCTTTGGAGGATTTTATGAGGCATCTCATTTTCTTACTGAGGCTAGTAAGGGAGTTTTTTGCATCCTGGGATTTTCCTCTTTTCTGCAAAAGTTTCTTCCTTTTGTTGTAAAGATTGTTTATGGCAGGGGACCACCAGATTGGCTTCCTTTTTTTGGATGAGAGCATTTTGGTTCTATTTGGGATGGCACGATTCATGCATGAGTGGATGTGCTTGTACAGTGCCTTAGTGTAGGATTCAGCAGTTGAACTTTCAGTTCCGTCTGCATGGGTGTCTTGAAGTTTGCCACTTCTGACTGGAGTAGCAGGAAGTTGGCTTGGGAGAAGTTTTTATGGTGGTTTCTTTACTGGGGCGTGGGCGTGGGATGTGGATGTTAAGGGTGATTAGCTTATGGTCAGACCTGACTAACGAGGGGGTGACCATAGGTATGGAGCATTGATTTCCCATGTTGGTAATGACCAGGTCTAGGATATTGGAGCCCCTGGTGGGACTATTGATTAGTTGATCCAGGGCGTTGGAATTTATGAATTCCAAGAACCGTTGCGCAAAGGTGTTGGGACATGAGTAGTTTTCCCAGTTAATGGCAGGGTAGTTAAAATCACCCAGTAATAGGGTGTTTGGTTCTATCTTAATATTTTCCAGTATGTTTAGAAAGGTGTAGTGAGAATCTTGGGGTATGGTGGGGGATTTGTAGCAAGCTACAATTTGGATTGCAGTCTTACCTAGTGTTAGTTGCACTTGGAGAATTTCAGACACATTGTGTTGGCCAACTAGCCTGGTGGTGTGAATATCCTTGGTGAATATTGACACTCCTCCACCTTTAGTGTTTCGGTCCTGGTTTGGTGGCCGAAAAGTGTGGTAAGAGTTGTAGCCTGGTATTGCAGGGGTGCTCTCTGGAGTCTTGAACCAGGTCTCAGTTACTGCACAGATATCGATGTTCTCCATTTTAGGAGTGCCTCGAGAGAGTGCATTTTGAGGTTTAGACTTCTAGCATTGAGTAGCATTACCTTCAGATTTTGCATGCTTGTACCTGTTATGGTGGTGGTTTTGTCCTTTGAAGTTTGCCTAAAAAAGGCACTATAGGGGTGGCAAGAGTCTTAGCCAGTAACCTGAATCCCAGGGGTGACAGGTGCAGACCATCTCTGGCAAAGCATCGTGGTCTGTCAATCATGTCATCCCAGGCAGACAGATACTGGATCCCCTTTGAATGACACCATAAGCTTAGCCAATTGTTAAAGTCAATCATTTTATCCTTATATTGTGGTATCATTCTGGGCAAAGGCAGGATGCTACTCAGGGCTAGGGTCATACCTGCCTGGGCCACATGATCCGAGAGCTCTTCCATGTCTCTTTTCATGTAGTCCAGGGAGGTACGTCTCAAGTCATTCACTACAACATGGACAATGACAGAGTCATATTTGTACTTGTTGTGGAGTGACTTGAGTGCATGCGTTATGTGGCAGATCCTGGCACCTGACAGGCAGCTGACTGTAATTTTCTCCTTATTCAACCTGGTGAGAGGGACATCAGTGTGCCAGACTATAGAGTCACCTATGATTAAAGTGTTAGGTACATTGTCTTGCCTTAGGGGCTGTTGCTGGGTGGCACACTGGTGTTGTGAACTATGTGACACATTGCTTGTGATTGGTGTTTGTTTGCGTTTCAGCTTCAGAGGTCGTTGCTTGGGCAGGTTACAGTTAAGGGCCTCTGCATATGTGGATTTAGTGTTGCTATATGTGGGTGTTGGTGGTGCGGGTTTAGAAGGGCTATGTGTTGCTTGAGGTGTAGTGTGGGTGTTAACCTTCTCCTCTTGACTGTTTAGCACAATCTTGGGTGGAGAGAGCTTTGCTTCCATTTTGGCTATGTAAGTGCATCTCTCACAGGTTGTAGTGTTGGGTGGTAGGAGGAGAGGGTTGTCTGTGTACATGAGGCAATTGCTGCATTGCCCCAGTATGCCCAGATTCACCAGGTGGACAGGAGAAATCACCGGAAGCTGACCCTTGGACATGCCTGGTTTGGGGCTTTTTTTTTTTTTTCTTTGTAAAGTATAGGAGCTGTTTCCTTAGCAAGGTACTTTGCAATTATAGGCTGTTTAGTGCCTACTATTAATTTCTCCTTGTTAACAAGGAGAGTTCAGTGTTTGTATGAGTTTAAGGCTTCCTAGTGCTTTCCAGCAGGTATTAGAGAAAGTGCTAGTCACAGGGATGCTTAAAGGTAAGATTGAAAAGAATGCAATCTGCAGTGTGCACTAGAGAAGTTAGATGTGAAAGTAGGTAACTTGAGTTTTACCTATTTAAAAAGTTAAGGTTTAGTGGAGAGTTACTATTTTTAAAACAGCAAGATGGATTGAAAGGGATGGTCACTTTTGTATTTTGGTACTATGAAATACTGTAGGATGGCCAATAAATTTAAATAATTGAAGGGGTGGGATTTCAAAAATGATGATTTTGTGATTACTCACATAAGCCAGTGAAAGTAGAGAGAAATGAGATATATGGTCAGATTAACATAAGAGGCGGGCAACTAGAAAGACAGTGGAAGAATTCTTGAAGAATGACTGCACCTAGACCAAACTTAGAAGCATCACAGGAAAGAGTAACTAGTTTGTGAACATCATAGTAGTTAAGAGTTGGTGGGCTAGCAATTTTCTGTTTCAGGGCATCAAACACTCTTTGATGCTGTTCTGACCATGACCAAATGACATCTTTGCATGTCAGCTCTCTGAGCAGTGCTGAAAGTTGGTCTAAATCTGGAATGAACTTGCCTAGATAATATACCATGCCAAGAAAACATTGTAGGGTTTGGACATTGTCTGGAGCTGGCATCACAAGAATTATTGTTTGCTTGGAAGAATCTGGTAGTAAGCCTAAACTGATAGACAAGTGACCAACATAAGTAACTTCTCATAGCCTGAATTTGCACTTTGGAGGACTCAGCTTAAGATTCACTTCATGTAATCTTTCCAGACCTTTCTTGAAGTTTCTGTCATGTTCAACCTCACCATTAACTCCTAAATTACTCCTTGCTGCACCATGTTGTCTAGCTCAGCATTGACTCTACTCTGCATAGCTATTGGAACTTTCTGTGCTGGTCTGATAACTGGGCTGACCTCTAGGTCTAATTTCATAGAGTACACAACTGGTAGTTTGCCTAGTTTGTCTGCAAAAATGTCAGCATACTCAGAAAAAATAGTGTGGGCAAATTTTGAGCTGTTGTCATGCAGGCTTACATGGTGAAATTCTTTATTAATTGAAAACAGTCCCATTTTTAAACTTTCTCTGAGGCCTAATAATGACTGCACATGTCTCTTGACTATGAAAAATTGCAACTCATAGCTGTTCTCTGCAGAGTAAAATGAAAGTACTATTAAGCCTTCAGTTTGAATCTCTTCACCACCATAAGAAACAAGCTTTGCACACTTTGTCAAATCAAGTTGTTCTGCAGCTTTTTCTTTAGCAAATATTTCTGCTGATATAACATTGCACTTTGAGCCAGTATCTACTTTGAGCTCTACAGGACTCCTATTAATCCAAACAGTACAAAAGATTTCATAATTTGCCCACAAATCTATTGCATTGACTGTTTCACGAAACACACACTATCAACATAAAAAGTAGGGTTGTAGCTTTTTAATTGATAAACTTGCCTCTTGGAATGCCCTCTTTTAATAAAAGACTGTGCCTTATTTGATTTACAAAACCTTTTGAAATCATTCCACTTACTGTAAGAATAATACTGCTGACCAAAAGCTAAGCACTTTTCTCTTTTAGGCTCATGATTTCCACCACAGTTACGACAGTTGACTATGAAGCTGGGTGGGGGCACATGATTTGACTTTGCTGGATTACCCTTATGCTTTACTGAGCATGTCTGCTTCACAGAGCATGCACTAGAATTTGCTGGAAAGACTTGGGGTTTCCTGGGGACTGTTACAGGACCTGCAGTAGCTGCCATGTGTTTGGGCCTGTTTGTTTTAACCATGTCCTGCATACTATCAACATGAGCTTTGTCACTGTGCCATTTACAGCTATTCTCATTTGTAAGCATACTTGTGTGTTTTTCTTGTAAGCTCATATATCTGACAAATCTCAGTAGCCTTATTCAATATCAGATGATTGTCTTGAAACAAAATCTTTGTCACTGTGTCATTATTAATACCACACACATGCCTGTCCTTTATAAACTCATCTCTCAGATCATCACATCTGAACATTTTAGCCTTGTTTCTCAAGTCAGTTATATATGCTGCAAAAGTTTCACCAGGTTTTTGATCCCTTGTGAAAAATAAGTGCCATTCCATTGTAATATTCATTTGGGGGTTACACATTTATCTAAATTTATGTTTTAAGCATTCTGGGTCTTCCCTTCTTTCAGCCGGTAGCACTATATGATGGTCTTCCCCCTCCTGCAAACCCAACAGGTGCATACACAAATTAATGGTCTGTTTCAATGGCCTCTGAACCAGCTAAATTAAGCAGAATAAATGCTTTTATATGTGTGTGTTAGAAAAATCAGCCTGTATGAAAATATTGTATTCCTGCTCAAACACTCTCCAATTTTCTGCAATATTGTTATCAAACACAAGCAGTGAGGGTCTGCAAAAACCTTCTGCCATGCCAACAATTTATAGTAAAACACAATGCAAAATTGGCCATTGTAATTATGTGTGAACATTCACACACAAGATACTTGTAATAGTATTGAAATGCACAATAAACTCTTTGAAATACTGTACTCTGTGAAATATGCTTGGAAATAACTGTACTTTGCAAAATATTCTTTGAAACAACTGTACTTTGCAAAATATTCTTTGAAACAACTGTACTTTGCAAAATAACTGCACTGCTATACTGCACACATTTGCAAACACTATTATTTTGAATAAATTTAGTTAATACGAAAAAGTAGCACATAGCAAAAAAAATGGTCATTTTCCCTTTTTTGTACATTTTATGTGATTTGGATATTGTTTCAAATATTTTTGTAATTATTTTGAATATTTTTATCAATATGTCACAGTTTTGGACATTTCATTTAATAACAAATTTGTTTCATACATTCTGAGTGCGTTGTTTTATATTTATAGCAAAATAATTCATTTAAACAAGTTTTAGTACCTTGAATTTGTTTCTAGCCTGTTTTTGTGAGTCATTTGAGCAGCAAGGATGATCTATTCCTATATATTCCTCCTGCTTTAACTGGTTGCCTCATGGCTGTAACTTTGGATTCCATTCTGACACCATGTCCCTCCTCTTATACACATAAAGAAGATGTTGTTTCTTGGGTGTTTGTGTGACGCCTTCAGGTGCATCTGCAGTTAACTTCTACTAATGCTTCTAGGTGTCAAATATTGCTTATTGATATTTGCATCAATAATTCCAAAACCATGCTATGGACAAGTTTTAAAAATATTTCATCTTAAAACTTGCACAATGGCAAACTCAACTGCATTAATATTTGGCCTCTGTCTAATGCAGATAAATAGATATTAAGTGTTGTTTTTATGATATTAATTTATATAGATATGATTTTCACATTTTTCTAAATATCGTAACAACCAAGTAATACAGACAAAACTCCTCAGCCTCATATGAAAGCTCTCAGCTACATGAATAAAATGTTGCTGACAGTATGTGTGTAACTTGAATGGTTGCTGAGATATTGAAAGTAGTTTACAAAATATTACAAATGTAATAGTTACTGTGTTTACCGTGACTTATAAAATTCAGTTGAAGATGCAGAACCTAAAGAATATTATCACTGTAAAAACAGTTTGCTCTGAAGGGTTTTCCATTAGTACTTCTTTCATAACCCCTGTGGTTTCAGATATATGAACATTTGTTTGGAATGCGAGGACATAATTTGATTCTGTCAAAAGGATTAGGCTTTGCCCATTGTAAATTACAGTGCAAACTTCATGAACTCCATTTGCATGAATGAGATAAGTAGTATATTGTATACAAAATCATCAGGATGGATGGCAGGACATTAAACCTAAACAAGCTATCTAACTAACTAACTACATACTTACATGCTCATGCTCTGGCTGCTCACTCAAAATGGCACTCTTGCTTGCACGTGCTCAGTACTTATATACATATGCTGACTCATTGGAAAACTTCTTAAAGCTATATTACACACACTGATCTACAGAATTCACTGAAGAGGCAGCTCCTAGCCACCTTATCTTTTAATGAACAGAAGGTAACGTAGCAAACTACATGATTCAGCTACATTGCTGACACCTAAAATTTAAGACAAAGTAATGAAAATGGTGGGAAAAAGTAGCAGAAACAGAAGTACTGTCATGACAAACACTGCAGATGAACATCAGATTTACAACCTGGAGACAGAGTAGCATTGCAAAAGCCAATACAAGTCCGTAGCCCGAAATCAAAGCAACCAATCAACCAAGATCATGTATTGTTTGTGAGCAACATATATAAAAGTCCAAATTAAGGATGTAAGGTGCAAATATATACAGAAAGACTGGAAGACATGTTTATGAGAAAATATATCAAAATAAAAGTAGAAAAGCAGTTAGAAGTGTCACAAACAGTACTATCACAAGAAAACAGAGGCTGCGAGAAGTGTGATAGCAACAAGCTGCACAGCGAGTGAGAGAGAGAGAGAGAGAGAAAGAGAGAGAGAGACTCCTTTGGTTATGTCTCCATGAAAAGTAGAAGTGAAGGAAGAAGAGAAGGCCAGATTAAATAGTCCTGTTATGCATTCCAGATAAAGATATCGGTGGTATGAGAACCGATTTACTTTGTAAAGACATAAAGTTGCATTTACTAAAAAGCTACATTTTTAGAAATGCTGTTTTAAACATTTGCAAACTATATTAGTTTGATATGAAAAATCACACAATATACTTAGTACAATGTTAAGGTCAGTCAGTAGTCATTGTAGCATAATGCACAATGGATTGTAAACTATAAATGTATATGTAATGTGAAATGCAAGCCTTCATCTGATATTTAAGACACTAACCAGACTGTTTTGTAAGTGGACAAAAATGGGGACAGTCATGTTGATCTACACTACCAAGTAAATTCTAGAATCTACGCATGTAAATGGTTTTCTGGAGGCGGTTCCAAGGGACAGAGTACATGGCTAATTAGCATATGCTTTTTCTCTGGAATGCCTCTTCAACAAAGCCTTGGAGTAAGCCCTACATGGTGCAGAGCATCTTCATGCTAGAGCACTGTGCAGCACCATTATAAGTAGTTGTTGAATAGCAAAAAGGTAACAAGACACACACACTCACAAAGGTATACACATCATGGTACTTTTGTGATGTCCCTCCTCTGGGCCAATAATCAAGGAGCCTCAATCCTCACCACTGACACAAGTGAGGGACATTCACTTGGAACAAAGATATATACACACAGTATTTTCAGATGCAGTTCTCTCCACCAAGCACAATTTTCCTTAAGAGCACACAGGAAGCACACTCAGTCCTGAGGCTGAGTCTCCCCCCTCTCTCCAGACCCAATATAAGACTCTCCACTAACATAGCAATAGAGTTAAGTCTTCAGCTGAGTGATCCAAGCCATGTCCTCCACCACCCTCTCTGTGAAACCAGTGCTCTGTGTCCCTGCTCCAAGCAGCTGACACACACACTCTTTGAGATTTAATTTTACACACACACACACACACACACACACACACACACACACACACACACACACACACACACACACACACACACCTGGGAAAGGCTGGCACAGATTTACCAGCTATGCCCCCTCTGCCCCGACTATAAAATTGATACTGTTACCAAAACACTCCAAAGCCAGCTACTCTAAGGCTTTTACCAGGGTAGCCAATTATACTTAGTAAAATGACTACTGATACAAATGGTAGTGTTTGACCAATGCAACAAGGATTTCAGGAGCAGCCACAGTGTCACCAAATAAATATAAGTACTCTCAAAGGTTAAAATATTCTCAAAAGACTAGCCACAAAGAAAAGTTTAAATATATTTAATAATAATAAAAAATAAAACATGAAAACACTAAGTATCTTATTACAATAAACACCAGAGTCTCAGTCTCAGGAATTATTAAAAATAACACAGATGGATAGATTCATGCAGATACAGAAAAAAAATACTTAATTAATCTCACTATATTTTCCTGACTGATTAAACAATTACTGTTACCTAGTTCATTTATAGAACAAAACAAGATGATATAGATGAGTGGTCCTTCTTTGTCATATTTCACAAATAGACTGCCATGAGACTTCTGTCTCATCTAGTATTAAAATATCATGTCAGTGCTGGATTACAGAATAACATCACATACATCTGATCACCTGATGTCTGGTTCCCACACTACCCACTTACCAGAAACTGAACCAGAATCTAGCACATATATGTCATAATGAATACTCATAGAGCTTTGCTAAGATGTGCTGTAGTATCTGGAAGCTATAAAACCATTTCAAAAACTTCCATCTTTCCAGGGTAGCAATTAGTTCATCCCTAAGGACAATACAGTACAATACAGTAGGATTCCTAGTCCTGGTTTTCACAGACATTTTGTCTCTGGCTGCAATCATAACTGTAAGATACAATCTTTATGGCCTAAATCAGTACATTTAATTTCAGACAATTTTTCAAATGATGTGAGGTATTGCCAGGTAGGCCAGGAGAAGTAGCGCAGTGGATGTGTAACAATTTTTCAAAGTTAGCTGGCCTGAGATTAACCTATCTCTTCCCGTATCCTCTGTTACAATATATTCATTTCAACAGTTACAATACAATTTGACATACATGTATATTTATTTTCTGTCCAGCACATTTTAACACAAGCAGCTTTGCAAATACATTTTCAATACAAGCACCTGTACAAATCAGTTTGATATAAAAATGACATAGAATTCTTTACAAAACTCTAGCTACCTATGTTGGCTTATGTCACACATCCACTGCCCTTCTTCTCCTGGCATAGCTGGCAATACCTCACATCATCACAACCTTCAAAAACTATGGCCATCATTTTTCCATATTTAATAAATGTAGAACTCTCTGGGAATATGCACTTATTTAACATCTTAGTTAAGAAGCTCAAAAATTTTATTAAGAAAGCTGAACCCCCTTTAAAAGGAAAAATTAGAAAATCATAAGGATAATAACAAGCGTTCTTGAAATACTGGAATCAGCAGATATGCAGCCATTTCAAAGTTGGATATCTGTTGACCAGGGATAGAATTGCTAGCAATTATGGAAAAATAGAATCATTATTTAACAGTTATTTGCTGCACTGGTACAATCTAATTTCAAAGTCCACATTTGATGTTGTTTTAACAATCTTCCCAAATATTTCAACCTGATGTGATCAAAATACCTTTAACTGTACTCAAGACAAACTCCTGTATGGTTCCTGGACGTTTTCATGGACGTTTTGTGCAACAAATGAATTGTTCTTATATCATGGAATTTAACTAATGTTTCACCAATTCATAAGAGTGGATGTTAGATTGTCATAGAAAACTATTGCCCAATAAGTTTATTATGTATTTTTTGCAATTGTTTTAAAGGTCCATACAACAAATACTTCAATGAGAAATTTGAAATGGTTTCCATCTGGATCTTAATCACCATGGAGACTTGTGGAGGCCATTTTTCTCTAACTTCTTTAATTGACCTTTGTGATATTGTGAACAGAGCCCTTAACAAAGAATTGAGTGTTATAATATTATAGCTCGACTTACCCAAAGCATTTCATTTTAGCCCCTGATAATGCTATTTTTTTTTGTGTGTGTGTGTGTGTGTGTGTGTGTGTGTGTGTGTGTGTGTGTGTGTGTGAGAGTGCGTGTGTGCATGTGTGTTTTGTGTACTTTTGTGCATGGAAGGATTCTTTGAGTGGGAATGTGAGGATTGCTGGGGTGGGGGGAATTCCACTGCCTACTTGAGCAGCAGTTTACTACCTCAACGAGACATGCAAATTAATAAATAATGAGGTCTTACCTCATTGGGCCTAATGTGTCTTTGAATTGTACACTAGGAAGTCATGAGGGAAGTGCCTTTTTAATACAAGCCATACAGCATGTACTAGGCTCCTTAATGTGTTGTTACTTCCTAAGTTTGGCAACCTCACATTCAGCCAAGGCGGTGACTAGTGTTTCAGTTTAGTAACCTTTATAATCTTAAACTGCTCAAGATGTGTTTTGCAAACAGACTGAAACATTTCTCAGACTGATAGTGTGTTTTTAATGCAAACACCTAACCAGTGAATACAACCAAAGTCAGAGCAAATCTTGGATAAGTTTAACCTAATTTGATCTTTGTAATGTACTGTAGTAGTTGGTTTGCAATAATTAGGAATCAAGAAATCAAAAACACTATAATCTGATTTAGTTAAATGGGGTAATGCTTTAATCCCAGCAATGAGATAAGATGTGTTGACAAAATATAGGTCAATATTACTGCGATCATGAGTGCAGTGCTGAACAAATCTCGAGAAGTCAATGTAAAGATATAAGATACAGCATCTCAAACTCCATAAAGGAGGAGCAGCTTTTGGTTAACCCATTGATGCTAAGGTAGTTAAGATCTCCAATAATAATGGTAGTCTTGTCAGCCAGCAGTGATGCTAAGATTTCAATCAACAGCCTCTTTAACATGTTTTGTCTTGGATTTCTGTAATATGAAATGACTCAAAGAGTAGGCTCCCTAATTACGTTTTCAGCTTCAAAGGATGCAATTTCACAGTGTATGTGCAAAATGATCTTTTTTCTGCCTTTAAGATCACTGCTTATAAATGCCACAACACCCCACCTGCAGAAGAGGTTCATAGAGATTCAAATTTGTTATAATCTCAAATATTCAAACCTTCACACTGCAATAGTATTTGTTTTGTAACACTAAATTAAACAAAACTTGAAGCTCATGAACCTTTTAGACAGACTGTAAGCATTAACATAAAATACATTTTAAAGGACATTATTTATTGAGTTCACAACAGCTTTGAGAGGGAGAACTGATGGGCCTAGGGAAGGTATTGAATATTTAGTCAAGTGGTTTGATTTAATTTGCCTAAACCAATGAAACCCAAATAACAGGAAATATCTTTCCAGTTTCTTATAATTGTTGCATTATTGTCTGGTCTAATCCATCATAACTAACCATTATACAATGCTGCTTCAGTAAACTGGTGATCATTCTTCATGTTAGGAAAGGAAGAATTTCAATAAAGTAGAAATGGACATGTTTGTTGCACTGTTGTAGTTCAGTGAGGACCTACATTTATGATACTTATTATATAGTGGAGTATCTCTTAATTCATTAACACCTGCATAAAAAATAATACTGTTAAATGACCATTTGTTTCTAAACATTACTGACAAAACAAAAAACTTGGGACATCTGGAATTTCTTAGCCATTCACACTGGTAACTGTGACTCATTCTTTGTTTAAACCACTGAAGGGTATGAATGTCTTATTTAACATTATGCCAGCAATGATTAATATACCAGCAAATTATATGTCTGCATGATTGGACTAGGAGATAACCTAAGTATATCATCTAATTCTGTGGTTTAAAAGTACAAATTAATTACATTTCTTTTCAATTTTCTGTCCCTTTTTTAATTACTTGGGCTATGTTCTGAATCATTGCTTGGCTATCTAAAACATTTATCAGTTATTTCCCAAATGCCATCTGTTAGAGAGTGGGTGTCCTGTACATCAGCACCCTGACTGGAGAACAAACATTCTCCATCAGGGTTTCAAGCTACAGGTAATGCCTGCTGAAAAATAAGTCCATTGATTCATTGCACCATAAGTTGCCGTGAAGGATGGACTGAAAGAAAGTTAATGGCTGCCATTAGTTTACACTTGTTAAGTAGCAGGTTTGCTGTTTAGTGAATATAAAATAAAGAAGAAAATTAAAAAAAAAAAAAATAGAAAAGTATCTATGTGTGTTTATATCTGTGTGTGTGAGTGTATGTATGCATGAGAATGTGAGTGAGACTGATCGAGCTATCAGGCTGTTTGCCATTGCTAAGTAGAGGTTTTGCTGTTTAAGAAGTGTAGAAGTAAAAGAAACAAAAAAAGAAAGAAAATCATGTATGTGCTTGTGTATGTGTGTTTGTGTTTCTGTGTGTGTGTGTGTGTGTGTGTGTGTGTGTGTGTGTGTGTGTGTGTGTGTGTGTGTGTGTGTGTGTGTATGCATGCTTGTGTGAATGACAGTGTGTGTGTGTGTGTGTGTGTGTGTGTGTGTGTGTGTGTGTGTGTGTGTGTGTGTGTGTGTGTATGTATGTGGGTGTGCATATGTATGTATGTGAAGTGGGAGAGCAGTTGAGCAGTGGCAGCAGAAGCAGTTAAGCGGTTTGCATGCCTCTTGACCTCTTAGCTCAATATATCTGGATAGAGCCTAAAATAAAGGGGACACAAAGGCTCAAACACAAGAACAGATGTTACTCTTATAAAATTGCAAAGTTGACTGAATAACAGGATTCGTGTTAGCTTGCACTTTCTGCACCATAACTGTGTTTCTGTTGGGGATTCAAATTGACTGAGCAGTGGCAGCAGCAGTTACGAAGTTTGCATACCTCTCCACCTCTTAGCTCATGAAATCTGAACAAAGCTTAAAATAAATGGGAAACAAAGGTTCAAAAATAGGAACATAATTTAAATATTGCTCTTATAAGATTACAAAGTTGCTTGAATAACAGGATTTGTTTTAGCATGCATTTTCTGAAGGAAATAAAGTCTGAATCTCAAATGTATGTCATTATGTAGTGATTTCAATCCCCAATGACTGGCAACAAATCACACATTTTAGGAGTAAGGGACCAAAAAAAAAATGAAATATCTGGATATTTTTTTGAAAATGTTATATTTTCGATGTAAAATATTTCTTCCAACACCATTTACATATACTAGAGAAAGTTTGAAACATTAGGTGGAGGACCTACTTCACATCATAACTACATAAAAAAATGAAATAGTAATAAAAATAAGTAAGTAAAACACAATAGTTTTACATACAGCCCATTCTCTAAGTGCAATAATGCCCTCCAGGATGTGTGTTACTGTGTAAATAATGCCCTTCCAGGAATGTAGAGGCCCTCCACATGTAACGCTGAGCCTCATAACACACCCCGGGCAGATATTATTTAGACAGTAACACACACTGTTGGGCATTATTGCTTGCTTAACACTGTGTCTTGATGGTAGTGTATGACTCCTACTAAGTCAACAGGGGTTGTAAGTATAAACTCAGCAGATTACCAAGTACTAGATGATTAATTTCAAGAATTATTAAGTAAGAAATTATATATAGCTACTAAAGTTTTCATAGTACATACCATAAAACCAATACTGCTTAGCAATCCTAAACTGTCACTTTTATCCAGTTCACACCGTGCTAAAACATTGTTACTATTTGTCATAACACGTGAAACAGTCTGTGTTCTGCATGTGCAACATGAGATGATATTGCTATGTCACAAATCCCCAAAAAAGTAAATAGTGTTTGCATGGCATCTTCATTTTATTCTATGCTATCTATGACCCTATGAACTGTGAACTATGGTTTATGCTTTATGTCATCAGGAGTTTCACCAATATTCTCTCTTAACTAAGATATCTGTGCTTCCACAAGTCCTCTTAAATAATATATTTTCTACAGATTTGTGAATCAGACTTTATCTTTGGTCAGTGTTGTACGTCTTACATTTGATGCACAAAGTTATGTTACTTTTCTATGGCAGCGCATGTTTTTCTATTATAATAGCTAAATTATAATGATAGACTCTTCATTACACAACAGGAATATTCTTGTCACTGGAATAAAACACCAAAAACTAGGGATGTTTTGTATTATAAATATTAATTTTGACAGGTGCTATCCTTTTAATTGAAAAGACACAGAAAAATAAACTAAACTACAAATAATAAACCCTTTGTAATAGTACAAGAAATAGAGTAATGGGCTAATAAACCAGGTACGTGGGTCTCCTTTGTTTCTTTTGTTCTTGTCATGCATGTCACACTGCTATATTAAATGCACATTCATGTCATGTAGAGCTTCTAAACACTCATAGTCATAACCAGTAACAGTCACAGATCACTATAAGTAATATCTGGTCCCAGCTGATGTCTGATGCTGCACCTGTCTCCTCTTAGTGCAAATGACTACTAACTGCAATAACTGTGATGCTAGCAAGAATATGAGCACACACAAGGGTCACTAAAGTGAAACAATGTGGCCCTGCATCCAATAGTAACTTTCATCTACATATGTAAATATTATTGTTTTCTGTTTTTGGAGCTTTTCTCCCTGGATCTATATTGAAAAGAGGCTTTCTGATGAGACAAACAATAAATAAATACAGAAATATTTTTTCAGATTCATAGGCTCATAAGTAAGTACTAGACTAGTTGCCATTGTGGGCCATTTTAAACCAAGCTAATTTCTCTTTTCTTGCTTGAGATAATCTATCTCATTTGGTTATAGATTATCCTTACCATGCCATGTTTGATAATTATATATTATCACTAATGAGAATGCCTTTGATCATACCATAGATAATTTGAGGGGACCTGTGTATGAAATAAAGCATTTAGGAGCTGCCTCTGTCCATTAGTAATATTAGGAACAGTCCTTCAAGCTTCTGAATCTACCATTAAATTGATCCCATTTAAAAATTTTATCTGTACACAACTAATGATAAATAATAATGCCTACTATATTCCAGTGGTACTGAATGGTTTTAATCCTAAAATATCATCATCCTGCACATGTTGTCCGTTCCCCATAGCTGACTTGTTGCATATCTTATGGTTTTGTAAACATACACATAATCTCTGGTGCTCTCTTAAAGTAGGGTTAGAAAAAATGGGTTATCAAAAATCAACATTGTCTTGGGAGTTTGCTATTCTTCATATTACTGATTTAAAATCACCTGGGCAAAAATTGCATATCCTTATTACTCTTTTTGTGTTAGTTAAATTTTGCATAACACAGAATTGGCTAGCCTGCACAAGACTCTCTTGGAATGGATTTATAAACATGGCTATTAAATATGTATCCTCTCACAAACATAATTAATAATATTAATAAACACTCTTACTACCAGAAGTATTGGAAACTTCTTCTTGACCACTTTCTGAAAGAATAAAATAAGATGGTAAAGAGTGCTTGTTCTAACAAATGTGCTCATATTTGCAAATAAGGACCTTTTAAGTCAGCATTTCATAGATCTATCTTGTTGCAACTTTGTAATATACTTTTGTTTATAGTAAGTTGTCTTTGTAGCACTTATTGTATATATTGTATATAGTTTGCTTTGTTGTAGGTTTATTGTAAATTTTTCATGATTGAATTGTGCCTTGTTATATTTCTTAGCGTATTTAACCTTCAAGAATCCATCTTGTTTCTATGTACTGTGGGAAAACAATAAGACATTTTTTTGAAAAAAAAAAAATTAGGAGCAGTCCTGGGATACATTTTCTATTTTCCATCTATAGATCTAAGTTGCGCTTGAATAGGAACAGGAATAGATTTTGTTTTATATGGATGGGGAGTCTGTTCCACAGCAGTGATGACGATTTTTTGCATCTGAATTACTTTATTGGTTTTCTGAATTAAACTTTGGATTATCCACTGCTCCAAGGATATTCACAAAGTGTCTAGCTCCAGTGGTCACCTGTTGTAGACTGCAAGGTATTCATATTTGTCTTTATTTACATGATGTGCATATCTTTGCATAGTCTTTTTCAAAGTGTTTCAGATTTCTTAATTGGGTAAGATATTTCATTCGCAGACTGGATTTCCAGGAGCACATTAAAAATCTTGTTTTACTCCTCCCTACAGGATTGTATTCCTGGGGTATCTCATAGATTCTTCAGTTTAATGAGCTTTTCTTCCACAGGAAAAAGTAGATCTATATCTACATATATTTCTGTGTTTTTTCTTCTCATTTCAGGACTTTAGCAAGGGACCTTCTCAGAGTGCTCAGATTCACAGCATCTGCAACTATCATGATTTTAACTAAACTTTTCAAGAGAAAGATTCAGTGGTACCTAAAATCTGCATGGTCCCAACATCAACACCCCTGACATTTCATATTCTAGTTTCAGAATTTGTGAGAAGGAAACTGCTTTTATATGAATCCTGGACTCATATTCTCCCTTTCAGCTCTAGTACAATCTCTAAAAACAGATGCCTCAGACTTTGCTTGGGGAGATGTGTCTGTGAGTATAAAATTGCAGGGTCTTTGGAACAAAAAAAAAACAAAAGACATAAACATAAAAGTGATGCTGGCAGTCACAAATGCACTTAACTCACTCAGTTGTCTGTTGTTCACAGGGCTTCTATAAGTTATTACAGGCAACACTACAGTGACGTGATATATAAACAAATAGGGGAGTTCCAGATCTTACCCTCTGTGTAAATTAGCCATGATAGCCTGAGATATAACTATTCATCAAAATCTTAATCTACAGACACATTACATCCCATCAGGGGAAAACATTGAGGTAGACAAGCTGACCAGAACCAGGGCAGGCCCTCATGCATGAAAACTGAAACAGGGTGTTTTCCAGGATTTGATCCAGCTATGGGGAACAAAACTAGTAAATCATTTTGCCTCCATTCACAACAAATAACTGGCAAAATTCTACTCCAGGACTCCTTGCAAGCAGGCCTGGAAAATAGATGCACTCACATTTCCTTGTACAGAAATGTTCCTGCATGCCTTTCCAGCCTTTCCACTGATATCCGGTCATTATACAAATTCAGAAGGACTCTGCAAAGATCATTGTGGTGACTCCCTTCTGGCTCAGCAACAGTGGTTCTCCCTTCTTTTGGAAATGTTCAATGCAGTTACCACAAGCTTGTCACAGTCTGGACCTATTCACATAAGACATGCTTGTTGTTTGATGCATACCAACTTGAAAAAAAATTCAACTAACTACCTGGATAATAGAGTTTTAATACCTTTTAGATGGCTCAGTATTGTAATGTTTGCTCTTGAAATGCCAAGTGCCGATAAGTTAAAAAAATGCAAATTATGGAGATGAGAGAATCTCAAAGACTGTTCTTCTCCTTTAAACTTCTTTATTTGTAGGGGACAAGCCCCCATGCACCCCCTGATGTGGGGGTCAAGCTGCCCATCCCACGAACTTATATATAACAGCTCCAAGATTGCCATACCTCAGAGAATAGGGAATATTCTGAGAAATGGTCATCACTGACAGCATATGTTAATCTGTTCTTTCAGCCATTCATTCTCCATGTTACTGGACTTGTGCAAGTAGGCCCGACATTTCAAATGGTTACCCATTTAGGCATCTATTTTCTGGAGAAGTGCAGCAGATATTAAAGACGGCAAAGAAACCTCCCACTAGGAAATCATATATTTGTAATGGAAAATGTTCTCTAGTTGATGTAAAAATAAGAACCAGGATTCTTTTAAAGCTAGTGCATCACTGTTTCTACAATATTTGTATAAGTTATTGTCCTCTGGCCTTTGTTACTCCTCTGTCAAGGTTAATTTTCAGCCATTACTGCATGTCTGCCCATGGAACCTCATCTTTCAATTCATTCCCATATCAATATGTTTTTGAAAAGCGTTTAGCATACCCATCCACCTAGAAAACAGGTGGCTTCCTCTTCTGATCTTGATTTTATTTTGGAAAAGTTAACTCATGCTGCACTTGAACCAGCTCATAAGGCTGATTTGAGTTTCTTAACTTGGAACACATTTTTGAAGATTTGACTTCTGCAAGAAGATTGTCTGAGTAACAAGCTCTCAGGGTGGGTTGACCTTCTCTCATTTTTCTAAAAGACAACATTTCATTGAGAACTAATCCTATATTTATTCTTAAATCACTATTCAGGTTCATAGGATCATAGGAGGTCACTAGGCTAATGGCCCTGGGGCCCTTACAAGCCTAGCCAAGAGTTGTATCTCCAAAAAAAGAAACCACAGTCAGCACCTGTCAGCCCTGTCAGTGTGAGACACAGGTGGAACTCCTGGTACAAATTTGTGGTTTCCCATCCACTCATTAGGGCTGCGCTTGAAAAGGATCAGTGAGGTACTCTGCTTGACATGTATGGGAAGTCTATTCCAGAGAAAAGCAGCCTCTGGGAGACAAACATATCTCTCCAGTAGGATTTTATTGATGTTGCATATTAGATTTAGGCCTTTCAAGTGGGTAATGAGCAAGGAGTTGGACTTATGGATATGGAGCATATCTAGTAGGGCAGGGTCCAATATTGCCTTGTAGGCAAGACACAGATCATGTCTGAGCAATCTGTATGATACTGAGTAGAGTGTTAATGATTTGAGCCTGTCCGCATAGGCCAGGTGTTGGAGACCATAGATTCTCTTTGTAAGGTATTGCTGTGGCCTTTCCAGTTGGTGCAGATGTTTGGAGAGGTACATATTAAATGGGGCACTATACTCAATTATTGGCCTAAAGAGAGAGGAATACAGAGAGGTAATAACCTCCTTTTTTCTGGATACAATCCCTTTACTTATGCGATGAACCAAGTAAAAGGCTTTTCTGACCATTGCCACTACATGATGGTCAAATATGAGATTGATGTCAACCTGATTACGCAGGTCTCTCAGCACAAGTTGTGTGCTTAGGGGGTTGCCACTGATGTGGTACTCAGTAAGGGCTGTGTTTTTGCTGAATGGTATGATAATATATTTTTTTGTGTTTAACTTAAGGCCATGAGTTTGGCACCAGTCATTTGTTGCTGTGAGACCCTCTTGCAGTATGTTAACATCATTTAGGGAGTCACTTACAGCACCCAACTTACAGTCATCTGCAAACTTGGTCAGCCACTGCCTTTTGTCTTTACCTGGACCTCTGAAAAGTAGATGCCAAACAGTAGGGGTTCCAGGACATTTCCCTGGGGATCACCACTAGAAACAGGTCTGTTGTCAGAGGTGGAGGTGCCTATTTTTACTTTGTGGGTCCTATCTGTGAGCCAGTTGGCCACCCACCTGATGAGTTAGGGATTTATACCAAGTAGTGTTAGTTTTTCAATGATGCCCGAGTGGGGGATTGTGTCAAAGGTTTTGGCCAAGTCAAAGTAAGATGTATGTACTGACTTTCCCCAATCCAGGACCTTGGTGACAGTCAAAGAAGCCAACCAAGTTCAACAGGGAAGATCTACCCTTGATGAATGTGAACTAGATGGGGTCAAGTGGAGATTGCCTATGTCCTTGTTTATGATATTCATAATAATACGCTTCGTGGCTTTACAGATCAGACTTGGTCAAGCTAATGGGGTGATAGTTTCCAGGGTCAGTAGTGACACCACCTTTGTGCAAGAGGATGACAATGGCAGTTCTTCATTCTGCAAGAATGAAGGCTGTACTTAGGCTGTGGTTGAATAGGGTGCTCAATGGTGAAGCTAGTTCTTGCTGGATGTGTTCTTTGTCTTGATAATCTATGGAGATGTGATGTGCGGGACAAGGATTGAGGATGTTGAATGAGCCTTTGTGTGGGAAAGGGATGAAGTTTACACGGAAACTATTTGCTAGCAGGTTGGCTAAGTCAACAGGATCAGTGTAAGTGGTACTGTTAAGTACTAATTCAAAACAAACCTGGGCTTTGCCATGGAAGTTCCTGACATAACTGAATAAGACTTTGTAGTTTCTCTTTGTTTTGGAGGATAGTTTCAATTAATAATTGGCTTTTGAGGTTTTCACTAGTGATCCAATTTGCTTGTTTAGTCTGAGGAGAGAGTTTTTCAAATTTGGAACTTGTTAATTTTCACCCTTGTACAACAGTTTCTTCCTTTTATTGTAAAGCTTGTTGATAGAGGATGTCCACCAGACAGGTTTGTGTTTTCTTGAGGAGCAATTTTTAGTTCTGTTGGGTATGGCTGAGTCCATGCAGTTGTGCATGTGCTTGTATACTGCATTGGCATATTGTTCAGCATAGTTGTATGCATAGTATGAGGGGGTGGTGGTGTGAAGCTACTGATACCCTCCCTTTGGAAGTTGTAGTCAGCTTTTGAGAATTTTTTTTTTAGCCTGGCTATGACAGGGAGTGGGGGGGGGGGGTTGGGTGGGATAGAACTTTTAATGAGACAGATCGATGTTCTGATCTCACCAGAGTATAACATACTATGGGAGTGGTGCAGCAGTCACCCATGTTGGTGAGAACCAAGTCCAGAATGTTATCTCCTCTTGTGGGGGATGAGACAAGCTGGTCTAGTGTGTTAGAATTAATGAAGTCAAGGAACTGTTAGGTGAGTGCATTAGTGCAGAAATAGTTCACCCAGTCTATGGTGGGGTAGTTGAAGTCACAAAGGATCAGGATGTTACGGGGTACCTTGATGGAGTCAAGTAGGTCCAGGTAGGAGGAGTGGGTGTCCTGAGTCATGGAGAGGGGTCTATAGGTGGCTATTGCTTGGGTGGGTATTTTGCCAACTGTCAGCTGCACCTGGAGTAATTCCAGTGCATCATGCTGACAAACCAATCTGGAGGTGTGTCTGTCCTTAATGAAGATAGAGACTCTAGCACCCTAAGCTTGATCTAAGCTGTCCATCATCCCTGTATTCTTTCCAGAACCTAAAAATGAGAATTAAATGATTCAAAATACTCTGACTATGTAAGTTTGCTTCAATCCAAGCTATCCATCTCCATGTCTTCTTTCCAGAACTAAAAAATGAGGTAGAATAGATACTTCATACTCTGCATGTCAACAGACAAATCAGATACTAACTTGACAAAACTAAATCCTTCAGAAATTCTGATAATCTGGTTAACCTGAAGACCTGGTTATTATAAACATGAACAACTGTTGCACTACACCAAGAGTGAATTCCTCCCTGGTTAGATCCGACCACAAACTAATCACCATGGAATTCCACATCTCACCCACACCCCTGCAAAGGTAACTACCATGAAAAATGTCTCCAAAGCTGACTCTGGGCTCCTAAAAACAGAGGTGGCTAACTTCACAGCATGGATGTCAATAGAAGGTAGATGCATGACTGCCAAATCATACACCGATGCACTGTACAAACATGTACATAAATGCATGGAACTAGCTATACCCAACAGAACCAAGATGCTCTTCTCCAAGAAAAGGAAGCCAATCTGGTGGTCCCCTGTCATTAATAAACTCTACAATGGAAGGAAGAAACTGTTGCAGAAAAAGGTGAAGTCCCAAGACTGGAAAAACTCCCTCATTAGCCTCAACAAAAAGTTAAGATCCCTCATCAAAACCTCTAAAACCAGCTATGAAGGCAGAATTGTGGCAGACATTAAAAACAACCACAAAGCCTTCTATAGTTATATCAAGAATCTCCACGGCAGTACCCAGGTTTGCTCTGAGTTACTGCACAATGGTACCTCCTATACTGAGCCAACATATATTGCCAACATACTGGCCAACAGTTGCAGTGTCAGCTTTACCCCTCTCACCCCCCCCCAAAGGACCAATCACAATACCCGAGGAATGCCAGGCAGCCAGCATTACTACAGCACAGGTTAAAGCTGCATTGTCCAGGGCCAAGAATACAGCTTCCATAGGACCCGACAATATCCCTGTATGTGTTCTACATGAACTGCAAAGTGAACTGGTACCAAACCTCTGTGGCCTGTTCAATCACAGCCTCACCTCAGGCGTTTCCCCTAGCGAATGGCACACTGCTACAGTTATCCCTCTCCATAAAGGAGGAGTGATTAGAAACCCTGGGAATTATCGCCCCATTAGTCTGATGAGTCTGATATGTAAGGCTGTGGAGGGCATCATCATGGACCTAATTAACAAGGATATAGGTAATCTCCAAACTAGATCCAACTTAATTTGGTTTTGTGAAAGGTAGATCATGCCTGCTCAACCTGGTTGACTTCTTTGAGTCAGTCACCATAGCTGTGGATGAGGGCAAGGCAGTTCATACAGCCTACCTTAATCTGGCCAAGGCCTTTGATACCATGCTTCACTCAGGAATTATTGATAAGCTCACCAAACTAGGCATCAACACCTATATCACTAGGTGGGTTACAAATTGACTCTCAGATAGAATCCACAGTGTGAAAGTAGCAGACTCCAAATCAGACTGCCTACTAGTCACGAGTGGACTCCCACAGTGATCGGTCCTAGGTCCTCTCCTGTTTGGCATCTACTTCTCAGAATACCAGGCCAACACGGAGGGACTCTGGCTGACCAAGTTCATAAATGACTGCAAGCTGGGAGCCATTATTAACTTCCCAAGTGATGTAGACATCCTACAGAAAGGCCCCACTGAGACAAAAGACTGGTGTTGAAACCATGGTCTTAAGCTTAATGCCAAAAAATGCATTGTCATCCACTTTGGGAAAATCTCAGTTCCCACTAATTACTGCATTGATGGCAGCCCACTGAACACTGAAGGCATTATAAGAGATCTGGGGACACAAGCTGACAGCAACCTATCCTTCGATCACCACATTGCCACTGTGGTCAGAAAACCCTTCTATGTGGCACATTTCATTACCAAGGGTTTTGCATCCAGAAAAAGGGGTCATCATCTCTCTCTAATCTTCCCTCATTAGGCCAGTCATTGAGTATAATGCCCCATTTGGCATGTACCTCACTAGACACATGCAGCAGCTGGAAAGGCCACAAAAGTACCTCACAAAGTGGATCCTAAACCTTAAACACATGTCCTACACAGACAGACTCAAAAAGTTCCAGCTATTCTGTCTCTCAAACTAAGAGGCAATCTGTGCTTGACTTACAAAGCCATGTCTGACCCAACTCCGGTAGAAATGCTACAGCTAAAGAAATCCCAATCCCTCTGCACCACACACTCCAGAGACCTCAACCTCATTATCACAATTAACAGAACATGCCGGAAGGACAGGTTCATAACCCAGAGACTGCCCATGCTCTGGAATAGACTTCTAATACATGTTAAGCAGAGGACCTCACTGGCCCTCTTCAAGAGAAATCTTGATGAGTGGACGGGAAATAGAAAGTTCACCCCGGGGATCACTCCAGTGGCTCTATTTGATAGAGGCACTGGGAACTAACATCGGGCAGCACAATGTCAGGGAAATTCTATGGGATAGGCTTGCAAAGGCTGCAGGGTTATTAGCCTAGTACACACCTATGAACCTATGAGCCTATGATAAGTTATTCATTTCTTATGAAAGTAAGAAAAAGGGACGACCCTGGACTAATTCCAAATGGTTGTTTCATGATATTTCATTTTTCTTTTCCCACCCTAACAAGTCATTTCCAGGGAGGGTCAAGGTACATTCTATTAGGGCTTTGTTTTTTTCAGTGACTTTATGGAAAGAGGTGGACTCTAGAAGTTTTCTAGAGGCAGTAACTTGCTCTGCTGTGCATAGTTTTGCAAAGCAGCACAAACTAAACTCCTTTTCCAGGTCTAGGGCAGAGTTTTGCCAGAACCATTCTCCATTGGTTTCTAGACCATGATGTTTCCTCCTGCCAGTCTTTATAAACTATGGTATTTTACCCATATAGCTAAGGCTACTACAGCAGTGATCAAATGATGAACATAGTACAGTTGTTTAACTAAATCTGCCATAAAAGGAGATACACAAATGATCATTGCTGCAGTATCCATCCACTCCCCCCTCCCTCTCACCTTCCCTCTGTCTTCCCCCTTTTTTTTTTCTTTATTGATTTTTGTTTGCCAGGGTGAGGACATTGAATGTTTGTTTGTTTTTTTGTTTGTTTTCTACCTAGTAGTTACCTCTTTCATGGCTCTAGTCTCCCTCTTTCAGTTGGCATGAAAGCTCTGAAGAGCTTGGCACACAGAGTAATGACTGATTTTATCAGCTCACATCAGTCTGGGGGGATAGAAGCTGCCCTTAAGTTTTGAAAGCTGAATGGCTGGTCTACCATAGGCAGGATACCTAGTGTAATAACTTATTAATTGCAATAATTTTGCTGCCTAGCTAGCCAGGTAACACACCATTATCAATAAAAAAGTGAATATATATATATATATATATATATATATATATATATATATATATATATATATATATATGATTATGTGTGTGTGTGTGTGTGTGTGTGTGTGTGTGTGTATAGACAGAGATATTTCTTCTTCTGTGTCTCTTCTTCATCTTCTTCTTCTTCTTCACAATACTGCAGGTAGCAAATCAAATACATCAACAGCAGCAAAACTAGTAACTTGTATTAATAGCTTGCTACACAGAGTATCAGGACCCCTGTGATATCTCCTGTTGTGCCTACCTCCTCCAAAATCAAACACCTAACAATTACAATAATAGAGTTTCTAATCACATTACATATTTTGTTTAGGATTCCTGGCAAACATTTTTAGTGTCTTAAAGGGCTACATACCAAAGGTATTTAATGCAACAGGAAGAGTAATATATCAATACTAAAATATATGCCCTCTGTAACCAGAACATGTGGTTGATCACATTTTTCAGATCCAGGGGGAATGGCTCATTAAGCAGTGGCCAGTCTATTGTCCTGAGACAACTCATCAGCATTGCCATGTCATGTTCCTGGCTTCTGTTCAGTGCAAAACATAAAAGCTCACAAGCTCAAAAACCTGTGAATCACTGCAGTATTTTGGACTTAGTGCTGGCATCCAGATATGGAGATCATCTCCAGTTGCCATTGAAAACTTTCACCACACAAGGTAGTGCTTTAAATTGATTATTTTGAGTTTGATGGCCAGGTGGTCCTTCTGCATACTGGTGCACTGAACCTCCTGTTTGTTTAACTTCCTACTTATGTGGCAGACAAGATGTTATTCCCTGTCTATTACTTGTGATAGCACAACTCCAGTGTCCATATGAAATGAAGCAGTCTCTACCACAACATCTCTGAAAGTCTGGTGTACACAAAGTAGCTTTCTGAGCAACGGACACCAGCACAGTGTCATCAGCCAAATTGACATTAAATGGTTTCCTGGATTTGTTATGTTCTTTTAAAGGACATGATGGCAAAACTAGAAATTAATTCTTGTAATAGCCAGCAAAACCTAGAAAGGCCCTGACTTTCTTATTGGTCACTGTTCAAGGCCAAGTTTGTATCCCTCATTTTTTCAGCTTGCAGTTTTATTCTTATTTGACCAATCACAAATCCCATATATTCACCTCTACCATGCTTAGCTTGCACAAAACATGGACAGTGATTTCACTGCCTGAGAGAATTTAAGGCTGCATGAATTTTTGGCACTTGACTTTCCCAATCCTAATAAATAATAATGACATCATCTAAGGTGGGTAACCGTACAGTGGGAACAGGGCCATAAGATTTAGTCCATCATGTGTTGAAATGGTACTGAAATAGACTCTTAGTGAGGGGAAAATGCTATTTGGTTTGGGAAAGCATCACACTTTGAGAATTTATGGCATCTGCACAGGTCATTACAGCATCAGACAACACAGTCTGCCTTTGTTACTACTATTATTTGACTTTTGCAAGGGCTGTGAGATTATTCAATCACCCCTAATTTTAACATATTTCTATTTCTACGGAAATGATCCCCAGCTTTGTGCATTTGAGTTTCTATACATCTTTACTCTTAGAATTTCTACTGGTTGAATGATTATAGCATGTTGAGCCAAACTGGTTCTGAACAGCCCAACTAAAAAGACATATTCATTTCTTTGTACAAGTCCTGCTTCTTCTTTTTCTTTAGTTCTCTTTTTGTCTTTTACTGGATGCTGACAAGCAGATCCCTCAAACGGCCCATTTATTTGCAACTCACCCAGGTGAGAGCTGACTGAGAGGGGTTGTCATTTAGAAATCCATCAGGGGTAGTTAGGTTTTATTATTTTCATATCTAACTCCACTGTGCATTCCCAGTAATATATCCAGGACTTGGCACACAGTGGGTGCCAGCAAGGCCCTATTACTCACTTCTGTGAGTGATGTTACACCTCAAAATTAGCTCCACCACCTTGAAGTTAGTGCTCTCATGCAGTCTATCATCTTCATTTGACATTCAGGCATAGGAACATATATCTTAGGCATGAAATCCCGCAGTCTCCACTGTGAAGGGGATATGACCTGGCAAAGCAGAATTGCTGCTCTCCTTCTCCATGCCATCTTAAGCAAATTCCCAGCTACTTGAGTTGCTTGGGTGGCAGTTAGGGCTTTTTCCCTAAACACTGACACAGCTGGCCCTCTATTTTTCTGGTGTAGTGACTGTGTGTCAGATAGCCAGATATTTGGATCAGGATCCTGAGTATGAGGGCTACCTGAGCTCATGCTTGCTTCCATCAATTGCTCATCCCTCTAAAAGTTTAAACATATTTACACAGTGTATTTGTTCCGCATTTTGCCTTTCAGGTCACCTTTATAATCTACTTTCCATACCATGTCAATTTTTCCATACGTCATCTGTCATTTTGGCAGAAAATTGTTTTCCACTGAAGGTACATGTATTAGGACGTTGCCTCCAGAGATAGTTGCCCTCACAATGGACCTATTATTATAGCTGCATTTTAATGACTATTGGGCTTGTTGCATGCCTTCCCTCACAGTAAGCAGAACAAGTGCCTTTCTTTCTTTCTTTCTTTCTTTCTTTCTTTCTTTCTTTCTTTGTTTTGGCATTTGTTTGGCATTTTTTTCTTTGCCACACTGCCTGCCAACATTCAGACCTCCTCTAGATCAATTAGCCCATTAT